>NW_017731632.1:1609884-1628080 GCF_001890085.2 Hipposideros armiger
CACAACTAGACTGAAGAACAAAACGACAGCAACTTGTCTGTTCCCCTTCCCCCAACTCCCCAGCGCTGTTCCCATCCCCCCAATTCCCCAATTTAAAAAAAAAAAATCTTTAAAAATAAAAAAAGAAAATCTACATGACAAAAAAAACAACAGAAGCAAAATCAGAAGACAAACTGAGGAAATATTTGCAACTCACCACATAGGGCTAGTTTTCTTAATGAATAAAGAGCTCCTAGAATTTAATAAGAAATAAACCAATAAGCCAACAGGGAATGATCAGAGGATCAGAACATACCAGTTATAGACAAGGAAAATGGCTAATGTTTCAGATATGACAAGATGTTCCACATATCACTCCTAGGAGAGGTACCGGCAAAGGTGAGATGCAACTTCGTCAGGCCGCCAGCAGAGCTGGAGGTGGCCGCAGACAGACCGAGTGGAGGGCTCGGGGAAGCAAGCACTCCGCCCACGGCTGGTGGGAAAGGAGGCTGACACAGCTGAGGCACCACACACACGCCGACTCAGGAGTCTCGCTTCCAGGAACTCGGCCCACAGATGAACACTGATGCGTGCACAGACATCTGCTGCATGACTGCTGGGAATGGTGAGGCTAGGAAGCGCCGCAATGCCCCACGGGGAACCACTCACACGAATGATGGCCCACCGCCCACAAAAGGGACACTCCGGCAGCCACACAAAGCGCAGCATTTGCGGGTGGCAGAGGAAGGGCTTGTGAGTCCACTTGCCAGAGTGCCACAGAACACTGGAAAACTTGACAAAAATCACTGTTTCAAAACTCTGGGAATTAACCCAAGACTTGTAACAATCTAGGAGTGTTTATTCAAGAAAAACAGCTGAATCTCAATAAGAGCAAGCTGTGTGGCTATTAATCTGTGCCACTCCCGCCCGTCTCCAGCTCTGTAAAACCAGCAGCCTCACAGCCACGGCAGCTGTGAAACCAGCAGCGGGGCAGCCACTGGAAGAGAAGACCAGCTGTGGGCACCCCAAAAGCCTCATCCTCAGAAAACTGTCACTATTTGTCTTGTCTGGCTGCTACCTGGAAAAACCATTCGCAGGGCTTGTCTTTATCCGACCTGACCCAACGGGCTCAGTGCATGTTTTCCAAAAATCACCAGTGGCATTAACAATGCAGCTGCCTGCAGTGGTGATAACCAGTAGGGGGAAGCAAGAGGCTGGCCAAAGATCTCAAAAGCCCTGAGAAGGCCCTGGGTTCTCACCTCTGGCTGACCCTGAGTTCTGCACAAGCAGGAAGGGCGCGCTAAGGCAGAGCAGGCAACTGCCTGGCTGAGTGATGAAGGTGTGCTCTCCGGCCCCACCCCAAACACAGCTTGTTGGCAACAAGATCACTAGGCTTATTGGATAAAAGCATGCCAGGAAATCTATCCAGTCATGAGCTGGTAATGAAGCTAACCAAGCAGAGACTTGAGCGGCCAAGCACGACGAAAATACAGATTTTATAGAATTCGTCCAGACACTAAACAAACAAGTAGCAACAACAAGTTCTGGGGAGGGGTAGATTTGATTTCCAGAGTTTCCACATCATGTTATTTAAAAGGTCCAATTTTCAACAACAAAAAAATTATGACACACACAAAGAAATAGGAAAGTATGGCCCATCCACAGAAACGGCCTGAGCGAGCTCCGCTGTTGAACTTACTAGACAAATACTTTAATAAATCAGCTACTACAAATATGTTCCAAAAACTAAAGGAAACCACATCTGAAGAATTAAAGTATAAGAATGACGTTTTGCCAAATAAGAGACTAGCAGTAAAATGACAAAAATTATAGAAGAGCACCAAGTAGAAAGTCTGGAGTTAAAAAGTGTAATAACTGGGGCCGGCCAAGTGGCGTGTTGGTTAAGAGCTGGCTTGGGACGCCAGAGGGCCCTGGTTCGGATCACACATATGAGGGCGAGTGACACTGCCCTCTACAGCTAAGATGCTGAACAACAGCTCGACCTGGAGCTGGGCTGCCATGAGTCGCCAGCGACGGCGTAGGCTGCAGCCCCTGTGGCAATGGGTTGCCATGGGCTACCGTGTGTAGCCAGCAGCCAGCGTGAGCGGCCGTCCAGAAGCCGGCGACTGATCTGCCTCGCCCGGGAAGAGTGCAATGATGGTGCCAACTTGGGCCAGTGAAGCAACGTCCTCCACAACTAGACTGAAGAACAAAAGGACAGCAACTTGTCTGCTCCCCTTCCCCCAATTCCCCAGCGCTGTTCCCATCCCCCAATTCCCCAATAAAAATCTTTAAAAAAAAAAAAGTGTAAGAACTGAAACAAAAAATTTACCAGAAGGGCTCATCAGATTTTAGCTGACAAAAGAAAGAATCTGGAGCTTGAAGATAGGTCACTGGGTCCAGTCTGAGGGACAAACAAAAGGATGAAGAGAAAGGAACGGCATCTCAGAGGCCAGTGGGTCACCACTGACCATGCTAATGCACACTCGACAGGATTCCTAGGGGAGGAGAGGGGGCAGGAAGAACGGCTAAAGAAACAATGGCCAAAACCTTCCGAACTTGATGAAAAACAATTTCTACATCCAAAAAGCTCAACAAATTCCAAGCAGGACACACACAGAAAGGTCCACACCTGGACACATCATAGTCAAACTATCAAAAGCCAAAGCAGCATCCTGAAAGCAGCGAGGAGAAAACCCAACTTGCTGTGTACAAGGCATCTTCCATTAGAGTAACAGCTGGCTCCTCAGAAGCCATGGAGGCCAGAGCCTGAGGGATGGCATAGTCAAAAGTGTGGAAAGAAAAAGGCTGTTAACGAGAATTCTGTATTCAGCAAAACTTCTTCAAAAGTGAAGGAGAAATGAAGACTGTCCCAGATCAACAAAAATGGAGAGAATTCACTGCTAGCAGACCTTCCTTACAAGAAATACTACAGGGCGTCTTTCAGGACAAAGTGAAAGGCACTAGACTCAATCCCCAGAAAGAATAAAGAGCACCAGCAAAGGCAACCCACAAAGCCAAATAAAAGACATACAAATGTATTTGCTTGTAAATCTTTTCTTTTCCTGTATGATTTAAAAGACAACTGCATAAAACAATAATTATAAGACTATGTTGATGGGCTGACAATCTATACAGATTTAATTTGCATGGTAAAAATAGTGCAAAGGAGCTGAGAGGGGAAGGGCTACCCTGGAGCAAAGTTTCTGTACACCACTGAGATTAACTTGGTAGTAATTCAAACTAGATTGTATTATAAATATCCATTTAACACACAAGAAAAACGTAACAGAAAAAAATAGAAAAGAAGCAGACATAAATCTTACCTTATCAGTAATTACGTTAAGGGTAAGTGGACTAAACACTCCACTCAAGCAGCAGAGATCGGCAAACTAGATTAAAAACACAACGAACAATCAACTATATGTTGTCTACAAGAAACTCTTTAGATTCAGAGATAAAATAAGAAGTCAAAGCATGAAGAAGATATACCATGCAAACAACAACCGAAAGCTATACTAATATCATACAAAAGAGACTGTAAGACAAAATTGGTTACTAGAGACAGAAGGCCATTTTATAAGATAAAAGGGCCAACCCATCAGGAAGAAATAACAAGTATAAACACACATGACACACCTCGTTTTATTGCGCTTCACAGATGTTACGTTTTTTGCAAATTGAGGCAAGACCCTCCACCAACAAAAAGATTACAACTCGCTGTACTGTGACTCGGGTTATTGCGGTGACCTGGCACTGAACCCACAATATCTCTGAGGTCTGCCTGTATGCATGCAACAACAGAGCCCCAAAATACAGGAGGCAAAACCTGACAGAAATGAAGGAATAGACAACTCAACAGTACCTCACTTTCTATAATGGACAGAACAACCGAGCTGAAAATGAACAAGGAAAAAGAAGGCTTCAACACACTATTAACCATCGGGACCTCACAACATCTACAGAACACCCAGCACACACGTTTTCTCAAGTGCACATGAAACGTTCTCCAGGACAGGACATACGTTAGGCCATAAAATAAGTCTCTCATTTCAAAGGACCGAGGTCATACAAGATGTGTTCTTTGGCCCCATGGAATGAAATTAGAACTCAAATAACAGGAGAAAATTTGGGAAATTCACAACTATATAGAAATTAACAAACTCCTAAATAACCAATGAGTAAAAGAAGAAGTCACCAGAGAAATTAAAAAATACTTTGAGATAAAACAAGATGAAAACACAACATACCAAAACTCACGGGATGCAGCTGAAGCAGTGCTTAGATGGAAACTTACAGCTGAAAATACTACATTAAAAAGTAGATCTTGGGCCGGCCAAGTGGCGCGTTGGTTAAGAGCTGGCTTGGGACGCCAGCTCTGTGCAGCAGGGCCCTGGTTCAGATCCCACATGAGGGCCAGTGACGCTGTACCCTCTACAGCTAAGATGGTGAACAACAGCTCGACCTGGAGCTGGGCTGCCGTGAGTCGCCGGCAACGGCGTAGGCTGCCTCTGACTGATCTGCCTCAGCCAGGAGGAGTGCAATGATCACAATACCAACATGGGCCAGTGAAGCGACGTCCTCCACAACTAGACTGAAGAACAAAAGGACAGCAACTTGTCTGTTCCCCTTCCCCTGATTCCCCAGCACTGTTCCCCTCCCCCAATTCCCCAATAAAAATCTTTTTTAAAAAAAAAGATCTCAAGTCAATAAACTAAGCTTTCACCTTAAGAAACTAGAAAAATTAAAACTAAACCTAAAGCAACCTCAAGGAAATAATAAAGACTAGAGTGGAAACTAATAAAATAAATGGAAAAATAAAGAATAGCAACAAAACCAAAAGTTGGTCTTTGAATAGATCAGTAAAATTGATAAACCTTTAGCTAGACTGACCAAAAAAATACAAAAATAGAGAGGACTTAAATCTCCAAAATCAGTTGTACCAACCTTCCAGAGAGAAAAAGGATTATAAAGGAACTCTATGAACAATTGTATGCCAACAAATTATAACAACCTAGATGAAACAAATTCCCAGAAATATGCAAACTATTAAAACTGACTAACAGTGGAATACAGAAGATCTAAACAGGCCTATGACACTGAATTAGTAATAAAACAAGATCAAAACCTCCCACAGAGGAAAACCCAGGACCAAATGGTTTCACTGGTGAATTCAACCAAATATTTAAAGAATTACCATCAACCCTTCATAACCTCTTCCAAAAAAAACAGAAGAGGAGGTAATACATCCGAACTCAATCTACAAGGCCAGTAATACCCTGATACCAAAGCCAGACAAAGGCATCTCCAGGAGAAAACCACATACTAATATTACCTATGAATATAAATGCAAAAATCCTCAACAAAACACTAGCAAACTAGCTCAATGGAATAGCAAAACACTAGTGAACCAATACAGAAACACATAACGAGGATTATACATCGCGGGACCAAGTGGGATTTATCCGATGGATGGGAAGGATGGCTCAACATATGAAAAATAACTAATGTGATACACACTTCAATAGAATAAAGAAGACAACTGATCATTACAATAAATGTGGAAAGAACATGTGACAAAATTCAACATCCCTTCATGACAAAAACACTCACCAAACTAGGAATAGAAGGAAACTGCCTCATAATAAGTAATATATGAAAAACCCATAGCACACATCACACTCAATGGTGAAAGGCTGAAAGCTTTTCCTCTAAGATCAGGAACAAATGAGAATGCCTGCTCTCACCACTGCTATTCGAGCCTCTAGCCAGGGCAATAGGCAAGAGAAAGAAACCGAAGCAATTCAAATTGGAAAGGAAATAAAACATTTCTATTTGGAGATGTCATGATTGTGTGCACAGAAAACCTTAAGGAACACAAACACACACACACTAACAGCAAGGTTGCAGATGTAAGACAAACATACAAAAATCAGTTGTATTGCTATATATTAGCAAAGAACAACCCAAAAATGAAATTCAGAGAACAATGATATTTACAGTAGCATCAAAAAGAATACTTAGGAATGAGTTTAACAAAATAAGTGCAAAACCTGTACACTGAAAACTATAAAACACTGCTGAAATAGAGAAGATCCAAATAAATGGAAAGATAGCCCAAGTTCCTGAATCAGAAAATTTAATGTTAAGATGACAACATTTTCCAAAGTGATTTACAGATTCAATGTGAGCCGTATCAAAATCTCCACTGCTTTTTTTTTTTTTTTCAGAAATTGATAACTGATCCTAAAATTCACTTGGAAATGTAAGAGACCCAGAATAACAAAAACAATCTTGAAAAAGAGCAAAGTTGGAGGACTCACTCTCTCCAATTTCAAAATTACCACAAAGCTACATTAATGGAGACATCATAGCATCAGCATGAGGCCAGTCAATGGAATAGAAATAAAAGTCCAGAAAGAAACTCATACACTTGTGACAACTGATGATCGATAAAGTTGTCAAGATAATTCAATGGGGGGAAAGAATAACCTTCTCAACAAATGGTGCTCAGACAACTGGATATCCACACTCAAAAGAATAAAGTTGGAAGCCTAACTCACACCACATACAAAAATTAACATAAAATGGATCAAAGACCTAACTTTAAGAGCTGAAGCTATATCGGTATGTAAAGTATAGCATAGAGAATATAGTCAGTAATACTGTAATAATTGTGTATGGTGCCAGGTGGGGACTAGTCTTATTGGGGGATCACTTCATAAATTAATGTCTAACCACTATGCTGTACACCTGAAACTAATATAAAATAATACTGAATGCCAACTGTAATTGGAAAACAAGAAGCTGAAACTGTGAAACTCGTAAAAGCAAACATAGGGGGCATACCTTCATGACCTTGGATTAGGCGATGGTTGTTAGACATGACACTAAAAGCATAAGTGACAAAAGAAAAAGTAGATATACTGGATATCAAAATTAACAACTTTTATGATTCAAAAGGCACTATCAAGAAAGTGAAAAGATGGGAGAATATATTCACAAACCACGTAAGGGTCTGCTATCCAGGATACGTATGGAACTCCTACAACTCAAAACAACCGAATTAAAACGGCAGAGGACCCGAATAGACATCTCCCCAGAGAAGATACACAGGTGGACAGTGAGCACGTGAAAAGGAGCTCAGGGTCACTAGCCATCAGGGAAACGCAGATCAGAGCCACAGTGAGACACCACCCACTCGGACGGCTACAGCGGAGATTGATGACAAGTGCTTGTAAGAATATGGGGGGGGGGGGAAAGAATACGGGGACAC
The DNA here is from genome assembly GCF_001890085.2 of Hipposideros armiger. Lineage (NCBI taxonomy): Eukaryota > Metazoa > Chordata > Mammalia > Chiroptera > Hipposideridae > Hipposideros > Hipposideros armiger. The sequence continues at coordinate 1,617,140 of NW_017731632.1, forward strand.
AGGAACCCTCGTGCACCGCTGGTGGAGATGCATGGTGGTGCGGCCGCTGTGGACAACAGTTCAACACAAAATTAAAGAGTTGGCATGTGACCCAGCAACCCACTCCTAGGTTTAAGCCTAAGAGAAATAAAAATATATGTTCACACGAAAACATATACACATGTTCACAGCGGCATTATTCATAACGGCCAAAACATGTGAAAACCCAAATGTTAGTGATGAATGAATAGACACTGGATGGAGTGTCACTGGGCAGGACAGAGGAAAGAAGTTCTGACCTGCAACATACAACGTGGATGAGCCTTGAAGCCACTGCATGTGAAGAAGCCGGACACAAAAGGCCACACGTTCTGACTCCAATCACACCAAGTGCTCGGAACAGGGAAATCCACAAACAGTACATCAGAGGGAGCCAGGAGCTGGGGGAGCGGGGCTGCTCGTGGGCGCGGGGCTTCCTTTGAGGGGACAAGTTCTAGAACTAGACCGTGGCGGGGGCTGCACAAGACTGTAACGTACCCAACGCCACGAGTCGTAGGCTTTACAAGGGTGGGTGTTACAGTGTGAGCAGTATCTCAATAATGTTTTTAAAAAGATAGGTAGTTCTCTGCATCCTGACCCAGAACCATCACCAAGCTGTCCTAAGCTGGACACACAGGGTGTGACAGTGTAAATGATTCACTTTCCTTTGTTTGGGTTAAAATCAGCATTTATATAAAAGTGGGGGTTGTCTAGAGTGCTTCTGAGCAGCCAGCCCCAGCGGGCTGGGAAACGGGGGTCAGGGGCCCACACACATTCCGAATGCTGAGCTCAGGGGCCATTTCATCACCTCTGAGCCACTTCACAGACGCTCAGGCGCTGCAAGGACCCCGCTGGGGCACGGCTGCCCGAGTTCACCCTCCGGGATCCGAGGGCCTCCTAGGCAGGCCAGGCGAGCACCCCGGCTGGCAGGAGCCCCTGCAGCGGGGGACGTCCATACCCTGGGCCTTTCAGTCAGGACATGCATCGTGTCCCACATTTCACACACAGCAATGGTGGCACGGTTACTGCGCAGGCCCGTGTCTGCGCACCCATCCAAGTGCCTGCTGGACGAGGAGCTGACGACCGACCGCAGGGGAGCACAGCCCGCCTGGCCTGGCCCTCTAACTCAGTGCATAGTTAAACTGGTTTGCAAACTTCTCATGCTTCTTCTGGTCCATCCGGTTCATGGCAGTGACCACCCTCTGCACGGCCGCCCTGTGGGGAAAGCCAAGCAAAGCAAGACGTGACCAGGCATGCCCAGGGCTCTGGGCTCCTGACCACAGCCTGGCTGGGACCAGGCACGGGTCCTGCGGCACCGGCCACTCTCGGACCGCTCGCAGACTCCCAGCTGATGAGCAATGCAGCTCGGATGCTCCGAGTCCAAAGGTGGCTTACCGGTGCCAGGCTGGGCCCCAGGACGAGGGCCCATGTTCAGCACGGGTGGGGAGCTGGGACACGCGGGGCTCAAACCGCCCATCCACATCCAGGGTTGTAGGGAGATGCTTCAGAACGCACAGCGAGAAGATGCGGACAAGGAGATCAAGGGCGTCTCTGCCCAGGGAACTGCCATGACGGTGGGGTCTGGGCTTGGCAGGGCCTGTGCCCGGGAAGAAGCCGCTGAGGCCAGGAAGCAGGGAGTGCTGGGTGCTGCTCCAGGGGCCCTGGCGCTCTGCGAGGGCTCGGTCACCCCGGCCCTTCTGTAGGGAGAGCGCCATCTCTCAGCCCCATGGAGGATGCAGGCAGGACACTCCTCCCATCAGCACCCAGGGTGCCCTTTACCCCTGGCTAGTTCACGGGAAACCAGCCTCGTGCCCAGAGCCTGGGGGCCAGGAAGAGCCAGCAGTGAGAAGCCTGTGGGGCTCCATGTAAGCACTGGGGAAGGTGCCCTCCTTTCCAGTCCCACTCGGGCCAGGAGGGCAGGAGGGGCCTCCTCTGCCTGGGCGCTGAGCTCAGCACCTTCCAGGGCCGAGAGAGGGGGCTGCCTAAGAGACCGGCACCTGCGAAGCCTCAGCATAAATCCGAGGAGGGGAGCAAAGGCCTCATGTGCTTTTCTAAATAAATCCCTAAATACTTTCTGGCAACAACTTGAACGTGGTGGGAGCCTCTGGCTGACCACGGGGGTGGGACGGGCAGTGGGCTGCTGGGGCGGCGGCCTGTCTGAGTCCCCAGCAGCCAGGCTGGTCCAGCTGGGCTGGGGATATGGCCTGACCCACCCCGAGCTGGCGGTGAGAGCAGCCTGCTGGTGACACCGGCCGAGCTCTGTTGGGCTGAAACCCATGGAGTGACCCCTGTCCTGCCGGCCTTGAAGGTAACTGGCCTCCTTGAAGATACCATGTGGACACGCAGGCGCGGACCATGAGGGGCTAGCCAGGCCAGTGCCCAGCCTTCCAGGTCAGCCAGGCAAGGGAGGACGCAGAGCTGGCTCTGCACTGGCCAGCTCCCCACTTGGGAAGACACTAGTCTGTCCCCCTTGGGGTGAGCAGCTCTAGGCCTTACTCCTGACGGACAGCCTAGCTGGGAGCACCTGTCCTGCCCGAGGGCCTGGTGGTAACAGGAAAAACTCGAGGCAGACAGGGCACGCCATGGAGGCCTCGGGAATGTCTTGCAACTGGGCTGGCTCCCCTCCAGCACCCCCAAATCCAGGGGCTAGGTGAGGGGCTCTTACTTAGCGAAGACTTTCTTGGCAATGCGTGTGCGGGAGGTATCCGCCCGCTGCTTGAGGTCGGTGAGGCCAGGGTGTCGCCTCCTTTTGCCTCGGCCTCTCCTGCCAACCCGGGACGAGCCAAGATCCACACCCGTGGCCGCCTCCACGTCTCTCATAAACTCAGGGTCCTGCCAGTCTGAAAATACACCCCAAGATCTCAGGAAACACCTGGTACCAACCAGAGTGCCTCCTGCCCGAGCGCCAACCCTCCCTGACAGGGGCCACTTGGTTCAACCTGTAACGGGGGGCGGGGGGTAGACAGCCTCCCACCGCCCTGCACCCACACAGGCCAGAGAGGAGCTGGGCGGGTCCCAGAGGCCACTCCTGGTGCATCCTCTGACTCGTCCGACAGGAGGGCAGCTGAGGCCAGCGGTTAGGGAACTGCTATCTGAAGGCTGCGCCCACCAGGCCTCGGCTGGGCTTTCTGTACTGGTTCAAAAGTAACTTGGGCCCAGGTGTCACAACAAGCGCATTCGTTCACCCAGACAGTCCTGTTCTTACTGCCTGTCTCCCTTCTGGCCAGGTCCCGAGGGGCAGCAGAAGTACCCCAGGGGAAACAACGGCACCTGGCCCCAGGCCGCCCCAGGCCAGGCCTGCACGCTCGTGTGCAGGCTGCTGAAAGCATTAAATGTGTGTGTGGGGGGCTCCACCCCAGAAGCAGGGGGCAGGCATCGAGGTCAGAGGCCAAGGGTCCAACCCCACCCCACCAGAGCCCTGGTTCTGGGCGCCACTTCCTGCCTCAGCCTCTGCTTCGGCGTCCACAGTAGGCCAGTCCTCTCTGAACGGCCACACAGGCCCAGGAAATGCGGGGTCGGTCCAGCCCAGCCAGTTTGGGAAGGCCACGCAGCTCAGGAATGGTGGCACAGAGTCCCCCATGTGCCCAGACCCAGACAGCACCCCTGGCTCGCTGGACACTGCACACACCGATGGAGCCCCCCACGCAACGGGAACTCCGAGGGCCGGAATGTGAGCAGGGCACGTGCAGCGTGGGAAGAAGCCACACACCTCAGACAGACAGATGGTGAAGCCTCCCAGGTTGATTTTTTGAAGTGAAGGACGGGGCTGCACAGCTCAGATACAGAGACGATTAATCCAAGATTAAGGAAAACTGTCTAAACAGTTTATCTCCCAGTAATAAGAAGGCGTCACAGTTTAGGAACCCAGTGAATGGAGCAATTGTTTAAACACAACGGGAAAACGCGGCACCCGCTAGAGATGGAATGAGCATCTCAGTAAAATGAAGGAGCAATTTAAAAGCCTTTGAGGAAAATCAATAGATGCCGGGGCACGAGGCCTTCCTGCGCTGACGGCCCTGGAGCTCCGCGTGCATTGTCACTGAGGTTAGCGCCGGGGAAAAGAAAATTGCCCGTGTGCGAGGGAGGTGGGATCAATACTGCAGTTAGTGAAGAGATGCTATTTCACATCTGACTGGCCCGCACCGGCCCGGCCACGGCCATACCTGTTGTTAACAAATCACCGCGGGCTGGAGAACCAGATACTCTTCAGGGCGGACAGAAAAACAGGTACTTGGTTTGCTCCAGTGTGAGCCCCCAGGGAAGGCCTCGCCCGCCCCACGGATTAGCAGGTCGGGAGCCCTCCTTCCTGGCCACCATCCAGGGCCCAGGGCCCAGGCGCCCACCCTGGGTGTCAGGCTGAAATCTAGTATTTGTCTCTTATGACAAAGGGAAAAACCCCACTAATGACGACAAATGTGGCCCAGCTGGGACCCTCACACGGTGCCAGCACTGCCCCCACAGACACAGCCACCTTCGGCCGTCCTCGGGACTGGGGAGAGAGGGCGTCCGAGATGGCCAGGGTCTCTAGACTCCATTCAATCCACACTCTGAGTGTGCCCACATGCTGCCCAGCCAGTGACGGCCACTTCTGCATGTCACCACCTGGCACTGCTGTTTGGGGCCCCACTGGGGGCTGGGCAGTGGCCAGCCCGTGGCATGTGCCCCAACACAGTGCTGACACGTACCATGATGACACAAGCTCCCTGGACTGTCCTGAGAAGGACGTTTAGGTGGCTGAAGCCCACTGGCCATCTGAACTGAAGGCCCACTGTCCAGAATATGGGGAGCTTTGATAAGGACCCCGAAAGAGCCTTCTGTGGAAACCCACATCCGCTCGCCTTCTGCCCAGACACGCACACACCGCACACCTAACACTCGCAGCGCAGATGCGTGCGTCACACCATGCACACACCATGTGCCCGCAGCCAGCCCTGCCCAGCAGCCCTCCTGCCGGCCCCCTGCAGAGGGCGCCCAGGGGCTTTGCGAGAGTGCAAACGAGCCCATTTCCTCTAAGCAGCACAGGCTCAGCCAACTGCCTTTCCTCGCCTTAGTTCCTCATCTGCTGCAAACACCTGACTGAGCGCCCAGAGCCCAAACAAGGACGACGGGTGGTTTCCAGTCTGGGTGTGCCCCCATCTCCCGTCAGGAGCTGCATGGAGACCTGGCCCCCAGAAGCCTGAGCATCCTGAGAGCTCCCTGTGGGCACACAGCCACGCTGGGGGGTGGCAGGGGACCATGCACAGATAGCACAGGGCTGCCCCGTGGCCGTCGGGGTCCAGTCTGCCCCCTCCCGCGGTGTCTGCACCCGCCCCCCTCCGGCCTACCTGGGCACTCCGCCTGCTTCTGCAGCTGCTGCCTCTGCTCCCGGGCCCTGTCCTCTGGGTGGAGGGGCCGCCCAGTGTCGTCTCTGGGGATGATCTTCCCATGGAACGGGCACTGTGGCAAAGGACAGAGCAGTTCTCACTCCTCCTGAGTCGGCCGGCCTCGGCCCTCAGCAGGCTGGCACACCACCCGCAGCCACTGCCCCCGAGGAGGGGCCCTGGGACGCTGCCGTCACAGACTGGGATGGAAGGGAGTCTGGCGCCCGAGTCACTCTGGCCTAAGCGACCTCCCTTTCCTCCCCAGGCCCAGGACAGAGTAGGTCAGACACACAGTGGAGGGAGGCGACACGCAGAACGAACAGCCACAGACAAGCCCTCACCAGGGCAGTGGCAGCAGCACCGTGGGCTGCAGCCCAGCCCTCCCTCAGGCACCACCACCTGGCTCACAGGCCCCAGCCGCTGCCTCACCTTCAGCCGGTCCTGGCGCTCGCAGAGCCGGCCGTCGGGCCTCGGGGCTCGGCACCGGTGCTGCACGGGCTCGAATGTCCCTGCGAAGGTGATGAGGCGGCTTGGGGGCACCTGTGACACCTGGGCACCGTCCAGCTCTGTGTCCAGCTCGCTCGGCTTCCAGAAGCGGTGCTGAGACTCAGACCTGCAACAGAGACTGTGGGAGCCGTCGGGGCGGCGTGGGGCGGGGCCGGCAGCCTGAGGGGTGCGTCCCAGGACCTCTGGGCCTGGTTACAGCCTCAGAGTAAGATGGGAAGGTACCTGGGTGGCAACAACGCAAGACACCCCCACCTGCCTCCTGGGCCAGCAGCCCGGCCTGGACCTGGCAGGATGCACAGGCTCGGGCGGGGGCTCCTGGGACATGCTCCAGGATGGACGGGGGCAATGAGCACGCACACCCCCCGCAGGGGCGCCATAGCCACAGACACACAGCGAGGGTGGCTTCTGGGAAGCTCCTGGCAGAGCCCCGGGCCTGGCCTGGCCCATAAGCGCAGTCCTGACAAGGGCAGTCGTGAGCTCACGCTTTACGGCACCTGACCGATGGGAGGACAGGGACGTCTCTCCAGGGAGCAGTGAGGTCAGGAAAAGCCCAAGGAGCTCTACAGCTCACAGCCCGCATGCGCTGGGCCGGCACCTTGAGGGTCTGTACTCACTTGAGGACCTTCCCACTTGCCGGCTGCTCCTGGCCCCAGTAACACAAGTCCACCCCGAAGGGCACGACGGGAGCCCGGGCCCGCTCTGCTGCCAGCTTCCCGGCCTCCTCTGGTTCCAGGGGTGCCCTGGAGGGGCCACAGAACAGAGCAGGACGCACTGACCGTGCACGCCTCAGCCAGCTGCAGCCACCTGTCTCTCCCTCTCCCTCTCCCTGCGCACAGGCCTGGGGTCAGCGCACTTCAGCAATGACCTCTACTACCTTGGGTCAGTCTCCAGGACAGCCACCGAGGCCCTGGGAGAGGCCCGGCCCCCACTGTCCCCAGGGAGCTGCACAGGAAGCTGGCCTTGGATCTGTGGTCCTCACCCTAGGCTGGGGGTGCCCTGACGTCTGCCCCTCGAACCCCAGAGCCTCGAGCCCCTCCCGTGCCCTGGGCGACAGGCAGCGCTCGAGGAGCCCCTGCCGTGGGCACAGACGGTGCAGGTGCTCTCCCGCCCGGATGCACGGCTGGGGCTGCCTTCCAGGAGCCGAGGAGCAGGCCAAGCTCTGGGCAGAGGCAGGCGTCTGGGAGTCACCTGGGGTGCCGGGGCAAGTGGCCCTGGAGCCGTTGGAGCTGGGCGGCAGTGGAGGTGGGGTCACACGCCTCCTCACCCATCCTCGTCCTCACTCGCACACCCTGCGCAGGCGGGTCTCCCTGCAGCCCTGAAACAGAGGTCCGTCTACTCCTGAGCCTGGACAGACACCCTGCCTGCCACCAGCCAAAGCCCCGATGCTGGCCCCTCCCTGACTCCCACAGGAAAATGGCCAGAGATGTACATCAGTGTCCGCCCCCACATCCCTGGGACAGGATGAGGGCCGCATTTGACACCACCGGAGCCTTCCATCCACTCAGAGCTGGCAGCACATGAATGGAGAGAAAGCGAGATCCAAGAGCTACCAGGACGGGAAGACCACAAAGTGCGCGGGTGCCGGGGGACGAGAGGCCAGGCTTGGGCGGACACGCTGTCTGAGCGCGGGTGGAGATGCAGGAGACGTGCGAGAGCTCACAGGAGCACGCGGTGGTGAAGATGTCTGGCAGACGATGGGCAGGCAGGGGACAGGACCTGCCTGGGGCTGTGGCACGTGTGAGATGGCGCTGGGAGCAAAGCACAGGGGCCGCTCCGCCAGGTTGGAGGTGGGAGGGGAGACGCTGGGAGCCGCGCTCACTGCCGGGCCCAGGAGAGAAACCGTAAGGAAAGCATGGCCACCCGCGGGCATCGCAGAAGCTGAAGAAAACAGTCAAGACGGACAGAAAGACCTGAAAACCTCCTGAGAGAGGAGGCCGACTTTCCAACCAGCATCCTGTGGGCAGCACTGCCAGCGGCAATGCGAGCCGAGGCCTTGGGAGGGCGTCGTGAGAGGCGAAGGAGACACACACACCTGGGACCCCGGAGCCTCGCTCAGCACTGCAGGGAGGACGTGGCCACACTCACCACACAACACTCGCCCGGGGCGCAGACACGGCAGGTCAGAAGCCTCACGCCAACAGAACGCAAGCTGCACGTCTGAGAAGCCCTTTCTGAGCACACACTAAGCTGCCAGGTAACCACGTGGCAAGTCCTGAGACCAAGCCCTTCCGAAGACCCAGCACCGCCCAGACTGTGTCCTTGGGCCACGGGGTGGTCATAAGGAGCAGAGCAAAGGGCACCGGGGATTCCAGGCGTGGGGACCTGGCAGACATGAAGTGCTTCACATGCGCACACGCTCTGACGCTGTGTGTGCTGACACACAAGCCGTGGTCTCACTGACTACGTTCCTCTCTCCACCATCTACCTGCAGACCCACCAATGCCGCTCAACTGAGACAGAAGTCAGCAGGGAACGGACTCGGCACTGAGTGCTGGGCACAAGGAAGTGCTTCCTGGGGGAAGGGGCAGGGACGCAAGTGGAGGGAAGGAGAGAGGAAGACTGCTCTGGCCCATGCTGGTGGCCAGGCCTGCCCACAGGGAGGGTCCTCTGCCTTGGGCGTGGCTCTGCAGCAGGGCCAGCCCAACACGCCTTGTTCTCCACTGCCTCTTGTTCTCCACTGCCTCGCAGGGGCCACAGACAGGTCAGGGAGCTGGGGTGGCCAAACCCAACGCTCCGCCTGCTTCACCTGGCACAGCCCCTGCCACCTGCTCATGCTGTGTGCAGCTTTTGCAGAGGCAGCAGCTGCGACAGAGGCTGCACTGACCCACAAGCAGGAAACGTCTACTGGGCCTTTCACAGAAAACATCTGCCCACACTGGCTCCAGACACCCTTCCAGCCCTGCTGTGTGAGTGCGGGGCCCACCTCCATTTCTTGGGGTCCTGAGCTGAGTGGAGGACACAGGACAGAGCCAGAGGTGACCGGGTCCACCTCTGGCTACCTGAGCGCATGAGCTTTGAAGCCCTGGGCACACTCAGGAGGAGGCTGTGGGGTCCCGACCCGGCTCTGTCATCAACACAGCGTCGCAGGCCCACCCAGCTCACAGAAGCGCCGAAACACCCATTCGGGGCTCTGACGGTGTTTGTCAAGAAGTACCGCCACCCTGCACTCGCATGCGCCACACGACAGGAGGGAGGCGAGGCTGGTAAATGGACACTGTGGCATTTAGATGGATACAGTCACAGCCAAAGGATCAATATGAGGATTCCTAAGAGTTACAAGAATGAAATATACTTTTCATTGATTTGTTGTTTTAAACCATTAAAAAGATGGGTAAGCGTGTTACAGCGGGGTAAATACTCAGGGCACTAAAACACACTACCGTTTTTACATTGTTGTAGAAAATCAATCTCGCTGACATACTTTCAGAGTGAAAACCCAAAAAGCAGACTGCGCTCCTCGGCTGCATTTCCAGGGGGTGGTGCGGCTGTGACTGCAGGGGAGGGGCCGGCCCGCTGCACCACCCACCTGCTGCACCACCAGGGGTCTGACTCAAGTGCAGGGTCTTGGGCAAATTCTGTGCCACGCCTGCTCTTAGAAAGAATCATGAAAACGTCCAAACCCCCTTTCTGTTTGAATTGGCCAGTGGCACCTATTTGCCTGAAGCAGACAGGGCAGGAGACGGATCGATGGCAGGAAATGGAGGCTGGGCTTCACACAAACTTAGGCTCCCGCCTGACAGTATTGATTCCACCTCGTTCAGCTGGCCTTGTAATTAAAATGTAAATGTGAGAAAGAGATTATGTCCTGACAGAACCGGCAGGATTAGGGGAAGATAAAAGCCCCTCGGTGAAAATTCAGAGGAAATGAGAGAGAAAGTAGTTCCCTGAGCTGTGGATTCAGACGACCCACTGCAGACCCCCCTGCGTTTAACGTAGGACGGCTGGTGGGATACAGACCCGCATTATGAACTGACTCCAGGTCCCCACCGGAGGCAGCGGGTCGGTGTCCCCCACTGAGATCAGGGCTTGGGAGCACCCCCCCACCCCCGCCCCGGACTTGGTGTCACGTGGTGGAGTCTGACCCCATACCATGGCCCCCCACCCAGCCCTCTGTGCCGGCGGCCCTGGGACCCCCTTTGCAGCCCTCCGTTGCAGGGATGGGCCCTGGCCCTCGGCTGCCCATGCGCCCCGCCGCCCACCTGTTTGCGAACATACAGAGAACATGAGTGAACAGCACCTAGCCCAGACCCACACCAGCCATTTCCATCTTGAAGGTCACACACAGAACGCCGTGCGCCGCCTGCAGAAAAGGGGCAGCAGAAACAAGGAGGGTCCCCGCCTCCCTCGTGAGGCAGTCACCACAGGCACCTGGGACATGGCCCCGCTGGCCCGCGCCCCGCGAGAGTGGACGGTCCAGCAGAGGCGATGGGCCGAGGCACAGCCGGAGCCGAGCGGCAGCAGAGGGGGGCGCCCTGCTCCCTGCCACTGCAGGACAAGCATCCTGACAGGGAGGATCTGTCACCGTCTACAACCTTCCCAGGGGGAGTGCGGCCCGCCACTGCCCGCTGGGTCGGGCAAAGGCTTCGCAGTCTTGCACCCATCTCCTTCTTGGTGGGAAGAGGAGGTGATACAGACTGAGCACTCCACGGGCGGGGCCGTCGTGGTCATTACTGGCCACCTATCACAAGCCACAGGCCAGAGGGCGCCTCATGGCTTCTGCTGAAAGGACTCCAAGCCCTCAGAGCGGGGACATAAGAGGGCACTGCAAAGTGCCAACGGCCAGGAATTCTTGGGCAGATGACAAGTGGAGGCTCAGAGCCTGCTCCCAGACCCCTGACCCCGCAGAGAAAGAGGAGGTGGCACGGAGGCCCAAGTCTGGGCAGACAAGCCTGCCAGGCACTGAGACGTGGCACCGAGGCCCCTGGCTGCACAATCTGGAGCAGCAGTCAGGGGCTCAGCAGGCTGTTCCCTGCGGGCCTGTCTTCTGCCCACTGTCTTGACCCGGACACAGGCAGCAGCCACTGCCCGTGTATGGCGTAAGCACCTCCCAGGTACC
>NW_017731632.1:1628295-1635529 GCF_001890085.2 Hipposideros armiger
CCGGGCTTGTCAGGGCAGGAAACACCCAGGGAGGGGTCACTCCGCCGGCAGATGGCAACCATGAGAGTAAACACAGACTCTACAAATGGAGGGTCGTTAAGTCTGGTTGTGTTAATTTGGCATGACACCCTAATGGGTCATGTCTTCACACTTGAGTTGTCTAACCATCTAAATTCTTTTAACAAATTTACATTTCATCCTATACACTCCCATTCAAATCGACCTGTCTATTTCGCCACAAAAGCCACAGGTCTTGTTTGTTTGCTTCCTCTGGATGTTACTGGGTCATCGGGAAAGTCATGACGTATTTTTCTATGTTTTTCAATGCAAAAATGTGTCATGACTTTCCTGACAACCCAACAGATGTCCCGTGTGTGGCATGGGTGTCACAGAGGCAGCCCTAACATGGGCCCACACCCCTCTTCCCTGGAGGGCCACAGTCCTGGGGTACAAGTGTGGCTTTTTAGAGGATTTTTTTAAAAAAGAAACTTCCAGACAGGAAAGACCTGACGCAGGTGGATCTGCACATCCTGAAGCTGACGTCGCTCCGTCAGAGTAAGAGTCCTAGACCAGACGCGGGTCTGTGACTCCATACACTATGAGGAGGGACGCCGCCTTACTTGGACACCCCCTTACTTGTGACACCCCCAAGAAATGGTGACTGGGGAGCAGGGGAGCCTGGAGAACGTGTGGCTGCACCCCACACCAAGAGGCAGAGGCGTCCTGCCTCAGCGCCCTCCCACCCCACACGGCAGGCCCACCAGCCCCCTCCCGAGGGCAGGACCCCTCACTTGCTCTGCTCTGGGGACACCTGTCCCAGCCCCGCACTCACTCCCGAGGGCTAGACCGTTAGTTCCCCAGCGGGGAGGTCAGCACAGGCCTGTGTGCCAAGCTAAAGGCCCTCCGAGGTCCTGCCGTGTGGACAGCCTGGTTGTACCCACAGGAAGTGGCCGTAGGGCCTGCCCAGCAAGGGTGACAAGAGTCACTGCAGGGCGGCCTCGGGGAGGACCCAGGGCACAGGAGGAGGATTACACGACCACAGACTCTGGATGTGAGGTCACAGGCGAGGGCAGTGTCCTCCGCAGGCCCCTCCTTCCAGCACCCCCACCTGCCACTCACCGTCCTCGGGCCACAGGTAGTCGGGGACGCAGGCCTCATACCCCTCCTTCTCCGGAACCTCCACAAAGCCTTCGTCATCGTCATCGTCCTCGTCGTCCTCGTCCTGGGCGCCTAGGGCTGCTGTCTGTGGAGACACCCCCAGATCTGTGTGTGGATGGACACAGCAGGCTGAGGTCGAGGCTCAGCCCCTCTGTGGCGTGCTCTGTTCAGGCCGGGGTCAAGTGTCAGCCGGGATGGAAACACTGAATGGTCTCCCAGCCTCTTCCCATCGGTCCCCCAATCACGCAGCTCTGCAGTGCCCTCCCTCTGCGTCCCTGGGGTGGGTGAACCTGCCCAGCTGCTCAGTGACCAACACGTGTGGAACGGGCATGGCTTCAGTCTCACAGCAGATGAGACGGCAGATTTCACCCCTCAAGAGGCAAGGCCTTTTGGGGTGAGGTGACAGCTCCTCCCTTCCAGGCTGAGCCGCAGGCACCATCCAGCTTAAGCTGGGCCAAAGCACCATGCTCTGTTCTTGAGCCAGCTCCCCACTCAGGCCTCTGGCGGTGCTGATATGACCACTGCACTTCTGGAATATTCTGTCCTTAACAGTGATGTTAAAAAGCCACCAAAGAATTTCCTCTGGACGAGGTGACCTCCCCCACCCAGGTGAGTGTGGTGGGGTCACTGATGCTGTGCTGGAGGTCGGGGGGGGGCAATCCAGAGCCACCCGAGGAGCCGGGGGCACCTTGGAACCACACGGAAAACTAGAGCCGCTGCCCCCTTGTCCAACGCCATCCTCCTGGGCAGCACTGGCTGAGTGAGAGCAGCAGGGCCTCTACTTACGGAGGATTCATCTCATGAGGGTCAAGACTCCGCCTACAGGAGGGGGGCTTCCCTACTGGGTGACCGATGGCCACGCACACATCCCCACAGCGAGGACCAGGCGCCACGGTCAGCCCTGCTCAGAAAATCCTCCAGGGTCTGCTCAGCCTTCACCTTTCCCTCATTCCATGTTCTCAGTGACCCCACACACACACCCAGGACAGAGTGGGAAGCGAACCCCAAGGGGATCTGTCCTTCCTGAGATGGTCACAGCGGGAAGGCATCCCAAAGCCCCCTGCCCACTGCCAAACCGCCAGAGAACAGCAGGGGGCTGGCTCAGCCCAACCAGGGCACAGTTTCTTGCCTCCAGCCCTCTCAGGCCAGAAGGGGGCGCTGCCCCCACAGTGGCAATGCCTGCACTGCTGCCACTGCCAACCGCCCACAGAAGGAAAGGCCCAGAAGGGAGACCCTGTCACACAAACACTAGGATTGGGGCATGGTAAGGTTGTCACAGGCAAACTTTGAAAACAGAACCATCTGACACAGGCCCTCGCTTCTGAAATCATTCTTGACAGCAACGCCCCGGAGGGACACAACTGCAGCTGCGACCCCGAGGCCCAGCCCGCTGACCACAGGGAGGGCGGCCACATGCTCAACCCACACCAGCCCAGCCACCAGGCCAACGGCGCACCTCAGCTGCCCACCACCGCAGAGCAGTCCCGCGGCCCTGCGCCCAAGGTGGTGAGACCGCATCAGGAGGTACCTGCGGGATGCCTCTGGCCCGCTCACCCGCCCGCCCGCCTGCGGAGGAGCCCACAGCCAGGGAGGCATAATCAGATGCTAATGCACTCTGTTTAGGTACAACCCACCGCCTTGCCTCCGAAGGCGTGGGGGACATTAATCACGGGAAACTGTAATTTTTGTTATCAGTCTAACACTGATCAAAAGGGAAGCCTGTCTCCACCGCTGACCTGTGAAACGTCCCAATTATACTCTTTGGAAATGACAGGGGCACTTAACTCCCGGGCTGAGCAAATGACGACAATCAATCACGTTTGAATAACAATGAGCCACGGACCTGAAAATTATTTTTGTATAGAATCTACCCAAGAATTTATGAAAGGTGGAAAGCAGCCCAAGGTTTTAGGGCATTACGGCTCCTGGCCTGTGCAGTGCGTATCAAACACTAAACAGAATTTATGTGTTTTAATTTTCTAAAAGGTAGATGTGGACTGGGGCTACAATGCATAACACACAGTGCCAGAGTTTAAATATGGGGGTCATTTTCATAAAGTATTATGCTTATTGCTCCCACTACTGAATTTCACCAGGGACTTTTATTAAATTTCCATTTCCTAAAAAATATCTAGCTGCTTAGCTAACTATTAGGAATTATGCCTCTTTCTCCCCAACCAAAAGTGTTTATTCCTGTGATTAAACGTGGAGCCCTGGCCCCTTTGTTCTTAAATCAGCACAGGCAGAGCTGGCCGGGCAGCACCCGCGTCCAGGACACACATCCTCTGTAAACACCGGGTGGGGGCCCTCCGAGTCTGTAAGAGCTGCCCTCCTTAGGGTCCCCACGGCCAGGCATCCAGCCAGAACTCTGCTGCCAAGGACCAGGGCTCTCTGGCGAGCACTCCCACATGCGAACGAGGACTGTGTGGCCCCTGGGTACCCACTCACAGCAGCACAGAGCCAGACCTCAGCACCGACACTGAACTCAGGCTCCAACACTCCCACTGCCATGTCAGATCCCAGGGCACAGAAACCCGCGCCGGGCTCCACGCAGACTGCACGTCAGGGAAGGGCAGTGACGGCGGACATCCAGAGGCAGAGAAAGCTCTACATCACGGAGCTGTGACAGCTGTATGACCTGCTCACAGGGCTCACATCCAGCGCCAGTTCAGGGAAAAGCACCACCAGCCTCCAGGTGGGACAGTCCCCTCTGAGACATCAGAAATGTGCACGGCTGGGAAACAGGCCGCACCTGCGCTCCTCAGGGGCCTGTCCTGCGGTTCCAGGCACCAGCAATGACAACTTCCCTTCAAGGCCAAAGGTCACAGGTGGGGTCAGAAGTCAGCAAGGAGCCAGGCAGGGGAAGCACTGGGGTGAGAGGGGGCAGAGCAGGGGTGCAGGGACACCCAAGGATCCTGGGGAGGAGATTATGCCCTAGGGGCGTCAGCTGGAGGAAGGCCATCTTCAAAATGGGTGCGACTTATAAACTGGTCTCCAACAGTTTGCTGGCACTGGAGTTTCCTGCTGGCAATGAAACCAGACCTGGTCCCTCGTCTGGGGGACATGAGGTCAGGCCAGGCTGTCCCCCCCCCCGGGGCACGTGTCCACCTCCACGAACAGGTGAAGGCCTGGGCAGGTGGTCAGCGCCCTGCAGCCAATCAGACTCCTCCTGCGCTTTGGGAGCCTGCAGGCCCCTGGACCGCAGGCTGCCCGGGCGGAGACACAGGGCGGCCTCAGCCTTCTGCTCGTTTTCTACAAGCTGATTCTCACCCAGTTAAAAGGATTTAGAAAAATGAGCCTCCGCGATCATAATTAAACAAGCAATAAAGCGGCTGAAATATACAACGCAATCAGTTTACAGGAGTAGGGAAGCAAGGCACTAATTATTTGAGAAGGGACAGGCAGCGCGACCTCGCCCGGGAGCAGCATGCCCGCCACCACGTGCCCGAGATACAGCTGGGACCGTTAAATAAATTTTGTACGATCTAATTAACTTGGTGCGCAATCTCAATTACTTTTCACCTAAGAAATCACTTTTGTTCAGTTTATGTGTGTGTTTCCCTTTAAAAAAAAAATGATGTAAGGCCTCGTCAGACAAGCGAGCTCCCACCTGCATTTGTCTCTCAGCGCTTGATGGCTATGCATTTAAAACCCCATTCTATCTTATAAACTAAAAATTAAACGTGCTCAGCTGTGATGGTCGTCATCGAGGCTGCTATTTATATGCTAATGCCCTCCCTGAAGGCCCCGCAAATTGCCCACTGGCTGGTATCTCATGTGCATCTCCGGCTGCTGGGACACACCTTTAGAGGGCAGAGGACGAAAGCGAGGCGTGGGCTGGCCACGGGATGCACGCAGACCCTCAGGCAAGGACAAGCCTCGCAGCCAAGCAAAGCCTGCCTGGGTGCCACTGAGGCCCGGAGCACGAGTGCCCTCCTGAACCTCCTGACCGAGAACCTGAGAATGTGGCCCCACGAGCCGCCATGCCCTCGCCGGGCTGTCACCTCCCGCTCTCATCCGACTGAACAGCACAGCACGGAGGCTTTGAACAGGCCTCACGGGGGAGCTGCTCCAGTGCTCCTGTCAGTCTGCTGGGGGTGGGGGGAGGCCGCCACCACCACAGGTCAACGGGACACCTGCAGGTCCACTTCCAGGGGGAGGCTGCGGTCAAGAGCTCTGCTGGGTCTGGGCGGGCAGCCGGGCGGCCAGGTAAGGGCACATCTGTCAACCTGGGCAGGATGTCGGCCTAAGAGACGCAGGCCGGGCGCCGGGGTCTGTGCTGCGTGCGGTCCAGATGGACAGCCCTGTCCTCCCGGTGACCACACGGGGCCAGTGCTGGTCTCAGCGGCTGGTGTGAGGGGCGCAGCCGCACCCTCACTGAGGCTCCCCGCATTTCTCATAGGCCGACATCACACCCCATGGGGCACAACTGCTTCTTGGCTGGAACAGCGGCTGCTCCAAGTGTGGGCAGGAAGCTCGGGCCAGTGGTTCCCATGTGCTCTCCAGTCCAGCCCCCTGGGTGCTCCGCAGGCAGGACTCTGCCAGGTTGCTGCGGGTGGCCCCCTCCTTGGGCAGATCGGCCATGGGAGGCCAGGGCTCACACAACTGCCCCAGACTCAGTCTCTTCATCTGTAAGGTGGGGATCACAGCATCACCCACTCAAGGGGCTGCTTTTGGAATTAGAGGGACGACACGTGTGGGTGAGAAGGCCCGGCAACGCAGGTGTTCGCACAGCAGGGCAGGGAGAGGCCGGGCCTGAGATGCTCTGCCAGGCCTCGCGGGATCCGTGTGCAGACCCCTCCCCTGCTCTCAGCCCCACCACGCAGCAGCGGCGTGGCCTTCAGTGTGATGGAGGGGGCCGTGTCACCAGGAAGGTTGTTTACTAGCCCTGCCGAGTACAAGGTCCCCACATCGCTGATTTAGTTTCCCTGCCTCCCTGGGGTGCCTGACGCATCCAACATTTCATTCCCTGGGTCTCTGGCTCTGTCCTTTTCGCCTACAGGAACCCAGCGCTCACGCTCCAGCTCAGAGCAGTCACAGCTTCGTTGTAGGGTGGCGGGTGGGCCCCTAGCGAGGAAAGCCGGTCAAGAGGCAGCAGGCGGCCCACGCATTCAGAAAAGCTCAGGTAGGGTGGAGGGGGTGAGCGGGGAGGGGTCGCTGTTAAGAGCATGGGGCTGCCGCACCAGGCCGGTGACAGGCGAGGACAACAGCAGCTGTGGCGCTCGGCCGCTCAAACACGTCCCCCACACCTACCACACCCCTGCTGCTGACAGTTTAGACAGACGGATGCTTAAAATTATTTTTTTCTGACTTAGTAGTTGGTGGGGAATTACTATTGTTAATTACACAACACAAAATAATTGGTGCTCTTAGCTACCTAATTAAATGGCAGGCAATTTAGAAGTTTCCAAAGGATTTTTATCAGTGTAACGGATGTAGCAGCTGAGGACTATCACCCCTCGCCGAGAACAGCAAGGCTGGAGCTAAATCTACCCAGTGACGCTCACTATTGATCTGGTTAAGATTTATCCCAGCCGGCTTCCAGACGGAACCGAGACAGAGACACTCTATAAAACAAACAGTTAAACCTACTTAAACTGGCTTAAATATTTTTTAAAGACAGGGCCTCTACGTCAAGAGGAAAACAGTACGTGCACAGCACTGGCCACAGGGGCAGAAATGGGAAATCACAGTCACAGCTCCCGCCCCCGCCCCCACCCGCTCCTTGGGACCAGGAGCTCCGGGTCTGTGTGGGTCTCGCTCGCAGCAGCGTTAGTGAGAAGCTCTCAGATGTTTAAGTCACCGCTCAGTGAACCGGAATCCAGCTCAGCCTGTCCTCCGTGCACTCAGGGTGCCAAGGCCAGCACTCACCCCGGCATTTATGTGGAAGTGGGAACAACAACTCGTTCCCACTTTCCAGTCACCACGTCGCTGGCTGGCTGGCGGCCGGCCGCCCTGCGCAGAGCGGGAGCAGATGTGCAGATACGGCGGCAGCGCGTCTATTCTGGGAAGCGTGGCTCGCCTGAGCGGGGCGCTGCCACTCAGCCAGGCAGCCCCAATCGCTTCATCTACAGCC
>NW_017731632.1:1641452-1669625 GCF_001890085.2 Hipposideros armiger
GGGGTGCGCACAGACACAGCCAGTCCTCATGTGTTCCCGCACACCCCCACCCTGGGACCACCGACCCACAACATGGCCACCTGCCAGAGCACTGCAGGGCCCTGGGGTGACGTCCGGGGTGTGCTCCTTTGGGGCTTCCTTCTCAGCAAAGGGGCAATCATGGGGGCCGACAGGGGAGGACTGAGATATACGCAGGTGGGGGAAGGCCTGGCCCCACAATGTCCCAGGGGTGTCACAGGCTTGCTGGACCAGCCAGACACCATGAAATGCTGACCGTTAAGACATACTTGCAAATTTTCTTCAGCTTCTTCATTTTCTCAGGATTCAGCTGGGGTTCTCCAGAAGTTGTGAGGTCTTCCACCAACTCTGAAAGTCTTTGATCCATATCTAGAACATGTAACAAAGACACTAGGGGCCGCTCGGCTCTACTAACAAACATTTACTAAGCTCCGCTGTATGCTGGGCACGGGGGTGGGGGAGGCTGGGGTCTTCGTGCCCGAGATGACCCCTGGATGCTGACATCTAACAATTCAAGGGGCCGGTCCTGGCAGGACCAACAAGGCCTTTTTGGCGGTAATTAGGGCAAGTGCAACAAGAAAACGTTAACTCTGGAGCCCTGCAATCACAGTGTTTGGCCACGAGCGTTACGGGGAAGTTACTGTTTAAATCTGCTTTTCCCAAGAGGGCCTGCGGCGCCCTTCCCCTTGCCGACACCGCCCTGGAAACCCGCAGGGCCGGGCCTCCGGAGACCGCGCGCGTGAGCCCCTGTGGACTTCTCGAAGGGGACCCGGTTTGCGCCCGGGGAACCACCTGGAGGCCAGGTGCAAGCCTAGCAGAGGAGGGTGACCCAGGAGCCCGGGCGGCTCGGCAGGAGCGCAGGAAGGCGAGGCGCGGGGGGCGTGGACGCCGGGCTGGCTGCCGGGACCAGCTGTGCTTGGTGGAAAGAGGGACCGACCGGGCCGGCGTCCACCGGGACGGGGAGCCGTCCCCGGAAAGAGGAGGGCGGTGTCCAGGGACGAACGAGCGGGCAGTGCCGGGAGGCGGCGTGCTGGGGAGCAGTGAGGGGATGTCCCGGGAAGGAGGGGGCCGCACCCCGGGGAAGAGCGGAGAGAGACGGGTGTCCTGATCAGAGAGGGCGGTGTCCCAGGGAGAGGACGTCCGGGGACCGGGCCCTCCCCACCGGCCCCTCGCCCCCGCAGCGCCGCTCCCCAGCTGGGCCGCCGCCACCGAGCCCCAAGAAGAACTCGCGCGACCCCTGACCCGAAGCACGATCACCCCGACACCTACCGCGCGACCAGGCCACCCGTCTCGCCCCGCCCCTTCCGGCGAAGGACCCGCCTCGTGTCACGTGCCCCAGATCGTTACAGTCATTAGCTCGCACCTACTGCGCAACGCTGCCGCTCTCACCTCAGCCCCGCCTATTCCGGCGGAGGGCCCGCCTCCTCATGTGCCCCCGAGCTCGGCAACCAATGGTNGACTGGGCAGCACGCCTGCAGCCTCTCCAGGGATTCCCGGGTCACACAAGGCGTCAGGCCCACCCTGGCCGCCCTGCCTACACATCACGAGGGCCGCAGGGCAGGGCTGCGGGATCCACAGCATCAAGTCCCCCCCTCACCCCAACCTTGGGAGTCCCTCCCCGCTCACAGTCCCAGGAAGTCTGAGGCCTCAGAAGTGGCCAAGGGCCTGTGGCCAAGGAGATCCAGTGCAGGGGGGCAGCCTGGGAGAGTCCCAACCAGTGCAAGGAGTGGGGTACAGGTGTCGAGCGGCGGCCGGCAGCCCGTTACCTGAGGAGAGCTCCACATCCAGCGTGTACTTGTGGGAGCCCAGCCCATGGCACCGCACAAACTCTTCCTGGTCACTGTCCTCGTCCTCTGAGGGGGTCCCCGGGGCGGCCTGGGGTGGCCCCGCCCCGTCAATGGCTGCCGGACGCCACGCACAGGCAGGCAGGGCCTTGCTGCAGCATGGCTGCTCCTCGTCCTCGAGGTCGGGGGCACCAGCCAGGCGAGGGGCACCCTCCTCAGCAGCACCAGAGGCCCCCAGGCTGGGGCCCAGGTCAAAGGGTACCAGCAGCCGGACGCAGCTCTCCGCCTCCGTGAGGCAGCCCCGGATTTCTCCGGACGTTTCTGCAAAGACCAAGACACTGCTTGGCGGTCACGTCACAGGACAGCAGCTCCCGCCCCCGGGCAGGCCCCGTCCGAGGGAGGCCCATCCCAGCAGCAGGCGGGTGGCCCGCACGTGGGCCTCTCCCCCCCGCAGAGGCCAGCACCCTGGCTGGGAGTGTCAGCAGAGACTCCAACTGCTGGAGATGCCGCCCCGCTCAGCGCAGCAGCCATCCTCCTATGTTCTGGGTGACACAGGCCGCCCCACAGCCCCGTCTGAGTGCACCTGCACCACTGCTCCCCACCGGGGCTCTCTCTCCTCGGGTGCAGGGCCAGCTTTGCAGCCTTCTCCCAGGCCTAGGCTTCCTGGCAGGGCTTTAAGGCAGGCTGCCGCCCATGTCCCTCACACGCTGACGGCCAGAAAACAAACGCTGGGGTTCACAGAAGGGGTTAGCAAGAGCAAGGTCAGACCACGGTGGGAACCACATTTTCCCTCCTGCGCCCCCACCCCATGACACAGGGAGGTCGTTGGCCAGTATGCCCACCAGGGGGCGGAGGAGCGGTGTACTCGCCCACAGGGCCCACCCAGGTGCTGAATGCAGGAGGTTGGGGGGGGGGGCGGCACGTATGTCTCTGCCCAGTCGTCTGTCCACCTGCCGCACCCCGTCCCACCGGCGGCAGGCCCTGAAGCTGGGCAGTGCGGCCTGGAAGGCGCAGGAGCACCAGGGTCCTGGAACTCACCCTCCATCTCCCGCACAGCCCGCTCGGCCTTTTCCCGGTAGATTCTGTCCAGGCGCTTCTGCTTCTCCTCTTCTCGCTTTCTTTCCGCTGGGGTCCTCACATTTACATCTTGAAAATCCACCTGAAAGACAGTTAAAGATGAGACCCGACTGGAAAGAACACCAAGTAAACAGAAGTCAAAACGGGCCCCAGAAAAGACGTGCCAGCACCAGCACAGGGCCAGACCTCTGTGGGTCTTTTCCACTCAGCGTTCAAACTACAAGGAGACAATTGAACTGTATGTTTAGTCCCTGGAAAGAGCACAGCCTGCAGCACTTCCCCACAATATGAAAAACNCGGCTCCACCCGCCGGCACCGGGACTGCCAGTTCCCGGCCACCCCGCCCTGCCTGCTATCAGACCATACGGCCAGAGGGGGCAAGGGGCCCTCCACTGCTCAGCGCAGCAGGGCACTCCTCACTGCCTGCCTCGGTTTACCCTGTCGTCCCCGTGTCAGTGGACAGACACGGCCCCCAGGTCAGCCACTCAACCCGGCCAGCCCCTCCAGCCTTCAGAATAGACAGTGGCATCTCCTGAACCAACGCCATCCCCCCCCAAGCCCACTGCTGCCTCTGAGCACCCAGCCCTGAACACTGCGTGCATCCTGCAGGGAGGCACAAGGCTCCTGAGTGTTGTCCCCATGTCCCCCAGGTGTGGGGCTGGGGGGGGGGGAAGTCCCGGTTTCTATTAGTAAAGGTTCAAGTCACACGTGAGCTCGGAGGCGGCCAGGAGGCTGACAGGAGCCCCAGGTCTATGGGGGAGCAGGAGCCAGAGTGCAGACAGGTGCCACCCCTGGGGTGACCAGGCCTGGACACGAACCCGGGGAGGGCCCCTCCTCCACAGAAAGCCTGAGCCCCTTCCGTCTCCGAGCAGCCATGTCCTTGAAAGAGGACTCCTCCTGATCGCCACCCACCCGCCGGCACCAGCAGGACCGCGGGTCCCGCCAGCTGTGCAGGAGTGCCTGTGCCTCCTGGCTGATGGGCACAGCTTCTAGTGATGCAGTGACATTCAAGCCAGAGCCAAGGCCCAGCTCCTAGTCACAGCCACGGAGGGGCGGCCTTCAGCGAAGGGAGGACGCCCGACTGCCCACGCCCGCCGTGCTCAGGCCGAGCCGTCTGGCCCATGACCCCGCGGCTGCTGACAGTGAGCGATGATGTGAGGTAAACTCCCCCCACGCGCTAGGACACGCTGACCAGATCAATCACCGCCCTCTCGCGACCAGAAAAAGACCTCTTTTCACTGAAAAAGGAGTATCCTGGTCAGAGTTCACAGCGCTGACTTATTTCGTAGTTAAGTTACACACCCGAGCGAAGCTGTCAGGCGTTAACCAGCCCCCTGGAGACGCGGCCAAGGCAGCAAACGCCCAGGCTCATCTCGCCGGGTTTCCGAGAAAGACAAGAGCGCCCTCTGCCGGTCCCCAAGGGCCGCACAGGCGCCCAAAGCAGGCGGCTGCATTGCTCTGCTCAGCTCACCTGGTGCGGGTCCACCCATGCCCTCCCTCAGGCAGCACGGCAGGTGTGGGGCAGCCAGCTGCACCACTGGGACCGGGACACTGGGTGCCAAGACCGAGGGAGTCGGCCACTCTCGTTCCAGGCCTGAGTGGCTCTGAACTTGTTCCTCTCCTCAGCAAGGGACAGCGTTCTTCCCACCCCAGATCCACAGCACCCTCCCCTGCAGGCTCCTGCGGATGAAAAGCTGCGGCCGGGCCCAGGGCCTGGGGAAGGGGCACACTCTGGTGTCAGCAGAAGCGGATGAGATCTGCATCCAGCAGGTCCCCTCCTACTTGGCAGGCCCCACGGAGGACACAGCTCCCGGGCTTTCAGCATTAAGGGCTAGGTCTGGACGCAGGCCCGACAGAGGGGCTGACAGGCTACATCTCTGAGGCTCGGGGCTGCCGCTTGGGTGCCTGGTGTCCCGGTGGGGCGTGGGGGGCTTCATCCCATGCCGNCTGTTATCATCAAAAGAGGAAGGCAGGTTAGCGCTGCCTGCACCAGCCCCTCTGTGCGCCCAGCTCCAGGCGACCAGCAGCAGTTCCCCCTCTTGCAGCACAGGCCCTGCTGCTCTCCAGTCCTAACAAAGCCTTTCTCCTTTGTCTGATTTCCCTCCCCAGCCTGTTGCGTTTGGCTTCCTCTTGCAGCAAAACCCCTAGGAAGAGCATCCCCTCGCCCAGACCTCACTCTTTTTCCACTATACCTGCAATCTCCCCGACGTGTGTGCACAACTCCCTGTCCTATCTTCTGTCCCATCTCCTGTCCCACACTGCCTAAACGTCCTGCCCACCGCCCCAAATCTCAGCTGATGGGCAAATGTCCCTCCTTCCAGCCGGGCCAATAACCTTGGAGTCCCCCAGGCCCTGCTCCCTCTCACCCAACGTCCATTCCATGCAGACAGCCCCACTTTCAGAAAGTGCTCAGAATATGAGCACTTCCCAGCACCCCACTGCCACCATCCCCTCAGCGAGTCCCCACCTCTGCCCCATGCCCCTGGAGTTCATTCACCATGCAGGCACCAGTGATCCTCAGAGCCTAAGGTCAGATCATGTGACCCTTTCACCCCATTCATTGGCTCCCATCCCAGAGAAAACAGAAATCTTCCACACTGCCCACAGGGCTTTCCTGACCCCAAAAGGCGGTTCTTTGAAAGGATCTATAAAATTGATGAGCCTCTAGCTGGACTGATCAATAACACAAGAAAAAGCAGATGCCCAGGGTCAGGGTGACAGTAACATCACTATGTGTCCTGCAGACATTAAAAATAATAGAGTGCAGCATGGACAACGCACCTAGCAAAATCTAGCACACCCAATGCCGCGACCTGTGACACAGCCGTGCCCTGTGGGCTCGTCTCAGGAGTGAGAGCTTTGTGTAACAATTCAATCAGCGCAATTCTGCAAATCAACTGAATAAAACAGTAAAAACATATGGGAATTTCATTAGCTGAAAAAAAGCACATTTGACAAAATGCAACATCCACACATGTTACTAACTCAGGAAAGGAGGAGCGAACTTCCAACAGCTACGAAAACCTGCAGTGATTCGTCCTTCACAGTGAAGGGTGGGGTCCACCTGAGCTTGTGAGACCAGGACGCCCCTCACCCTCCTGCTCAGCACCGCTGCTCAGAGGCTCCTGCTGCTACAAGGAAGAGACGGAAATGCACGGCACAGACAGTAGGAAAAGCAAGACTATTTGCAGTCTGTCCATAGAAAATGCTTTAAAATGTACCAAGAGCTACTAGAACTAATCAGTGAGTTTGGTAAGGTCACCGGATGCAAGATCAATACACAAATCGATTATATGTCAATATGTTACCATATGGGAACAACTGGGAAGCTAAATTTTAAATTTTGTTTACAATAGTATTAAAAATCATGACATACATAAGGTTAAATTCACAAACAACGTTCCCTGAAAAATACAAAGTGTAGATGGATAGATAGCAGTGACGGGGGTCTAGACATGGAGACACGTTCGTGCCCATAGATGGGAGGACTCAGGGTTGTCAAGGTTTTAAAGTCCCTGCTCCGGACTGTTGTGCCCTCCCTCATGTGACTGTATTTGGAGGTAACTAAGGTTAAATGAGGTCATAAGGGTGGGGCCCTGGTCCCACAGGACTTGTGTCCTTCTAAGAAGAGGAAGGGCTAGCGTTTTCTCTCTTCACCTTCCTCTGCCTCCCTGGAAGAGAGGCCTCAGCAGGAACCAGCCCTGCTGGCACTTTCATCTTGGACTTCTGGCCTCTGGAACTGAGAAAATATTTTTCTGTTGTCCAGGCCCCTAGTCTGTGTTATCATTATGGCGCCTGAACAGACTAAGACATCCCCACACTGATCTATAGATTCAATGTAATCCATACTTTTTTTTTTTTTAAGATTTTATTGGGAAATTGGGGGAGGGGAACAGCATTGGGGAATCAGGGAAGGGGAACAGACAAGTTGCTGTCCTTTTGTTCTTCAGTCTAGTTGTGGAGGATGTCGCTTCACTGGCCCATGTTGGTATTATCATTGAGCTCTTCCCGGGTGAGGCAGATCTGTCACCGGCCACTGGACGGCCGCTCACGGCGGCTCTTGGCAGCTCACGCCGGCTGCCGGGCACTCATGGTAGCTCACGGCAGCCCCACTGCAGCCTACGCTGTTGCCAGTGACTCAGGGCAGCCCAGCTCTAGGTCAAGCGGTTGTTCACCATCTTAGCTGTAGAGGGCACAGTGTCACTGGCCTTCATGTGGGATCCGAACCGGGGTGCTGCTCAGAGCTGGTGTCCTAAGCCAACTCTTAACCAATGCGCCACTCGGCTGGCACATATATATACTGTTTAAGTAAAACTACAATGGCCGATATCCGGGGCGTTGGTGTGGGGACAGCCCTATGGAGGTTACACAGAAGTCAGCATCCAGAAATAGACCCAGTAGACCCAGTCAGGGGACTTTTTTTTTTTAAACAAGCCACGTTATCCAATGGGAAGAAATGTTTTTTTTTTTTTTTTTAGGAAGAAGTCTTTTCAACAGATGACATTGACTTCACTCTCACACACACACACACACTGAAGTTAACCTGCGTTGGGTTACAGACCTAAACATAAAAGCTAAAACTAAATCTTCTGGAAGATACGAGACAATGTCATTGTGACTTTGGGATGCGCAAGAATTTCTAGAACATAAAAAAGCATTAACCATACAAGAAAAAATTGATAAAGTAAATTTTACTAAAATGAAAACCTCTGCTGATCAAATGTACTGTCAACAAAGTATAAAAACATTTGACTAAGGATTTGTATCTAGAATATTTAAAGAATTCCTGCAAATTCTTTAAATTTTTAAAAAATTCTTTTAAAAATTCTTAAAAAAAAAAAAAGCAGATAATCCCATAAAAAGTGGGCAGATCTATGACTAGGCAGTGAGCACGTGGCAGGTGCTCAAGTGGGCAGGAACGCAAAGCCCCAGCTGGACCGCTGACGGCCAGGAGGAAGGCATGGAGCAGCTGGAACCCTCTGCCAGCTGATGTGGGTGAGCCGGTGTCACAAGCGGGCCAAGATGGGCTCTGGTGAGGATAAACACACAGCAATGTGACCCGGAATTCCACTTCCAGATTCTGCCTGAGAAAAAGGAGACACTGTCCACAAAGATGTGTGCGCCAATGTCCAGCGCTAGAATCTGGCAGCACACCGGTCCCATCGGGAACAGACTGGACAAGTAACGCGTGCTGCATGGGGACGATCACTGCTCAGCAGTGTGCAGGGGGGCCAGGCAGGCATGCACACTTTGGGGGCCTCAGGACTTGCTGGGCACTGGTGGGCACTGGTCTGCGACTGGAGGCTCAGGGGACCAGAGCTCATGCCTGCTGCTGAGAGGCTGAGTGATGATGGCCGACTGCATGCGGGGGTGAGGCGAGTCTGGGAGACTCACCGGTAACTCTGAGGCCTGGGAGCGCTGTACACCCGGCTTGGGATTCCCCGTGTCCACACCCATCGGAACAACCCAACTGTCTCCTTCAGATCTGGGTGCCCCCGTGTATGCAGTCTTCACCTCGTTACGAAAACCCACAGCGAGCTGCCACCCCACACAGACTCCGGGGCCCAGCCTGCTGAAGGTGGGCACGGGCACCACCACTTGGCCAGTTGCTCTGCGTACAAACTAAACCTAGCAACTGCTGGCCTCAGTACATTCTCACGGATGGGTGCACCCAGCAGCCATGAGTAAGTCACGGCCAGCGTGTGGGAATGGGGCACTGTGCTCTCTCACCGGGTGGACACTACAGGCAGCCTATGATGGAGCCCCCGGCCATTCCATGTCCAAGTGGCTTGGGAACTGGCAGAGCCACTCTGGCAGTGACCCATCCCTGTGGGAAAGGCCCCGTGGGCACCCTTGGGGCCGAGGTGGCTGTGTGGTGGCTGCCCGCGTGTGACATATAGAGCGCCAGATGACCTGTGCGCTCCCTGGAGTGGCTTTGACAGGAAAGAAGGAAAGGAGGTACGCTGTGAGTGCAGCAACCAGGAGCAGCCAGCTTACCTAGAGCTCTGAGCGGGCTCACGCCAGCCCCAGGCCACAGCGCCACTCGGACGGCACTGGCAGAGCAGTGATGGCCGGAGGGCATGGTCTCTTTGGGACATGGACCCCAGGCGGGTTGGGGAGCAGAGGGCTGACAGACCGTCAGGAAGCCACAGCTGCCAGCGTGCAGGGCAGGGTGAGGGCCGGGCAGGCTGAGGCTGGAAGCAGGAGCAAAGGAACTAAAAGGTGCGCCCAGGTGGAGAGCAGGCAAGGGGGCAGCTGGTGAGGGCGTGGAGACCACCTGCGGCTTCAGCAGGACCCGTTTGAAGGAGCAGCAGGGACAGAAGTTACCAGCACACAGTGGTCAGCATCCGGGCCGTGGGGAGCAGGGCAGGTCGGTGGGGCCGGCCCCTCAAGCACTAACCAGGCGGAGGGTCTCAGTCCCTCTGGCCACAGCGACAGAAGCTACACAAGCTGAGTAATTTGCCACATATAAGCAGGGCGGCTTCTGGGAGCTGAGGCAGTGGTTGGGCCCCTTCAAGACAGGACCTGCCAGGCAGGCGGAGGAGCCCTTGTCACCACCAATGTCGGAGCCGCCTTGCAGCCACAGTGTGCCTGCCCCCTGGGGCAGGCAGGAAGGCGCGTGTCCTGACGCCCTGTCCCTGCCAAGCAACTTCTCGAGAGCATGATGGCTGAAATGAGGCCTTCCCTACGGTGGGGAGGGGGCGAGGCCACCTCACCCCAAACGCAGCCCTCTGAGTGTGGGAAGGGCCCTGCCGGTGGCCCGGCACCTGGATGGGAGCATGGGGACGTGGCGCCTTGCTCCTGGCCGGGCACCGGCTCAGCCATAGACCCGCTCTGCTTCAGGTGCCCCAAGGGACCCCCGTGACCAGGTGCTGAGGCTGAAGGGGTCCTGGGGGAGGACCCCGAGGTGGAGGTCCTGTGGGCGCAGCTCGGGGCCACGAGGCCCCACGGCCTCGCTGCTGACCAAAGGCCCAGGGATGAGCAGACACAGCAGCGGGCGTCACAAATGCAGCAGCTTCAGCCTCACTCAGAAATGAGAAATAGAAAACCCTTTTATTAACATGTTTGACATTTACAGTTTATTAGCTAATCCACGTCAACATGCACTGAATACAAACCTCTACGATATGGTTGTGTCAACTACAATGGTTCACTTGATTCGAAAAGTCATCGGTGGTTATTTCAACTGTAATGAAGAGCATTTAGACCTAACGTTATGGAACCATCCGGCAAGGCCTCTGCAGAAACTCAGTCCAGTGGATCTCCACAGGAGTACATTCTCAAGCAGGGTAAGGCGGCACGAACGATGGGACAGTCGCGGGTGCCCGCGGGCCGTGGGGCTGGGCGTTTCAGCAGCAGCGCTACAGCCCAGTGTCCCTCGTGCACCGCTGGTCACTGCCGGTCGGTCCGGCGTGGCCACCCCTCTCAAGGCCACAGCGCAGGACCAGCCTGTTCCCAGCAGAGGGAGGGAACTGTGAGAACAAAGCCACTGACTGCTATTTCTGAAGTGTTCCAGCGCCCCTCTTGGTGTCACGCCAGTCTCAAGCCTCTCTCAAAGGCGAAAGTCCTTTCCAAAAGCATCAAGCAGCCGACAGGTTACAAACCCACCCAGCAGAAGGCTGTCGCAAGCAGACTCGTCAGTCTCGCCCCCTCCCCTCCTGAGAGTGTGTCGCTGCTCACAGATCTTTGGTCGCAGGAGACAAGAGGCGCTGGAGACGGCGGGCGAGGGCCCTACATGATGTACACCTTCTCGGCCTGTGAGAAGTGGAAGACCTCTTTGGTTCTTGGGCAAACCACCTTATCGTCTTGGCGGATCGACAGCAGAGACTGGAAGACAAGACCAGAGCGCGTTAGGACAAGCAGACGCGACATAATGCCGCTTTCTGCCACACCACACACGGGCTCCCAGCGGCGTGCCCACCCCGCCCGCCCTGCTCACGTTATAGCCGTAGACATAGCCGTTGGGCAGCATCATGGGCGGATTGTTCTCGTTCATCACGTCACCTGAGATCTTGCAGACCAGGCGGGAGTTGGCGCAGTGTGCCATGGGCAGTGGCTGTGCCAGCTTGTTCAGGGAGCGGCTGCACACGGGGCAGTCAGGGCTCCTGGAGCTGCCGTCGTCCTTGTAGCACTGTCTATGCCTCAGGTCAAGGAAGGGCACGGGGTGGGGGCCAGGGTGAGCGAGGGGCGCGGAAGCCACTCACTGCCATGCGGGCACCAGGCAGAAAGCCTCTGGCAGGAAAAGAGCCTGAGGCTGAGTGAAACGAAGCCAGAGTCCCCCAGCTCAGGGCCGTCTCACACTCGGAGAGCAGGGAACACGCACCCACCCATACCATGCATGGCCCCAAGGCGGGACAGGTGGGAGCCGTGTGCCCTGGGACATTCATGTGGGCATCAGAGAAGGCTGCAAGCTACAGAGCAAGCTCTCCTCTCAAACCGTCACACAGGCCGCCTTGCTTCTCAGCTGGGTCTGCCCAGGCGCCAGCAGCGGCCCTGGGACAGTCACTTGTCCTGTCACAGGCAGGGCCTGCCCTATGTGCCCAGCATTAGATGATGACTAAGAGGAAAAGAGCCCAGGGGTCCTGATGGGGAGATGCAGAGGGGCAGTTCTGGAGGGGACCACACACTGCATTTGAGGGACCCACAGACGCTGGGGTCAGGCTCTCAGCTCCGGCCCTGGGGGAGACTGTCACCCTGCTGGAGACATGACCACCTGTGAGCTCATGTGGGAAGACCCCTCGTGGGGACAGCAAGGCTCAGACCAAGCAGCATTCCAGAGGGCTCTTAGGAGCCACATGGGAACCATATTCTGAATGGATCAAGTCCCAGCTGCCAGAAGACACACAAACGGTCGCATTCTGGTGACACAGTGAGCATGCCTGCGGTCTGCCTAGATGGCGAATCTACCAGCAGCGCCCGGCCGTGTCAGCTTGGGGGCCACACACGGTAAAGAGCGCAGTCTGACCTTGTGAGGCCGGTGACGGTCGGGGGAGGTCACAGCCATGAGCCCCCATCGAGGGCAGAAAGGATACGGTGTCTTTATCGCCGAGAGGCCGGCCTGCAGGGTGAGGGTGAACACGGAGCTGTTCCCCAGCTGGTGCAGCCTGTAGTTGTCGTACCGGAACTGCTGAGTCAGCATGCGCCACCGGGCCGGGTCCAGCAGGTCCTGGGGGACAAGGGCGGGCTTCAGAACGCATGTCATCACAACAGCAACCAGACATGAGGCCGGTTCCACGTGGACCAAAGGCAGAGAACGGAACAACCACCCCTTCCGGCCAGAGGTGGCATACTCACGGCCCCCAGTGGCGGGAATGCACCCGGGACCTTGTGACAAGGACCCGACTCAGCAGGCTGCAGGACAGCCTGGCACAGAGCATGCTTTGGAGCCTCGTGCTGGGGACATGGAGGTTTAAGTGGAAAAGCCTCATTCCAGAAGAGAAAGAAGACTGGATCTGGTTAACGTCTGTCCCTACAATCACCAGGTTTCCACTCAAAGGTGTGTGTTTGGGAAGCACAGACAGAAGCCAAAGCGTTTGAGACCTGTGAGATCAGCCAAGGGGTTCAGCAGGCCCGTCTCGGGAGGGCACAGCTGGCCTGCTGTGCGAGCCCCTCAGAGTCCCCGAGTTTAGGGCACACGTCACTCTCAGTGAAAAACCTGTTTTAGCATTTTCACCCAGCACGGCCCATGGGGGGCTGAGCCATGGCCCAGGGCTGTAACAGCCCCAGACCCTCTGCTTCCAGCCTCTGGTGGGGCCATCTCACTCTGGACACTGTTTCGTCCTGTTTCTTGCGTCCTGGGGATGGGGTCCTGCTCCCTCATGTGGCGACTCTGTCCCGTTTCAAGTGCTGCAGTCCTGTGCTGTCCTCCGAGCCTCCAGGCCCCGTTTCCGGGACACGGCACTGTGTCAGCGCTCCATCTGTTTTCTGTACCTCAAGCTGCCCGTTTCCTCAGAGCCTAGGTTCTCCCGCCTGTTCCTTGGTCTTTCTCTTGTGGGCTGTCGAATTTCTCCATTTCCGTGTGCTGCGCCTGTCACCGGGTGGGCACAGCTGTCTGCTGGGACCCACGCAACTGAGGCTCGGCCCTCCCGCCTCTGAGGCAGCACTTGCCCCGGAAGTGCCACGGCCAGGCCTCTCAAGGAGGGGCCGGGCATCACGTCCTCCCGAGCTGGACCTCACAGCCCCAAGAGCGGGTTGGTCTTTCATGCCTTTCTGACAAATCTTCTCCACAGCAGGGATGAGAAACTTAAAATGCCACCAGTTAAAACCTGAGTCTCGACTCCCCTCCTGGGGGCTCTATGACCTGGTGACTTCAGTCACTGCATAGCCCCTCAGTGCACAATGGCATGGATTCAGTTGGCGTGGAGAAGCTGCCAGCACCCTCCCGGAGGCCTGCAGCCCAACACTGCAGACGGGGTGCCCCAGGTGTGTGTTCATAGCTGGGGGGAAGGTAGGGCAGCGAACCTGGGCAGACAGCAGCTCCAGGCCCAGAGACAAGGCTGGGCCGCCCACGAGGAAGGACTGCCCTCACCGCCCGGGGAACAGGCAGCAGTGAGGTGTGCGCTAGGGTCTGAATGTCTGTCCCCACAGACTTCCTGTGATGGCATTGGGAGGGGGGCCTCTGGGAGGTGCTTAGGTCATGAGGGTGGAGCCCCACGGACGGGATCAGGTTCTGTAACAGAGACCTCGCAGAGCCGCTGGGCCTCTACCATGTGAGGACACGGGACGAGTCTGCAGCCCGGAAGAGGCCTTCTGCTGACCTCACACTTCCGCCTCCAGGACTGTGAGAAACGGACTGGTGCTTTCACCAGCCCCCAGCCTGCGGCATCGGTTACAGCAGCTGGAGCGAT
Organism: Hipposideros armiger; assembly: GCF_001890085.2. NCBI lineage: Eukaryota > Metazoa > Chordata > Mammalia > Chiroptera > Hipposideridae > Hipposideros > Hipposideros armiger. The sequence goes on from NW_017731632.1 coordinate 1,655,179, forward strand.
GGAGACAGACGCAAGTGCAGCAGTGGGTGCTGTGTGACAAAACCTACCAACGTGGAAGTGGCTGTGGAGCTAGGTGGGGGGCAGAGGCTGGAGGGCTGGGGTGCGTGCCGGAGAGCCGGCACTGCCGTGGACGGACCTTCCGGGTGACTGCAGAGGGCTCAGGCTCAGTCTTCAGCGGGCACGGGGATGCATGCGGGAAGGGCCAGCAGGTGGCTCTGAGAGGAGGAAGGGCCTGGTGCTGAAAAAGCCAGGACAGCGACCCCTTACACTGGCAGAGCCTGGCCGCGTGCACTCACAAAACCTGGCTGGAGCTGTCTGAGCCGGCATGCAGCTGGCTTCTTGAGTGTGAGACATGAGAAAAGACTACCAGTCGGGCTGTCCACCCAAAGGAAGTGGGCGGGACTTCAGGACCTGGGACTCCTCAGACTGTCCTGGGTGCCAATTGAGAGAACTCACAGGGTGTGGCCCGGAGACTTGACTGGGCGAGGGAGGTGACCAGGCCTTAATTAAGTAGCCACCCCGGTGGGGGAACCGCTGTGGGACCTGAGGGAGGAGACAGCAGTGATGTAGGCCACTGGACGTGGATGTCGGATAGGATGTTTTCCGAGACAAAGGAAGGACCCCGCGGGCTGCCCTGGGCTTCACAAGGGGGCCACTGCCTGGCCCCACAAAGCTGGGGGGGCTGGTTCTCGAAGCCACACGATGGTGGAAGGAACTGAGCAGGTGGGTGGGATGTGCCAAGTGATTCCGGCAAAGGGCAGGGAAAGGCCACGACAGAAAGAGCCACGGCTAGGAAAGGTGGAGAAACGCTGAGGCCACGTCTGCCTGGCTCTGGCCTCGGGGTCTCCAGAGATGCAGGCCGAGGGGCCGTGCCTCCAGGCCCCAACACCGAGGACTCCTGTGATCCGCACTGCTCCCCAGCATCACCGGCACACACGCCGTCACACGCTGCATGGGGACGTGACCGCAGACCGCACCCTCACAGCCCCCAGGGCCCCTAGGCGCGGTTACCTTGTAGGGGGAGATGTGTGTGTCTGGCGGGAAGGCCAGCATGCCCATGACCTGGCGGACCTCGTCCAGCTGGCTGCCTTCGGCCTGACTGAAGTGTTTCCGTGCGTGTCTAGAAAACATTTTGGTTCCTCTAAGTCTGTGTCTCCATCTCTAAGAACCTGAGCTTATAGTCCACACGTGGGCCTGGGCTGGGGTCTGCCAGGAGCTCAGACGCCTCGGCCCAACCTCCACTCAGCCGCCCGCCTTGGCCAGCACCGTCCTGGGGTGGCCAGACGCGGGTCAGGAAGGACGAGAGCACCAGAGGTAAGGGCACCAGCCCAGCACAAGCACAAGGGTGAAGCAGCAGGAACCTCAGCACCACAGCAGTCGGACACCACAGCCGGCCTGGGGGCTCTATGGGGCCACCACGCACCCAACGAGGCTGAGTAGGAGTGACGGCCAGCATCCTTGCCCCTCTGGCCGGACCACCAGGCTGAAATGGCCGCAGCCTGCCCCAAGGACAGGCCCAGCAAGCCCTGGACACTCTGTGCCATCACTGCCCTCTCTGATGATCACCGCGGAAATCCCCCAGGCTAAACACACTGGGGCCTGACTGAGGACCGGCCACATCAGGGCGCTCCTGAGCTATGGAGCTGACGGCACTTCCCCAAGTGAAGCCATAGCCAATGCCTCCTGCTGGGACCAGACAGCAGCAGGCTGGCCATCCCTGGGCAGGGCCTACCAGGCAGGGAAGCCCCACTGACAGCCCCGTTTCTTTCCCAGAGCCCAGACCTCGGGGCCCAGCCGCCGCCCTCTGCTGGGCACCACGTGCCCTTCTCGACGCCCTACCTCACCGCGTCCAGTCTCTTGTTCTGCCGGATGAGCTCAATGAACTCCTGAATCCTGAGGCTGAACTCCAGGCAGCTCTGAGGGTGAAGACCAGACAAAGGCTTAGATGGCATCCGGGAAGCCACACCCCCGCAGACCCCAAGGACGGCCTGACACTCGTGCACACTGCCGCGGAAGCTCAGAGCCTCAGGAGGCAGGTCAGGGCCCACGCCGACTGCCATCCGCGGTCCACACCTCCCTCGCTCTGTGGTCTGGGGCCCAGCCTCTCCTAGCGAAGCTTCGGCCGGCGTGGCAGGGGCAACACAGCCACCCACGGGGCCAGGCCCTGGGGGACAGCCGGGCAGGCCTGCGAGGGTGACGAGCGGTCAGGAGTCACCGCTGCAGCTCAGAGGGCAGCAGCAGCCCGCGTGGAGGGGCTTCCTCCGCTGTCTCGTCACTGTGCAGGCGGGAGCACGGCGGCGCTCGCTCAGCTTCCTCCTCCCGGCTGCATCCCCTCGTGTCACCAGCCTCACTGGGGCCTCGCCTCCGCGGGCATCAGAACCACTGAATCAAAATCACGTCCACCCTGACCTCCCGTGCCAGGGGCCGCTGGTTGTGGGGGAGGCCCCCATGCCTGGTGGGCGGACGTGGTGGAAGGTGGGAGCAGGGACCACTGGGCGGGGTTCCTGGGGCCACGGATTCCCGGGGAGGGCATGCCAGGCCCAAGGGAGAGCCAGTTCAAGGGCCTGGGTGGGCTGCTGGCTGGGACCAGGCAGAGTGGGCAGCTGGTGAGCTGGTCCAAAGCCCCAGGATTGGCGGAGGGTGCAGCGGGGCCTGGAGCTGGGGCACTGGGGCCGGGGGGAGAGGCGCGGTCCAGCTGTGTGTCTGAGGCATCAGTGGAAAGCTACACAGGGGATTCTGAGGGCCACTCGAGGAGCACTCTGCCAGCAGGGCCCTCTGCACGGAGCCCAAACACTACCTTTGAAGTCTTAACAGAGCCAACCCGACTGAGGCTAAAACCCGTGTGGCTGGGAGAGGGGCAAGCAGGCGAAAGCAACTTTTGTGACCAAAGATGAAAAGCTGGATTATTTCACAAAAGTGGGCAGTTAATCTATACTACTTCCACAAGGTTTCAGAAAACACTATTTCCAACCAGAAACAGAATTACGTGGAATTGAGCAGAGGCAAATCTTAGGGTCCTTCACCCTCTCGTCATTTTGACTTCCACAGCACCCAGACCCAGGATGGAGGAATGGAGACAGTCCACACCCAGTCAAAACGCCTGAAATTTAAACTCCAAGTGTACAGACCACATGCAATCTCCCGCCGGAGCCGCTGAGCTGCCCGCAGCGACGCAGCTCAGCAGTGACTCCCCACGCCCGGCCACACTCCACGGACACGAGGGCTGGACGCGCTGCCCAGGCCCTGGGGACCGGCCGGGCAGAGATGCAAAGAGCCACTGACCCGGCGCCTGCAGCATGGGGAGGTCCCTGCCCTCGCACACGCCTAGTGCTGTGTGTCCAACGGCAGGCATGGCACAAACCAGGAGAGACAAACATGGGCCCCTCCAACACCAAACCAGTAGGGAGAGGCCCTGCCGGCCTCCTGGGTAACCCATGGCCACTGATCCTGCTCTAAAAGCGGGGGCACCCCCTGGGGACGTTCTCCAGGTTACACTTTTCACACACTCATGTGCTCTATTTGCTTGATTATTTATGGCAGCCGTTTGCTCCTCAAGGCTTTCAAATACAGCAGGTCCCAAGCCCCGCCTTTGTTCCGCGTTGTTTCATTAGAACATCGATGAGGTGCCGTGGGGACTTAACTCTTGTTTATACCAATTAGCCTGTGGGACAGCTGGCTTCGCCGTGTGTGGTCCTGCGTAAAGCACAGAGCCCACTGACGGCACTGACCGCAGTCCACTAGCAGGGAACATACACACTGGGACCGTGTTCAGACTCAAGCGTGAGCACAGCTGCAGATGACCACACCAGGCACCGGACGCTGGCCACACCGGACGCTGGGAAAGGTGTGGCACACCCACAGGCTCCCTGTGCACGCGTCCGCAGGTGTAGAGACCCCAGTCCAGTCAACAGATACTAACATGACACACACGCTACTTCTGAAGCAGCTTCTAGCTATGAAACGTGGTTCTCAAAGCTTCTCTTATCTCGTCTACTGATGGATCTGAGGGGTCCCGCTGGCGCCTGGGTACCCCCTCCCCCCAGCCTGCATGGGCGATCACGTGCGTGAGCTCACGTGCACACCACACACACTGTACAGGTAGCTAGGCACCCTGACCTATACATCTGTGTTTATGAGTGTTGCCGTGTCATCAGGGCACCTTCCAAGCCCACCTGTGTGGGCAATCATGCTGCCGCGTCATCAGGTGGGGACCCTGACCTGTCCATGAATGTTCTAGGAGCACGTTGCCGTGTCATCAGGGGGGGACCCTGACCTGTCCATGAGTGTTCTAGGAGCGCGTCACCGTGTCATCAGGTGGGGACCCTGACCTGTCCATGAGTGTTCTAGGAGCGCATTGCCGTGTCATCAGGTGGGGACCCTGACCTGTCCGTGGGTATTTTAGGAGCACGTTGCTGTGTCATTTATGTGCCTTCCAAGTGCACTTTGGGTGACTATTTAAGTTCTTTCAAGTTCAACAGCCACTTGTGGGTTCAGCCCCTCCCGCGTGCCCCCACATGGCCAGGAGGCCCCTCCTGAGACCGGCCCGCGTGGGTGTACCCTCGCTAAGCAGCCAGGGGCTGGGAGGGGACGAGCCTGCAGAGACAACCTGTCTAGACGGGAAGCCCATTCTCCTTCCGACCTGGTTCCCGCTGGGGGTGCACACGGCTGTGGGGCCGCAGCAGGAGTGGGGCGAGTGTTACGTACCAATTCTGGCTTTCCTTTCATGGTTTCCATACCAAGATCCTCACTTTCTTTAGGGGAGCCACTGGCCACTCTACTTTTCCGTCCCGGCTTCGCGTCATGCTCGCTTTGGCGGCCCTGAGTGGCAGAGAGTGTCACCCTTGGCTGGTCACTATGTGCACACGACAAACTCAACCAGGGAGGGGTTAAAGGTGCTCAGTTTAGAAAACAGAGAACAGTTTTCTAACGGAGGCGAGAAGGTTAATATATGTTAAACATTTCTATGAGGCCCCTGGCGAAAACACCTGAGTTCCGTAATTTGTGTTTAAGTGTGTTTTTTAAGCTGCTGTGGGTCTCAAGAAAGCTTGTATCCATGAATCTCCTAGCCTGGACCTCTGCACCCTTGCAGGTGGACAGGGCTTTCCCGACTTTGTGACGATGCAGGTGGGGGGACGACCAGGCTCCACCCCAGCAGTGGCTGCCATGCTGCTTACATGTGGTTGGCACCTCCTCCCTCAGAAACTCATGCTCAGAACACTGGTCCAAACCCTAACGCAGAAGGAGGTACACCACCAAAATCACCCCAAACCCATACCACCAAACACAACGACCCCAGCCCATGAGCAGAACCAAAGAACTGTACCAACAGGTGAAGGTGGCCTGGTTCCAGGGCAGGTGGCACCACCTCGGCACCACCCTGTAAGCCCCGCCTCGTGGGAGCCCCATCCAGTCAGGCCCCTCCTGTGCCCGGGCACCAACCCTCCCGGCCCGGCCTCGGAGCCCTGTCCTCACCCACTGGGGGCCGTACCTTCATCTTGCGCAGTCGGGATTTGTTGTCGTGGCACCAGGCCAGGCAGGTGGCTGTCTCACGCCGCTCCAGGGACTCCTCCACTTCTTTGGCCGTCAGGAACATCTCGATGTTCACCAAGTCCTTAGGGGAAGGAGCGGAGCATGCTCAGAGCACTGGACCCCAGGGACCCCCTTTACCCCCTCCCAGCACCCTGTAACCCACCCTGGCCTGTGGGACCGTCACACGCCGGGCATGCAGGCACGGAGGGATATGCACACCCACGGGGACCTGTGCTGCTTTCAGATGCTCTCCCAGGCACAGGTGAGGGCACCAGCCCCCAGCAGAACCCTTCACAAGAAGACCTGGAAACCCCAGCAACCCATCCCTTCATTTTCTGTTTTTCCCTCTGAGGATTTCTGTAAACTTGAGATCTTTGAGAAGGTGCAGCCATGGTGGATGGACGGGGCAGGTCTGCTGAGCCCTGGGGGATCCTAGCTGGGCCAGGCACTATAGTGACAGACCTCCAACCAACTCAATCTCATGGCTGCTGCCACTAGGGGGGCTCTGTGTGATGCGCAGAATGCACAGGCCTCAGCAAGAGGTGGGGTACAGCCAGCAAGAAAGGGCCTCCTGGCCGCATAGAGCAAAATGATAAATGCTTGGCCATCAGGAAGGAGGGAGTCGTTTGGAGAAAACAGGAATTTCAAAGGGTGAACTGCTCCTCCCTCTGGACAGGACGGGTGGAACGTCCAACACAAAACACTGCATCTTGAGAAAAGCACGGACACCCTGCTTGCGGTGTCCTGCGGCCAACGGCCAGCATGGTGCGTCTCAGGCCCCACGCCCAGCCTGTCAGCAGTGCCAAGCGCAGGACAAGCCGGTTTTCTTGCCCACACTGTCCACCCGGGGTCTGTGTACCACAGCACGTGCGGAGCTGGCCATGGGACCCCCATGTCCAGGCACCAGGCCATGTCAAGCTCCGGCAGAAGCTATGGGGGGGAAAAAGGGCATAGGTCCCTCTGGTGAACGCAGACAAGAGACAAGCTTCCCATAAAAGTCAGCCACCTGCTCTCCCCACCTGGAAACAGTGGCAAACCCACAGTAATTGCTCTGTGGCCAAGGCAGCCGCGGTGAGAGCCAGGCGAAAGGTAACGAGGAGGCCAGCATCAGAGGCCCGTCACGCGGCAGCCACGGCGCGGCAGTGTGACTGCGCCCTGGGCCACACAGGCCCTCGCCTGGGGTCTCCTAAATAACCAAGCGGTTGCTGACAAGGGCAGAAGCGCACTGGGCAAAGGGGTGTGCCCATCGGTCAGTGTGGTGGTGACAGCGCTCCAGGCTCTGTGGCAGCTCCTAATGGGCAGCCGTCCCGTCCGGGCTGGGCTGGGGGTGGGGGCGGAGCAGGCCTGGGGCAGACGCTGCCGGGTGTGTGGCATGGAAGCCTGCGGCAGCCGCTTCCTATCACCATGCCCCATCGTGGCTTTGACAGCAAACTGGAGGACGGCACCGGTGCCAAACGGGAGGGACGGACGCACCTGCTCAGAGGTGGGTGAGCAGCGGCCTCAGAGCCCGCTTGTTTCCTCTCACCGTTTCTCCATCTTCCCTCTTTTGTCTGGAACCAACAGGCAAATATTGGGGCTTCTAGATGAAGTTCGAGTTTGCCTTCTCCGCTGTCTTCATCTTTTTCAGTTTTGCTCTAAATCCCGTGAGGAGGCCACTCCTGCCCGCACCTCACAGTCCACCCACGAGCCCTCCCTCCGTGCAGCCTGAGTGCCCGGTCTTTCTGGATCTTTCTTGTTCCTGCTGATGGCTTGACACCCACGGACCCTTACTTAGTTGTGGGAGTCAACCAGCCGGCTGGAGGGGGGCGAAGGTGTACAACACAAAGCAAAACTGAAAACCAGGCGTCCGCCTGCCCCACGGAGATGCCCGCACTGTGACTTCTCACACAGATGGACGCGCCGCACCGCGCCCCGACGGCCTTCCTCTCCTCCACGGCTGCACGTGGCACTTGGCCACGTCTGCGCTGGCCTGGTGCCCCCTCTTCATTGCATCTTTTGATGAATGACCCCGACACACCAGCCTCCTCCGTGGTGGCAGTGGTCCATCCTGTCAGAGACCTGCCCCTGAGGGCATGAGCCCATCTCCTCCTGCGTCTGCTTCTAGAAGCGACCTTCACTTCTGCGCATGCCGTGAAGCTGGGGGTCCCACTTGGAAATCCACAGTGGTCGTTACAGGATGTCCAGAACCTGGCCGCCATCGCCCTGGCCATGGCTGGTAACTCCAATCTCCATCACAGTAGCAACTCCCTTCAGGCCCCCCAGCAACCCCCTGTTCCTCATACCCTGGTTTTCACAGAGCAGCCAGCAGGGGCCCTTTCACAGTCTTCCGCTCAGCCCTGCCCAGGTCATCTCCGTCAGGGGAGCCCCGCAATCTCCCACCCCTGCACACAACGCTCCCACAGTGCGGACCCTCCCCGCCCCTCCCCTCCCCTCCAGCAAGCCCAGCCTCACGTCTCCTGGACAAGGCCTACCCTGCCCAACCTCTGACAGTCGCCAGCCCTCCTGCCCACCTCTGCACATGTGGTCCTCTCGGAACCCCGTCACGTGCCCTGGGGCCAGGAGGTGCAGGCAGCCGGGCTTCACCAGCCCTCAAGGTACACTGAGCAACACCCTCTCAGGTGCAGGGAGGAGCGTGGGTGGACAGGCAGGAGGGACCACTGGGTACCAGACCTGACTGGGACTGGTGGTCCTGCTGCCCAGGGCTGGGGCACAAGCAGAAGCCCCCATCTGCCGCATGAGTGTGAGGGCCACACTGAGGGGGGGCCTCTGGACACGGCACTGAGGACAGGCGCTGAGCTGGGCGGGCGGCTCCCACCACAGCCCGGGGCTGGGACCAGGACAGTGACAGAGATGGGAAGAGGTGAGGCGGGGATGCATGGCCAGGACCTGTGGACACCTGCACAGGAGCACGAGCTCCGCACCAAGGGGACAGAGGCCAACTCCCGGGAGGGGGGGTCTCCTGTGGGGTGCGGAGCGAACTGCCAGGGCTGAGGCCCATTCAGCCCCGAGGCGGGAGCCGGACACACGCGGGTGGGATTCAAGCTACGAAAAGGGATGAGATCGTGGTGGGCGCCCATGGGCCCACCGCCAGCAGCGCCTGGACTGACCGAGGAGACGAGGGAGGACAGGGGCTCAGGGGGTCCTAGCGCGCGGCAGAGGAGCCACTCAGGTACATCCCCCCAGACGTGAGGACCACAAAGACACGGCTCTCTGCGGAGGTACTGCCAACGAAGGTTTCAAACCATGGTTGTTTTAGTTAACGTGGGATGTGGCCATCCCTTTAAATCTGGACAGGGACACGCTCTGGTCTGGGCAGCTCCGACCACCGTGGGCCCCCCACCATGGCAGACATTGCCCTGGGGACCAGGGGACCACCGCCCAACACAGAGCCGGCAGCCCCCAGCTAAATGGGCCCGAGGGCTGGAGGGCAGATTGGTCCAGACCAGGAGGGGCAGCGAGGTCCCTGAATGCCACCTCGGCCCAGGCCAGGGCGCCCTGAGCGCTGCCCAGCGGCCTCCCGTGGACGCTCCGAACCGCTGGGCTTCCAAGTGCACCGGTGGCCAGAGACCCGCCCCGAAGCCCAGGCGCCGGTCACCGGGAAACCCGCGGGGCCCCCCGCAGCCGCCCCGAGCCCGGGCGCCGCGCACGCACCTCGATGCCGCTCTGGCGCGCCAGCCGCACCGCCGTGTTGTAGTAGCCGCACCGCAGCAGGTGCTCCGCCATCATGCGGTCCATGCGTTTGCGCTTCCACAGCCCCGCCGCCGCCGGCTGGTCGCTGCTGTGCTCCTTCAGGTGCTCGATCCGGCGCTTGCACAGCTGCGCGCTCTCGTCCTCCGCCTGCACGGACTCCACCGCCTGCCGCGCACGCAGCACGGGCGGCTCAGGGTGCGGCCTGCCGCCCAGCCGCCACCCCAGCGCACCGCCCCCGCCACCCCCCAGTGCCCCGGGGCCCCGCCCCCTGCGGCTTCACGACGGGCACTCGAGCCGTCAATCTGTTACGGCTTCTAGGTTAACCAAGCCACCTATGGCGACAGTGACGGAATTCACACAGCTGGACAGACAGCAGTGGCCTATACCGGCGCTGTCCAGAATAGCGGCCTCTGCCGGTCACCTGGGGTGTGGCCAGCGCCACCGAGGAGCTGGGCCTTAACTTCCCGTGGCCTCCACAGCAGCAGTTGCCGGTGGCTAGTGGCTGCACTCTGGCCAGCACAGGCCCAGAGTCCTGGTGGGTCCTGGCTTGCTCCCAGCACACCCCACTATTTTGCCTTCCAGCCGCTGTCCAGAAGTCAGCTGCTACTCTTTACAAGTGGTCTTCTTCCTCCAGTTGCTTTTAAGATCTGTCTCCTTCCGTTTGATGAGAACATGCTATGTAGGTTTGCTTTTGCTTATCCTGCTTAGGGTCTGAACTGGTGACCTCGTCAGCTCTGAAACACTCTGGTCCTTCTCCCTGGACCGTCTCTGCTCCCACCCCTCCTGGACTCTGGCAAGCTTAGCAGTCTCCGCTCTGCTCTCAGCCTCTTACCAGTCTCACCCAGTATATTTACCTTTGTATCTCGGGGGCTGCATTCTAGACAATTCTTCAGGCCTACCTTCCAGCTCACACACTCACTTTAGCTCTATCTGATGCTGACGTGTTAAAATGTTTGTTATATGCAAACATTTGAGTTTCTCATTTCCTGAAGTTTGCCTTTTGTAAACTCTGAATCACTTTTTATATGTTCCGTTCTCTGTAGATATTTTCAAGCTGTTACTTACTCTTTTCTTTCTTTCATTTTTTTTTAGCTGAGCCATCCTGCCACCTGTTGGCAGCTCAGCGGCAACTCAGCTCGGGCTGGACTCGAACCGCTGTTGCTCAGAGCTCAGACTTTTGAGAGAGCTCTTAACCAACTGAGCCACTCAGCTGGCCCACTGTTACTCTTTAAACACAATCAGCTACAGTATCGGATCATTTCTATATCTGCTCTGTACACACCCCTTTCTATTGTTTCTTCTTTGTCTCAATCATGGTGTCTTGTGTACCTGGTTCCCTCCAACTGTGCTGGTTACCGTGCTCGAATCATTGGATGCACATGACAGAACGCATTTACTCTGCCTGGCGCCCAGGGGCACGACCTGCCAGGACCACTTCCACCAGGTTGGAGGGCTACAGTGCTGTCAGGGCGTCCACTCCGGGGGCACTGTCACCCGGGGAGAGTGTGCAGGGTTCCACCATCAGGCCCCAGGAGGAGCTCCCCGGGGGCGGCAGCAGCTCCTCCCCACGCTACGCCCTGCCCTCCACCTCTGGGGATTCCCCCTTCCTTTTCAGGAGCTCTTTGATATTTTCAGTAGATGCTTTAAAATCTCTCATCACACTTTTAGGTTGTTCTCAGTCCCATCTACCATTCCCAGAAATAAGAAACCCTAAGTGCTGTTTTGAGGTGGAATTTTAAAAAGTAATAAATCAGTCCGCTACCCATCCTGGCCTCCCTGATCTGGGCCTGGGACACTTTGGAGCTAGGACAGCCTGGCTGCACAGGGACAGGAACATAGGGCTGGAAGCCAGCCTGGGGCTGCAGAGCACAGGCGGCACAGAGGGGCCCTGGCCAGCATAGCTCTCCTGCACCCTTGCTGTGACAGCCATCCTCTCTGTTTCAGGCATTCCTGGCCTCGGTCATGTCACAGCTCCCAGAGAAGGTGTCAGGACAGACTGGGCAGTCTGAGGGCAGGGCAGGCTGGAGAGCCCAGAACTAGCACTGACCTTCCTCTTAAGGACGCTAAGCTTCTCCACCACACCATCCAACAGGCTGACCACGGAGTCCACAGCGGGGCAGCTGCTCAGGGTCTTCTCCAGCTCAGCCACCACCATGGTGACGTGGCTCGTCTCGCGGTCGATGTTCTTCTGAGCAGCTCGAAAGCGCTTGTTCAGTGTTTCATAGGGCACCTGGACAAGAAAAGGGTGCTGAGGCCCAGGCCACCAAGCATGAGTGCCACCAGCACCCTGTGGTCCGTGCCAGCATCTTTCATGGCACTTTCGGAGGCAGAAGTCTTACTTAGGGTTCTAGTTCTCTAAAATCTGACTGAGACCTGCAAAAGACTGTGTGCCGGAAGGTCATTCATGTTCCTACACAAGGGGACACACAAAGACGCACACTTCTCCCCAGACCACAGAGCCGACGGAACACGGGGGAGATGCCAAGGCCAGCTGCAGAGAGGGGGGTATCCATCTTTAACTTTTATCCAAAAAGGAAGCAGGCGGTGCTGTAACTTATTCTTCGGTCCATCACGGTATCCAGTCCCAACAGTTCATATTGTGAGGTTGTAGTCAAATATCACTTTTTCATGTCGACCAAAAAACCAACTGGGGACCTGGTGCCTTTGTGGGGTGCAGGTCACAAAACCACGGCACTGCGTCGCCAGTGGGTGTGAGCACCCAGTACCCATATGCAGACAGACCTTCCTGACCTGCCCTGGGGTGTCCGGCACCACCAACGCTCTTTACAGTTCAAACACGTCCTGTCACCTCAGTGTCCTCTGGACCCATGCCAGCCCCTACACCTCCACTTGACTCACCCCCAAATGGCCAACAGGCACTTTCTACCGCCATCCCGCCCACACGAGGACTCACCTGCCCTTGGCCCTCGGGGTCTGCGCCCCACCATATGCTCCACAGGGCTGAGCTCCAGGCCCCTACCGCGCCCCCATGGGCCTGCTCCTTGCCTCTCCCACCTGTTGGGTCACCCACAGCTCCTTCACTGGTGTCTCCCCAAAGGGCTTTTGCCAAGTGAAGGAGTGGACTTTCAGAAACACTGAAGATTCCAAACCAAACCACTGTCCAAAAACAAGGGCAAAATTAAGACCCTCTCAGGTACGAAGGGCTCTGAATTTCACACCCACAGACCCTTTCGGGGAGCAAACTTACTCAGGGACAGTCCTCAGCCAAACAAAAATTCAAAACCCACATAGTAAGATAACCGGAGATACGAGAAATGGCAGTGGAGAGAGAACCAATAAAAGAGACATACAGTCAGACCAAGAAAAAGACACAGTCAGCCTAAAAGGAAAAAATATATTGCCTACATAAACAGGGATAACATGACCAGAAATTTAATAGACTTCGGAAGAATTCCAAAAAAAGGGAAAATAATAAATATATATTCCGAAAAGCACAGGAACAAAATCAAAAGTAGACAAATGGGGCCACATCAAGCTTAAAACTTCTGTGAAGCAAAGGAAACAATCCGCAGAGCGAAAAGGCAAACTCAAGGAGCCGGCCGAGTGGCTCAGTTGGTTAAGAGCTCGCTCAAGAGTTTGAGCTCTGAGCAACAGCGGTTCGAGTCCAGCCCGAGCTGAGCAGCCGCTGAGCTGCCAACAGGTAGCAGGATGGCTCAGCTAAAAAAAAAAAAAAAAAAAAAAAAAAAAAAAGAAAAGGCAAACTCAGAACAGGAGAAAACATGTGCGCACCACATACAGACGCGGGGTTAATATCCAGAACACAAAGCGCTCCCACAAAACCACCCAATCATCTGACTAAAAAATGGGCAAAGGACTTGAATAGACATTTCTACATTTCCTATGCCGATACGCAAACGAAAAGATGCTCAGCATCACTACTAGTGAGGGAAATGGCAGGCAGAACCACAGGGACATACCCAGGAGGACGGCCACTTTCACAAAGGCGAGCACACGCTGGCGGGTCGCAGGGAAAGGGAACCTTGGGCACCGTCGGCAGGAGGCAAAGTGGTGCAGCCGCCGGGGGAATCAGCCCGGAGGTTCCTCAGAAGCTATCATGACCCAGCAATTCCACCGCCAGGTACACACCCTTGAGTTGAGTTGACCCTTGAAAATGTGCGGTCGAAAATCCACGTATAGCTTAAGTCCAAGTCAGCATATATGGATTCCCAGCCTGAGTGAAATTACTGTTTCCAACTGACAGCCGGTTGAGCCTGTGGATGTGAAACCCAAGGATACGAAGGGCCGACTGGATATTTACTGAAAAGCATCCCTGTAGAAGAGCACAGATGCGGTTCAAACTGAGTTGTCCACTGTAGGCCCAGAGCTGTCAGTGGGTCTCAGAGACATCCGCACACCCGTGTTCACAGCAGCATCATTCACAGCAGCAAAAACATGGGAGCCGCTGAGTGTCCATCGGTGGACAAAAGGATACAGAAAACACGGTCTGTCCACACAATGGAACGTTAGTCAGCCTTAAAAAGGCTGTCCTGTCATAGGAAGCACCACGGTGAGCCTGGAGGACACTGCTAAGTGTGAGCCAGACACACAGGAGGGCCCCAGGGGAGCCAAGCCCAGAGACAGGAAGAATGGTGGGTGCCAGGGGCTGGGAGAAGGGGGGACGTGAGGAGCTGCTGTTCAAGGGTGCAATGGCCCTAACGTGCCCCCCATAATTCATGCTGAAACACTAACCTCAGTGCAGTGGTGTCTGGCGGTGGCGCCTATGGGAAATGAAGAAGTCATGAGTGGGGTCAGTGCCCGTAACGGGCAGGGACCCGAGCTCTCTCACTCTTCCCACCATGTGAGGACAGAGAGGTAGGCAGTCTGAGACCCGGAAGAAAAGCCTCACCAGAATGCGACCATGCTGGGCATGGACTTGGACTTCCAGCCTCCAGAACTGTGGGAAATAAATTTCTATTCTTTATAAGCCACCCAGTCTCTGGTACTTTGTTGTAAAGCGTGAGCTGACTCAGATCATCGTTTTGGTCATTCTGTCCCTTGCATTCCCATATGAATCTTAGGGTTGGCTTGTCAATTTCTGTAAAAGAGCGAGCGATGATTTTCATACAGATTGTTGGAATCTACAGTTCAATTTCAGAAGTATTGCTATCTTAGTCTTATTCCTAAGTATTTTGTTACTTTCGGTGTTATTAGAAATAAAATTTTCTTGGATTCCTTGATTGTTCATTTCTTTCTTTTTTTTTTTTTTT
>NW_017731632.1:1670445-1700548 GCF_001890085.2 Hipposideros armiger
GTGCCAACTTGGGCCAGTGAAGCAACGTCCTCCACAACTAGACTGAAGAACAAAAGGATAGCAACTTGTCTGTTCCCCTTCCCCAATTCCCCAGCGCTGTTCCCATCCCCCCAATTCCCCAATAAAAATCGTAAAAAAAAAAAAAAAAAGATTTCATCTGCAAATAGCTCTACTTCTTCCTTTTCCATCTGAAAGTCTCTTATTTTTTCTTGCCTGACTGCCCTGATTAGAACCTCCAAGACAATGTTGAACAGCAGCGGTGAGAGTAGACACCCTTGTCTTTTTGCTGATCTTAGGGGGCAAGTTTTCAGTCTGTCACCACTAAGCATGTGTTAACTGTGGGTTTCCCTTTACTAGGTTGAGGAAGTAAGTTCTCTGCTATTCCTGGTGTGTTGAGTATTTTTATCATGAGAGGGTGTTGAATTTTGTCCCGTGCTGTTTTTCTGTGTCTACTGAGGACCAAGCAGTTTTTGTCCTTTATACTAATATGGCGTTACACTGGTTTTTGCACGTTGAACCAACCTTGCATGCCTGTGGTGCATCCCACTTAGTCACAGTACTTACCCCTTTTCCTATGTTGTCGAATTGTTTTCTAGCATTTTACTGAGGATTTTAGCACCTACACTCATTCATATGGAATACTGGTGTGTAGTTTTCCTGTGATATCTTTGACTGGCTTTGGCATCAGGGTGACACTGACCTCATAAAACAAGTTGGGAAATGTTCCTTCCTCTTCTATTTTTTGGAAGAGTTTGGAAGAGAAGTATCAATGTAAATTCTTCTTCAAACATTTAACAGAATTCACCAGTGAAGCCATCTATCTATCTGGTCCTGGGCTTTTCTTTACGCAAATTTTTTCAAATATCTTTAAATGTTATACACCTATTCAGTCATCATTTTTTAATGTACAAAACAGCAACTTTATAAGATTCAACTCAAGACATTTTTCCTTCTACACATTTTCTATTTGTGCCCATTGTCCAAACTCCACAAGGAGAAGAGGTCTTGGATCTTTCTCATCGATTTGAATCAGCTCTTCATGGTTCAGATTTGGTGGAGTTTTAAAAGTTTACTATTGGGTTGTCGGAAAAGTCAAGATGTATTTTGTCTCTGTTTCTCAAAGGTCGTTTATTTACATAAAGAACACAGATCAATCAATGATATATTACCCATTTTGTTCGATAACCTTTTGCCATCTTTCAGTGAGCTTCATAATTCCTCGTTCATAGAAGGACTTGTCTTTATTTGCGAAAAACTGAACAAGGTGATGATTTACAGCCTCATCTGAATTGAATGTTATACCACGCAAGGAGCTTTGAAGAGAGTGAAACAAGTGGAAGTCTGATGGCAAAAGGTCAGGTGAGTATGGTGAGTGTGGCAACTCATCCCATCCAAGCTCCAATAATTTTTGACAGGTGACCAAACTTGTGTGTGGTCTCGCGTTGTCATGATGGAACACAACTCCTTTACATTTAACAAGCTCTGGGAGTTTCTGGATGAGGGATTCGTTCAAACTGTCCAACTGCCGACAGTACACATTCAAATTGATTGTTTGGTTCCTTGGTAGGAGCTCAAAAAACATGACACCTTTAAAATCCCAGCACAATGAAAGCATATCCTTCCTCTGATGAATGTCTGCTTTCGATGTCGTTTGAGGTGAATCAACACGTCAGGACCAAGACCATTTCTGCACCACATTGTTGTAAACAATCCACTTCTCATCACCAGTTATCAGTCACTTCAAAAAGGGATCGTTTTCATCACGTTTAATAACCATATTGCAGATGTTTAAACGTGCCGTCAAATGAACTTCTTTGAGTTCATGCGGAACCCAAATATCGAGCTTGCTTACATATCCCAGCTTCTTCAGGTGGTCATGAATGCTTGAATGATGGATGTTCAATGTTTCTGCAATCTCTCATGTTGTGTAACGTGGGTTTGACTCCATCAATGCCTTAATTTTGTCGTCATCAACTTCGGTGGGCCTCCCTGACCGAGAAGCGTTGTTGAGATCAAAATCACCAGCCCAGAATTTCGTGAACCACTGATGTTCTTGTAGAGCATTGTTACCGTCAACTTTATGCAACTTTTCGCAAGCTGACGCGTGTTCTTCCCTTTATGGAAGTAAAACAGCAAAATATAGCAAAAATGCACAATTTGGTCTTCCATCTGCAACTTGTTGTAAAATCTCCAAAACTCAACCAAATTGTTCAATTTTTTTTAGAATGAAGCTAGAACTGTCAGCTGTCAAATGACATAGCAATAACATAGATGCGAATGACTCCAGTACTTCCAAAAATGAACTAGTGTCATCCGTCGCAAACATGCGTCATGACTTCCGACAACCCAATATTTGCTTTAAAATTCTGGGTATACCATAGATTAAAATTTGTATGGATCAAAACTACTCAAATTTTCCTTGATATTTGTGGCATTACAGCTTTTTTTTAAAAAGATTTTATTGGGGATTTGGGGGAGGGGAACAGCATTGGGGAATCGGGGAAGGGGAACAGACAAGTTGCTGTCCTTTTGTTCTTCAGTCTAGTTGTGGAGGATGTCGCTTCACTGGCCCATGTTGGTATTGTGATCATTGCACTCTTCCCGGGTGAGGCAGTTGCTCGCCGGCCATTGGACGGCAGCTCACGAAAGCTCACGCCCGCAGCCGGCCAGCCCCATGCAGCCTACGCCATCGCCGGCGACTCAAAGCAGCCCAGCTCCATGTCAAGCTGCTGTTCACCATCTTAGCTGTAGAGGGTGCAGAGTTACTCGCCCTCATGTGGGATTCAAACCGGGGCCTTGCTGCTCAGAGCTAGTGTCCCAAGCCAACTCCTAACCAATGTGGCACTCGGCATGTCCCAGCATTAAAGCTTTTAAGACACAGGATTTCTCCATTTAGCTAGCTGATATTATACTTCCTCCAGCACGTCTTTCCCCTTCAGTGACTCACAAAAAGTAATCCTTCCTGTTTTCATAACTGAAACAGAACCTGGCCAGCACCACAGATGGAGACTTGTACGGAACATCTGTACTTCCACCCAGCGCCCCAGCAGCGCTCCCACATGGTGTCGTCTGCTTTGGTGTTTGTATCTCCAGCCCTTCTCCAATGTTTGCTGTGGGTTTTCTTACAGTATTTGCTGACAAAGAAATGCATTTTCATTTGTCATCACAATGTTTTCAGCCATTTTTACCAGCACAGGAAGGAAGTATTTCCCCCAAAGCATGAGCCTTTTTATCTTTTACAATTAAGAAACCTCAGAAGAGGGCCGGCTAAGTAGCGTGTTGGTTAAGAACTGGCTTGGGATGCCAGAGGGCCCCGGTTCGGATCCCACATATGAGGGCCAGTGACACTGCCCTCTACAGCTAAGATGCTGAACAACAACTTGACCTGGAGCTGGGCTGCTGTGGGCCGCTGGCGATGGCGTGGGCTGCAGTCCCTGCAGCAGTGGGCTGCCATAAGCTACCGTGTATAGCCAGCAGCCAGCGTGAGCGGCCATCCAGAAGCCGGCGACTGATCTGCCTCACCCGGGAAGAGCGCAATGATGGTGCCAACTTGGGCCAGTGAAGCAACATCCTCCACAACTAGACTGAAGAACAAAAGGACAGCAACTTGTCTGTTCCCCTTCCCCCAATTCCCCAATTAAAAAAAAAAAAAAGAAAAAAGAAACCTCAAAAAAGGTTTCTAAATATTTATCACAAAGCCACTAACATCTTCTGAAGTGTTGGCTTGAGCCCTGAATGGCAGTATGCATCCTCTACGTCCTGACAAGCTCTGTCTCGTGTTGTGGTGTGTGGCATGGGACAGCCTCACAAGCATGGTGGCATCATGCTATCCTGAGTCAACCTCCCCAACCACAGCATACACCCCTCGGGAGGCTCACCAAGGACAGGGGTGGTTCAAATCCCCCATTTTAAACAGGCTTCTTAAAAAATGATACAATTCTGGTCAAATTCTGGGGGTACGTGATGACAGAGCCTGACTTCACAAAGTAGCTAAGGAAGCTCAAGGTGGGAAGAAGGCGTCCACACTGCCATGCTCTCCTCGGGGCTCACACGATCATCTCATCTGCCATGTGCCAGTTACCTGCAGAAATGCCACGGGTCCATCTGAGAAAGGGTAGTACACATAAAACCAGACAATCTGAAGATACTGGGTCAGCAGGCATGCACACAGTGCAGCATGGCACCTTGCACTGTGCTGACGTGGTAGGAAGCTGGGACCAGTCTCCACGCGTTCGAGGCGGCTCCCTGAGCCAACACAAGAACCCCAAGCGGGCACCAGTGTCAATTCAGACACATCACAACTCACTTTTTCACTTTTTCAGTCAATCACATAAATGGAGCCAACACTTCGGCAACAAGGTTGTTACTGTAGCAGTTTCACACCCGTCTCGTGTTGAGTGGGATCCAACCCTCCCCGCTGTGTCCCTTGGTATCGATGAGAAGCACCTCCTGATAGCATTGCTGCCTCCCTTGTTATGAATAAGAAAGCATCTTCTGGTATCGTCACAGTTATCATTGGTATTTTCAAACAGAAACACGACAGTCTCTGCCGATGCCAGCCTTCCTTCAGGTCTTTACTAAGAACCACGTGTCTCCCCCAGTGTCTACCCGCTGCCTCGTAGGGCTAACCCTGCTGTTTTATTTTTATTTTGTTACGTTATTGTGAATGGGTATTTTGCCATGAAGTGCTTTAGCTGGTTGTTGCTGGTATACACAAAAGCGACTGATTTTTGTGCATTTATCATTTGTCCAGTTACCATATTGACCTTTCTTATTAATTGTAATCATTTCCTAGTTAGTTGGCTTGTGTTTCCTAGGTACATAATCATATTATGTCCCATCCATTCTAATAGCTACATATACTACTTCTTCAGCGCTTACTGCTTTGGACAGAATATTTAATAGTTCATTTGTTAATTGAAGAATTATTTCTTCTCTGCCCTCCAGAGCTTATAATCCCAGTGGTTAACGACAAAGAGGCAAAATACAATATATCAGGTGGAAGTAGTAGCTAAGGAGAAAGACAAAGCAGACGAGGGGATGGTGGGGCTTCCAGGTTAAATGAGGTGAGAGCACTGAGGTGATACCTCAGCGAAGACCAGAGCAGGCGAGGAAATCAGCCACATGGGTATCTTGCGGGAAAGATTCTGGCCCAACAAACAAGGGCAAAGGCTCCTGAGGCCCCACCATGCTGGCAAGTCTTGTAGCAGCAGGGAAGCCGCTGTGGCCAGGTGCCCAAGGGCAGTGGCGGTGGGGGAGGGAAGCGAGAGGGGGGTGCAGGAGGCCAAGTCATGAAGGGCCTGGGGGCCACTCTAACAACTCTGGTCTTTATGCCAAGAAGCTACCAGAAGCTACCAGAACAGGTGGTCATCGTCTAGTGAGCTGGTGGGTACAGGCAGGGCAGGGGACAGAAGGATGGCAACACCTGGGGACCTGGTGGCTGGGCAGGGCAGGGGACAGAAGGATGGCACCACCTGGAGACCTGGTGGCTGTGCTGGGCAGGGCAGGGGACAGAAGGATGGCACCACCTAGGGATCTGGGGGCTGTGCTGGGCAGGGCAGGGGCTGGACACTAGTTAGGAGGCTTCTTCATCAGTCCCGAGAGGGGGACGGTGGTTTTGGTTATGGTGGCAGCAGGGAGCAGGTTAGATACAGTCCGAGTCCGTCTTTATTCTGAAGCTAGAGTGAGGAGGCTGTCCGGATGGGGGGATGTGAGCTGTGAGAACAGAGGGTTAAGGCTGACTCCAGAGTTTTAGCCTGAGCTAACTGGGATGCAAGGGCTGCGCATACTCAGGCGAGGGCAGGTGGGAGTGGGAGTGGGCTTGGGGAGGAGGGGGAAGCCCAGAAGTGCTAAGTCCCTTACTGGGATCCACGTGAGGGTGTCGGACACACTCCTGGATCCGGGGTCTGTGGTTGGGGAGGGCATCAGTATGTATGGGGGTCTTCACAGCACATGAGCCCACACAAGGCCACCTAGACAGAGAAAGGCCATAGTGAGGAGGGGTCAGAGAGAAGACGAGCAGTGGCTGTGAGCTTGGGAGGAACCTGGTGAGGGGGGCACCCTGGGAGCCAGACAGGACCGCGTTTGAGGAGGGGCAAGCAGCAAGTGCGAGAGGCGGCGACAAGCTCCGAGACACTGTCAGGGGCTCAGCAGGGGCGCCTGGAGGCCCTGGCCAGAGCACTGCCAGGGAGCAACAGGGCAGACCCAGAGGAGGAGCCACTCAGGGGACCAGAGGCGGCCAGCTCCGAGAAGGGGTGCCATTTGTTGTCAACTAGAAGGGAAGGGCCTGTGTCCATCTTTAAATCATGGACAGGGGAGCCCCACAAGTGAACCGAGAGGCAGGGTGCAGACGACCCCTCCCAGTAACAAGAGTGAGCCCGTGAGCATGGGAAGGCTGGAATTCTGCCAACCAGTTCTCGACAGAAGAGAGGGCGGGAGCTGGGGCAGCACTGTGAGGGGAGCAGAAGGGCTGCCCTAAAACGGGCCACTCTGGCATACCGAGTATTTTGAACTAAAGTCACTTAAGAAACCGTGGTGCAGGGAGCACAACCAGGAGAGCAGTCTCCCGTGTGAAAGGTGCCTGTGCTGCACTGGGAGGCAGAGATGTGTTCTCACCAGAGACGGGAATCCAGGCAGAGAAGTCCCTATAAACAAACTTTGTTACTTTGTCACTAATTTACTCCCCCAAGCCCAAACTTCTTTGTCTTGCCAATTCTTCATAAGTTTACTGTTTGCCTAAAAGGTATAAAAGCTGCCTGCTTTGGTCACTTGAGCCTATTTTTATGGGTTCCTGTTTGTACAAAATTAAATTGTTTTTTTCTCCAGTTAACCTGTCTTATATTAACTATCAGGCCAGCCAAAAACCTAGAAGGGAAACGTTTTCCGCCCCTACGACTGCAAGGGCATGCAGGCTAGAGGCGGGGGTGAAGGGTCACGCAAAGGGCTGCCACGCCGAGGGCTGTGCCTCGACGGGCATGCGGGACACAGCACCGGGACAAGGTGAGAGGCTAACGTTTACAGAACTTCCAAGCAGATGAGAGACTCAGCCGGCGGCCATCTGGGGAGACAGGTGCGGGGAACAGTCACCACCAAACACGGTCCCTCTCTGTGAGGAGAGCACCCTGTGGGGGTGCCCGGAAAATGCGGACAGAGGCTGTTCTCTCAGACAGTAGTTAAAGTGATGAGTAAAACAAAGCGACAGACAAAGGGTGCAGGCAGGAGCCCCGCACCCCAACAATTCGTTCAGGGCCAGGCAGCAACAGGCCCACAACTGGGCTGTTTTTAAAGGCCCCTTTGAAGCTAGAAATGGCCAACCCCAAGCTCTGGCCTCTGAGCTTCAGCGTAAATGCTGGCTAGCACTCCCGGGAAGCACCATGAAGGGAGCCGGCACCTTCCCCCTCCCCCTCCCTCCTTCCTACTGCCTGTGGATGTGATGTCAGGAGCCCTAGCAGCCATTGTAGACCAAGAGGCGATCGCAGAAAGATCTGGGAAACACAGGAGTCAAGAACACCCCTGGAATTTGGACAAACCCTAGCGAGTGGCAGGAGGCCGCACTCTCACCTGAGGTGGGCTGGCTGGGTGCTGAGGAGAAGGTCTGGGGCGGGCAGGCCAAGGCCAGGCACTGCTCGGTTTGTATG
Source organism: Hipposideros armiger (assembly GCF_001890085.2). NCBI lineage: Eukaryota > Metazoa > Chordata > Mammalia > Chiroptera > Hipposideridae > Hipposideros > Hipposideros armiger. Next base: position 1,678,083 of record NW_017731632.1, read on the forward strand.
GGCTCGCTTCCATGCGCCGCAGGCACCCAAAGGTGGCTAGCTAACGGGGGGGATTTGGGGAGGGGCCTGGCTGGAGGCAGGGGTATGCGGGCATAAGCAGAGACATCTCCAGAGCCAGCGGGTGAGCCAGAGGCTGCAAGACCCCCAGACCAGAGGACGCCGAGGAGGAAGAGCAGTGAGGAGGGAGGACCACCAGAATGGTGCCCCGGAGGCCACATGAAGGAGGCGGTCGCCGGGGGCCTGGCCACTTCAGCAACATCAAGTTGACAGTAGCCTTGACAAACACGTTTTTGGTGCAGCATTAGGAGCAAAAATCTGACTTAGAGAGACCCGGAAGAGAAAAGGGAGGAGGACACGGGGCCAGAGAGGGTTTGGTTTAGGATGGGGCAATCAGAGTCATCTGCACACTGACCCAGTGAAAGGGGGAAACTGAGGCAGGAGAGCACCAAGCGCTGGAGCCGCAGGCAAAGGGGCTGAGCTCCAAGCACACGCTGACTGTGGGCAGGGCAGCTCATCCACACCACAAGGGTGCAGGGCAGAGGCTGAGGGTCGTAGGGTTGTGATGGGAAAAGGGATGAGGGCGCAAGGCCCTGGGTGGCTGTGTGCTGGGAGGGAAGGCTGAGAGAGGCGGGCACAGAAGTGCCAGCTGGGAGCACAGGGGTTCGCGGCCATCAGCAGAGTGGGGTGTTTTTCTCTACTGAGGCACATCTGGCTGAACAGTTCAGGCATTAAACTATTTAGGAGTATTTAGTTATTAACTATTAGTTTGTAGTTATTAAAACAGTAGATGATTTAAGTTTTCAAAATAACGGTCCCCCAGTATAAAGACTACAACACAGAACACCTGAAAATAGCTAGCGGCTGCCCATAGCAGACACGGTGCTGTCACGTCCAGGTCGGCAGAACACCCACCCCACCCAGAACCCCACAGGGAATGCCGGCCAGCCGTGCTGCACGGCCGGCCACCGCTTTTCCCTGGGGCAGCTGTCTTCCTGGCCTGCTCCTGTGCCTGACCTGCAGATGTGGCTGGCCCGGCACTCAGAGGCCCTGCTGTCATGACCTCTGTGTGGCTTTGGGAAGTCCTCAGGCACATCGCCCCGATGGGTGTGCCTAGACTTGCACACCGTCCACAGTGCTTCTCCCCAAAATACAACTAACAGGGTCACCCACTGAAGCCACTGCATCCAGCCCTGTAGGTCGCAGGAGCAGACAGTGCTTCGAGGCCTGAAGACTGGAGACTGGGGAACGGGTGCCCGTGGGCCAGAGACAGCACCAGGGTCTCCAACATAACCCTACCACCTGCAGAGGGAGGAACTGGCTGACTCTGTACAAAAACCTAGAGTAAAAAGCAGACCTAGCCTACAGCCCCCTCTAGGACGCAGCATACCAGGACCGAAACCCAGAGCCCGCTGTCTGTAGGTCCAAGCTTAATGTTTACCAGTGTTTCTCAGACTTGAGAACTCACAAACCCCAATCCGGCCAAGGCCAAGTGTAGAAAACTGCCCTGAAAGTTACAACTTTAAGCACATAACTGTCACCCACACTTTCTAGGACGAGCACAAACCCAGGCTTTGAAACCACAGGGCAGTGCTTGGTCAACAAGACTGTAACCAAATTAAAAGCAGAAAATGCAAACATTCCCGTAGAGAATTCAAAGACCCAGGAGGCTTCATCTACAGACCCAGTGACAAGCAGCGCCCCCGCCCCCCAGCCTGTCACCTGTGAGAAGATGGTAGCTGGGAGGCTGGGGACCCTCTGGCTGAGGCGCAGAGGCTCTAGGCAGGGACAGAGGTGGGCCCAGGTGAGACTCGAGGAAGAGCCAGGGCCAGAACACGAGAGGGCTCCTAAGAACCGCCCTGTGAGGAGAACCTAAGCAGCAGCTCTGTAAGGCCAGATCCCGTCCGGCGGTCCTCATGGGGGTGATTTTGCCCCAGGGGATATCTGGCCATGTCTGGATGCATTTTGGGGGCACGCTTCTGGCACCTGTGGAGTAGAGGCTGGGTGCTGCTGGGCATCCGTGCCAGAATGTCCCCCAGGACAAAGGACCACACGCCTGCAGAAGCCTGCGCCAGGCCACCCGCCGCACATCAGGTGCAAGCGAGGAGGGGCCCAGGGCAGCAGTGTTGCCAGGTACCCAGGGTCCCCACTAGCCCTGAGGCTGAGGAGCCCACCCCAGCTTCCAACCGTCCCAGCAGTGAAGACTCCCAGCCTGAGGGACTTGTCAGGAGAGCAGGGGACATGGGCCAGGCCCCCCGCCACAGGACAATGTGCCCTTGGGCTCGAAGCACAGGAGGCACCTTCCAGGACCCCAGCACCTCAGCCCACACCCCACCCTACTCCAGACCCTACAGCACAGCTCCTGTGCCATCAGCCCTCCCGTGTTTTGCTAATTTCTGCATCAGCAAACGCTTCTAATCCAAGGACCCTGGTTTCCCAGTGAAATCTCATTATCCACTAGGAATTATCCTGAAAACTTCCGGGGAAAAATGTTAGCTCAGCAGTGACACATGTCAACAGAACAGAGGAATCATTATATGGGACCTAAACAATCTGGGAGGGCAAATGGTGGAGGGAGCTTCTCTGATTGCAAAAATTCTGCTTTTACAATCATTCTAGAAAAGAAAGAAAGCTTTTTAAATCCGGCAGGCTCACTTGAAATGACATTATAATATTTCTCTACTGTGTGAGTATCTGCATGACTATTGTAATCAAAGGCTATAACAGCTCTGGCACTCAGACTTCACTCACGATTATCAAACAACAGCCGGATTCGAAGGAGAAATCCCTTCCTGTCTGATGTTTCCCAGTTGCCAGCCAGGACCAAAATGGCGATCCACCACAGCTCTGATCTTTGGACCTTGTCTGTCAGTTCAAGCGACAAGCCTGACGGTGGACTGAGACAAAAGGCCAGCAGTTACCAGCTCTCCCTCACTCAGGCCTCCTCTGCTGGGGGGAGGGGGCAGAGAAAGGGGCGAGCCTCAGTCCCAGTGATGTGTGCTTGCGGGCCTCTCTGGGCGCAGGCTGAACATGGATGAGGATGGAAACACCGACCACCTACATTTTTAGGGGTCCCGCAAACAGGCGCCTGGTACACCAGGTCCCTTCCTTCATCAAATGATGTGGCGAGGGAGAGAGCTGCTCAACCACAGGTTAAGGAAGAGCAGACACCTGGCTTCGGCTTTCCCGGGTCACGCCCACAGCCACCGTCTGACTTCCGTCGCATATCTTCTAACATGTAGTCCCCCATTTCACACTCAGGTGACTTCGCTGCATTGCCTACATTTGACAGGAGCAAATGATGTCAGAGCATTTAAGGACCCTGCCCAAGGGCTCCCAGGAAGTGGTGAAGTGAGGGGGGAGGGATTCAAAGGCCAGCAGGCTGGTTCAGAGCTCACGGCAACCCAGCCACACTGCACCCACCACCACGGGTCACCACTGAGGGGGACACAGACACTGGGGCCATACGGGAGGAGAGAAATAGTACCCGGCCACCCAAGAAAAGAATCCAGAATCACTAAGGCTCAGCCACAGCTGTCCTGAGAAGGTCACGACCTTGACCTTTTAAGGCATTTATTCCCAGGTGCTTCATTCTAGTCAATCACCATCAAATCCCCTGCTAACTATGTAGGAGCAAGCACGGGCCCTTCTACTGGGAACGCCAACTTCATCCTAATGGAATCTGACTTGGCTAAGTGATCATCCAAGGTCACCCAACCGGCAACCAAGTGGCAAGGGCTGTATTTCAGGTTTGGTGACCAGCAAAATGGGTTCCCATTAGATCGTTAGGGCTCTCCTCAGAATTTCCCTAATCAGTGACTGGGAGGCAACACATCAGCACCTGCTGAAAGTAAGCTTCGGGGGAGCAGCTGGACACCAACCAACCACCAGTCACGTCGGGCACTGTGGCTGGGTGCCCGCGACCCCATACCCCGGAAACCCCGGCCTCAACCTCCGCCCCAAGTCACCGGCCTGCCTACCGCCAGGACTGGCACTGGTGCACTTCACGCTCTTTAAGGCGAAGGGGCCACAATGCGGCTCCGGAGGGCGAAGCCGGGCGCCAGGCAGACGCGCTCCCCGCCCTGCCACGAAGCCCTCCCAGGCCAGCCAGGGGCAGCAACGGCCAGATGCCACACCCGCCGGGCTGGCCCGGGGAGCCGGCCCGGCAGACCCGCAGGCCGCAGCCCCCGCAGGCCGCAGCCCCCGGGGAGCCCGACCCCCCAGACCTCGCAGACCCGGCCTCGAAGACCCCATACCCGCAGGCCCCCAGACCCCGGGAGCTCGGCCCACCGACCCCCAAACCCCGGGCCCAGAAGCTCCCGCCCCGTGGACCCCCCACACCCGCAGACCCCGCCGCCCCCGAGAAGCCCGACCTTGCACACCCCGCAGACCCTCCAGACCCCCCAGACCCCAGTAGCCCGGCCCCCAGACCCCACTCGGCGCCCAGGCCACGCCCCTCCCCCCGCGGCTCGCTGGCACCCGCAGGCGCCGTCGCCCCGCCCGCAGGCCCACCTTGAGGGTCGGGTACTCCTGCACCTTCAGGGTCATGGACAGCTGAGCAGCCGACTCCTGCACCGCCATCTTGGATCCGCCAAAACATTAGCGGGCGGAGGGGAAAGGCCGCGAGGCACGCCGGGTAGTGACGTAGTGGGTGGGGCGGGGCGGCTAGATGGGGCGGGGCGATGCGTCTGCCCCAATCGTGTCTATCTACCGGCCTGGCGGCGTGCGCGCCGAAAGGCGTCCAGCCCAACCAATCAGCACCTGCCTGCCTCTAGTTCAGCCAATCAGCAGGAAGACCAGCAGGGCGGTTCCCTTCTTGAACTCAGGGTCCGGCAGGACTTCCTGGAACCTGTGGTTGCTACGCCTTGTCCAGCCGTGTTGCTTCGGCACGCGCGCCTCCCAGTGTTCCCGGGGTGGATAGGGGACGGACTCGGTCAGCTGCAGACCTGTCCGGGGCTGGGACCCGCGAGGGGCCCGGCTATGGGGGCCACAGGGCTTCTGCGAGGCTACCCTACAGGCTCTAACTTGTGGTGGCAGTGACCCCTCCAAGCTGTGACCCTTTGAGGCAGTGAGCCCTCGTGATAGTGGTCCCTTCTCATAGTGACACCTCGTGGTACTTCTTGGTAGCGTTGTGGCAACGTGGCCGAATTATCTGCAGGCCACCCCTGCATGTCAGCTGACTTCCTTCCATTGGGCCCCATTTACACAGAGTAACAGCTGCTGGAGTCCTGGAACGCCAGGTTTTCTATTGGAAGGGGAAAGGGGGAATATTGTGGATGCAAAAGGGGCCACAGGTTAAACCTGGCAAGCTTAGGAGACTAAAACTAAGATGGTATGAACACACACAAAATTTTTAAATGGGCCGTGGTGGGAAGTCACATCTTCAGCTTCCTAATTAATTTAATCTGTGCCTTTTCAGTGGGCCTGTTGTCTTTCTGTACCTAAGATAACATCTTTAATCTTTTTTCTGGACCAGAGCTGGAAACTGCAACATTCTTCATTATTATGCTTGTTTCCTGACTACCATCTGTGTGTGCTGTAAAAAGCTGTTAGCTATCCTGCACCCACCTATATAAAAGAAGTACCTGTCTCTCCAATGTGCTTTTATCCGATCCCAGAGATTTCCCCCACTTCGCTTTCTCCCACCTCCTTAATCTATCACCAGTGGATTTCATGTAACCTTCCTCCTTTGATTTTATGTATAAAATAAGCTGTAAAACTGCCATTCTTTGGAGCATTTTCTCAATCCATTGAGATTTTGCTTCCCAGCAATTGTCGACACTTTGGCTCAAATAAACTCATAAGTTTTCTCTTAGGCTGGATGTTTTTCATCAACAGTATTTAAAACTAATTTATAGGGAAAGCTCCCAAGGTATAGCCAGGGGCCTATGGGTCTGGTGTCCAGCACTAGACTCCAGTTTCGTTTCAGCCATTTCATGCTCATCTCTGAAACAAAAATATTCAGTGTTGAAAAAAATACCTAAGGTGACACAGGGGAAGCCGTTGTCCCCGGAGTAGCAGCCACCAGGACCCTCTGACACCCACCTCCGCCCAGCCCCTATCCATGCAGCATCCTAGCAAAATCCCTGTGATGACAGAACCACACAAGGGGGAGAAGCAGCTTCTTGTCCTGGATAAACCAAATCCCTTGTACCTGATCAGTCTACATGCATGAATCCATCAAGGTCATCAGAGGTGCTTGCAGCCTTCTTCCTGTTGGGGAACAAAGACAGCGTGGTGTGCACGTCCACGCCAATTTTGGAAGTGTGCGATGGTGAAAAGGGTGAAGATGGAGTCCCGTGTGTGATATGTGCCTCTCAGGAGACATCTGGAACAAAAGTGTTGGTGGAAGACTAGAAAAAGGCAGTTATTCTAGAATATTTTAAACCCTTATCGAGGAAAAGACAGGATGTTATCAACTAAGATTGATCAGTTCATCTAATCACGGGTCATCAGAACAGCAGTGTTTCTGCCTGAGAATTTTAGGAAGTTGTTCATTTCAAGCCAAAAAACTGAGCTCAAAATGAGCACACACAGCTTTGGGAAACTATTTTACTTAACCTACGTTATCTTGTTTTCAAATTTCAGAAATTTATAAATAAGGTGCTTCGCATTCTAAGTGGCCAATAAAACAGATCCTGAAGTTATTTGAATGCACTTTCCCCAACAGGAACCTGCACTTGGAGCATTCAGAGAGACATCAAGTCTTCTCTCCAGGTTCCCGGAATGGAACGGACCGCCTTTTAACTGAGAGCTATTTGGCATATGTGTAAAGCGCCCCTGGAAGCTAGCTGTTAGAATGAGCTTTGTGTGAGGAAAAGTGACCCCCTATTGAAGGAGCAAGAGGAACTCCATTTTGGACATGCGCAGAGAACTTAGCAGACAATGCCCAGGGAGCTGCCTGGTGGCCTGGTAATTGGGTGTAACCAACTACACCCCGAAGGTCTGCTACTGAAGATACGATGACGTCAGGGTCACTGGCCGGCTGTCCCGATAAGGTGACATCAGGAAGGCACTCAGAGCTGTATAAGAACTGAGGACTTTTGCAGTTCAGAGAGCTGGTCCCGACTGAGAGGTGACCGCGCTGCCACTCTGCTCCGAGAACCCTCCACTCTGCTCTGCTCAGACAGAACCTCTGCCGGACAGACCTCCCAGACCAGCCACCCTTCCTCGCTCCACCAGGACTCTGATTGACTTTTGGACTGGTTCATTACTCTATTTTACCCAATTATTCTATTACTCTGTGTGCTTACTGTGTGCTGTATTGATGATTGATGCTTTACTGTGTGATGTGTTGATGGTTGATGTTTGAGTGAAGAGCATATTGAAAGGCATTTAAGATCTTGTGTGCTCTGTTCTTCACTCGTGCCACAGCTACCGCGGAGGCCTCAGTCAGTACCGGGTAGATCCTGGGGGTCTGAGAGTCTCTCAAGGGTTAGTCCCCCTGACTTGCAGGAAGAGATGGCAGCATGGACTGTGAGCCTAGCAGTCGCTTGTGACAGCATACAGCACTGTGAATTTAAGGTGTACAAGGTATTGGTTTGATGCATTCTATCACAGTATGACTGCCACTGCAGGGTAGCTAACAGTTCTGACAGTGGACATTTGGCTGGAGTCCAGGAGGCCAGGCTGGGCTGCAAGGACTGGCTACAGAGCACACACAGAGCCAGCCGGGGACACACGTCCACCACAGCAGATGATGACACAGCTTCCATGAAGTTTGAGCAGAGAGGAGAGAGACTAACCATGGTGGCAGCTGGAGGACTTGGGACCAAGGAGGGACTGGAGCATGTTGAGACACTGCTTCTGGAAAGAGTCTACAGAGAGGCAGGGCTGAAGTGAGGGCCATGGAGCAACCTGAGGTCCAGGAGAAAGCAGGATGGCAGGTATGCAGGGTATGGGTTTGGGGACCTGGGCGGCTGCTACTCACGCCCTTGGCTGAAACAGGTGGCCCCTGGGGTCCACGGCTGACATTTGGCATTGGTTAAACAATGCCTCACAAAGCCTGTGAACACACGCTGGCAGCGCTGTCCTTCCCAGCTGCTGTAGAAAGCTGAATTTTGCAGTTTATCACAAAATGCCAGATTTGCTCAGCAAGTAATGCAATCTTACGTGTGGACTTGGTTATCACGAAATTATTCTTTAATAAAAATATATGCTTTGTGGTCTCTAATTTATTAGTTTGGTGTGTCATTTCCTCCATCGCCACAAGTGCTAGGAATGTCATTTGTCAGTTATTGGCTGGCTGAGGCAGGGTTCTTAGCTCTTGGGCATCGTAGAAAGGTGCGTCTTGCTCTCCTAAGGAAAACATTTGGAAATGCCAGTTGTTATAATACCTTGGTCACCACTGTCTCAACATGTAAGTAGTCATAATGAGACGTCTTCGTAAACAGGTGTGTCTAGTCCTGAGGAGAGACTCACAACAGCAGTTACAGGTGGGCCGTCTGACCCCAACATAGCCAACAGGGGGACACAGAGAGATGGGGAGGACGGAGCCAAGGCAGCCCAGGTCTGACCCAGCAAACGCGGCCAGCTCTGGAGCTCCCAGGGCCCTGCAGCTCTGACTGATGATGGAGGGCTATTGAGGGCTGATTGTGGCTCTAGGCACTGTCCAGAAAAGCTGGGACACAGGGCCACTGCATGGGGGCCACCCTGCCCCAGAGGCTCCTCCGGCAGACAGCCAAGGGCTTGAAGTCACAAGTCATCCAAGAGGTCCCCTAAATGATCACGTGGTTGTAGGATCATGGGGCAGAAGTGGTGACAAGTGGGGAAATGCAGCTTATTTAAACAGATGACACCAAGAGTAGTTCAGTCGCTCCCGCCCATCACAAAGGGTGGGAGGTGCTTCACCTGCCAGCCCAGGCCTGCCTTGCTCTCACTGTACGCTGAAGCAGCACTCAGAGCCTCCTCAGCTTGTGTCCAGGGGCCTCAGCGCAGGGCTGTTACACTGCTCGCCCCACCACCGGCCTGCTCCCCCAGCGACCCATCCTGGCCTGCCGGTGGTGGCTGACACACCTGGCCACACATGAGATGCTGCCCTGAGGAGTGCGGCCGGGAGCTGAGAGGGGCATCGCCCAGGAGAGGAGAGGCTGGAGCCTTGGGGTCTTCCCTCCCCGCACCCCAGCGTCTAATTCATCACCGAATGTGGTTCTGCCTCTTGGAAGCGGCCACCCCCTGTCATCCAGGGACGCCCTGCAGTCTTCCCGACACACCTGCTCCCACCGGGCGGGGTCTGCACTGCTCAGGCCACCCACCCCCAGTGGAGCAGCCACAGCGATTCCCACGCTCCTGCCGACCTGCTCTTGTGCGCCCACCGCCCGGCAGCCTCCCACCTGCCATCCTCACCCACGCCATGTGCCCCAGAAGCAGAGAATGTCCCAGACGCTGGCCTCTCCACCCTGGTGGCACGCTCATGTGTGCGCATCAGGGGCCTGCAGCACGCCGAGCCCTGCAGCTGAGAAGCCCGGCTGCTGTGGCTGGAGTTTGGGCCATAATGGTCGGGTCCAAACCTGTTTCGCCACAAACTGGCTGAGGTTTCGTCCCGGAAATGATCTGTGCAGAAACCCCGTGTGCAAACACTCGGCCTCTGATCTCCTTCCCGTCAGAACGGCACCCACCTCTGTGCCTGCTTTGAGATTAGAGAATTAGAGGGGCCAACACGTGAGAAGTGTGGGTCGGCAGGGTGAGCAGGTGATCACGTCAGCTGTGTCTTATCGACACTCTCAGAGCCGCGGAGACCCCTGCCCACCTCACGGCACTGCTCTGAGGGCCTTGTTATACACTGGCTGGAGACCCGGCCAGCCGGAGAACGTGAGGACCGCATGGCAGAATGTAGTGACTGTCACCTGTGCTGTACAGCACACCCTCGTGGGGACACTTCTTTTGCATGCCAAACAATTATCTAAAACTCATATATGAGGTTCACGCCACCAACCCCCCCCCCAGATGACCCACATTCCACCCCAGTTCCCCTGTCTGCCGTCCTGGGGTGGGCGTACGTGGGGAATGTCACCCCGACTATCTTGGGAACGCTGCCTGGAAGGCAGAAGCTCCCAGCAGCCGCACCTCGCCACCGCAGCTCTCCAGCACTGGCCCTCTCCTGTACGGCAGAGCCTGGTCTCCTCCGAACATGCCCCCAGTCCCCTCATCTCATGCTGTGTCCAGGGAGGCTTGGTCTTGTTCTGAATAAGAACTCCGCAGAAGAAAACGGCTCCCGTGACATGCCAACAGGACATCAGCCTGAAGCTGGTCGCAGGCCAAGGGCCCACAGTGACTCATCAGGGGGCCTGCGCCCCACACGGCTCCAAGCACCTGCCCAGGCCTGCGTACCAGGCCACCCACCAGTCACGTTCCTGAGCCTGCTTCTGACAGGGACAGCGACGTCCCCCTTCGCAGCCAGCCCGACAGGCCCCTGTGCTAGAAAGTGGATTCCCGCCTGGGCCTGTGTGTGGCCTCATTTTTCCCATCTGTGTCAAGACGCCCCCTCTTTTGGGTTCAGGCTATTTCCTGTCCTTTCATCTGTCTGCCAGAGAATCTGAATTGTAGGGTGGGAGGGCCGCTAGGACATGGCAGGGACCAAGGCTGCCCAGAGGCGATGGGGGTGGTCTGTGAGGCCACTCTCCTCACCCCTGCGCCTTCTGGGCTCAGCTTCTCGAAGGGCACTTTGGCAGTGGGGTGAATGCATGAGGTTTGGTAGGAGGTGTTTCTCCTCCACCAGGTAGCAGCCTCTTCCAGCCACCTCACCCGACAGCCACAGGGAGACGATGACTTGAGCAACATCCAGAGACTCCTTGGGGCTGGACACCCGGCGTGCCCGTGGGTGGGGTCCTGGGGTCGGGAGGGGGGCGGTAGGCGGCTGGCCTGTGTGGAGCAGGCAGGCAAAGACGGACACCTCGAATTTGGGGTCAGGCGGCGGTCCATGGTTGACGGTGTCCGAGTGGGGCTGGCGGCCGCCCTCTGCTGAGTGTGGCCATAGAGGCAGGGCGCCCGAGTCAAGGGTCTCAGGGTCGGCCGAGGGTCCCGGGGCCCTGCCCACCTGGGCGGAGCTGGGTTGCGATGCCGGAGGCCTGGGCGGGGCCCTCCTAGGTTGGCTGAGGGTCCGGAGCCTTCGGACTACCGGCGCTCCACCGCCCCCGGCCCAATGCGGGCGCGTGGGCGAGCAGCCCCGCCAGCCTGGCCGTGGGGCATGGTTCCAGGCGGCGCCGGTGCGTGCGCGGACTGGAGGGACGGCAGAGGGGCGCGAAGGTGGAGCTCAGGGCATGGATGAGGGGCCTCGGCAGGACGACGGGGCGAGCGGCGCGCCACGGGCAGTGGGCGGGGGTGCAGCACCTGCCCAGAGAGACGCGGCGGGACCCACGTCCCAACTCCAGGGACCCCCGGCTGCGCCGGCTTTTATACTTGCATTGGCGTCACAAGGCCTCATCGTGACGTCACCTCGCGCCCCCGCCAATCGCCAGGTGGGCCGTTCTGACGCCACCACCCGGACGCCCGCCCTCAGCCCCTCCCAGCCTCTCCCGGGGGCCGCTGCCCACGCCGGGCCTCGCCCCGCGCGCCGCCGGGCTCCCTCCCCTCCAGCGCGGAGCCTTCATGTCCCAGGTGGAGCACCTGGGGTGGGGATCCGAGAGCAGGCAGGGGGCGGGCTGTCCGTCACGTGGGCGCGTCCTGCCCGGGGTTTCCATGGTGATCAACCGGCACCCGGATGCTGACGCTGCAGCGGCTCCTTTTGCAGCCACGGTTTTTTCCGTCTGATGGCTGGTTCTGAGGACTGGACCTCAGGGAAGGAAGATGGAGGGCAGGGTGGGCAGGCTGCAGGTGGCCTGGGGTGAGGACAGAGAAGCAGGGTCATCACACGGAAAGGCCGAGAGCACGGCTCTGCCCCGGACAGCACCGATCACGGTGGTCGGCCTCCTCCCGTCGCTGCGCTCCTCCGTGAAGGGGTTCGTCCCGCTCGCTGCTGACGCCACCACACACCCTGCCGTCATTTTCAATGACTTCCTCATTCACAGAGACAGTCCGTTCTATACCTGGACTTTGCCTCCTGTTGCAAACACCGTTGCCGTTTTCCCCAGCGGCCATTTCTTTCTCCTACACTGAATAACGGCAACACTAATAAAATGTAACTGTCCTGGTCTCCTGCGCAATGGGCTCAGAGAAAGCAGGCCATTCCCGGGGTGAACCCTGTCTGGAGGAAGTCCTGGTGGGCCTCCGTTTCCTCTTTGCTAGGATTGGCTGGTGGCGAGGCTGGCATTTGACCCATTCTAGCCAATAGGGCCGGAGAGGGTGCCTGCGGTAGGAAGCAGGTGGGATTTGGTAATGTTTTCTCTCCTAAGGACAGGCAGGTGGTAGGAATCAGTCATCCCACTTTGCCATTGACCTGGGAGGGTGAATATGTGATGTTAGGAGCTGTAGCAGCCAAAGTAGGACCATGAGGAAAGAGGTAGCCAGAGCCCCAGGGGAGCTGACGCGAAGGTGTGCCCTTGCTGACCCTGGAGCCTCCTGACTGGACAGCCTGTTGGTGAGAGATGATGATACCACCAGAGCCAAAGCCACTTTGGGCCAGAAATTCTGGTACACAAGCTGAAGGCACCCTAACCGGTCCGTTTCATGCCCAGAATAACCTAAATACCTCTTGTGTGAATTTCCTAACTACCCCACCTGGTGTTTCTCCTGACGAAACGCAGGCCGCTGTGTCCACTGCAGCTCCTTCCTCTGTGGCCCTCTGCTGTCCTGGGCCTTGTCGCACAGTCAGGGCTGAACACGGGTAATGCAGTGTGTGCCGCTGACAGCACAGCCCTTCACCCCGACATGTTACTAGTGTAAAACAGAACAAAACAAGCCAACACACAGAAACCAGGGACGTCAAGGACCTGGAAGACTTGACCAAGTCGGAGGATAAGTAGAGGCCTGGCCCAGGCGCTGGGTCCCAAGGATGAGGCCTGTGTTCCCCAGGCCCTGCCGGGTGGGAACCTGCCCACAGGCCCCCAGATGAGCCAGTGGTGGGCTGAGCCTGGATGGCGTCGCCGCTGTGCGGGCAGCTGCCATCGTCACAATGCACACTCCCCCTCTTCCCCTTCCCCGAGGGGGCCAGACTGCAAGCTCCCTCCAGCCCTGTGTGGTCGTGTGGCTGTTTACAGCAGAGGGCTTGTGAGATTCCGGAGGAGGATCTGGGAGTGAAGCAGCAGGTGTGGAGCGCCGGTGATGGCTGTGTCCCCTCCAGGAGCGCCCGGAGGTCAGAAGCCACCAAGGATGATGAAGCAGAAAGATGGAGACGGGCCCTGCCCTAACCGTGCACAGCGTGAGCCATCTTCACATGGGAGGGAGCACTTCCCTCTGCTTCCTCCCAGCGTTGCTAGGTTGCACTCTGTGCTATGCAGACGCTTCCCCACCCTGCAGCTCAGCTCACCGTGAGGTGGGTCTCCTGGGCCTGCACCCCATGCCCCGCCAGCTTCTGCAGTCCCAGGGATGGGGCTCCACTTCTAATGCACTTCCTCTGGCTCCAGCGGCCTTTCCCAGAGCCAGCCTCTCCTTGCCCTGCAGTGTCAGCCACGTGGCTAGCCCTGCCCACCCCTCCAATCAGTCATGTCCTCCCAGGTACCCTCCTGCCCCCCCCCCCGTTAGCTCAGACCGCCCCCCCCCGACTTCCTCACCGTTCTATCACAGTGGTAATTGTATATGCTCGTGGGACCCGTTTGATTCATGTTTCTTTCCCCATGATACTGAGCATCCTGAAAGCAGGCAGCCCATCCACGTCTCCTCTGCGCCCCATCCTGGGGCAGCCCCCGCCCCCAGAAGGTACTCACACCTGCCAAAACATCCCCTGAGCCTTTGTGCATCTGCTTCTGTGCGCCCCATGTTCCTTGTCAGCTCAGGCCTCGTAGCAGCCAGGAGGCCCCAGCATGGGTTTTCTGCCCAGCCCCTCTCTCACGGTATGACGGCTGTGCCCCTGAAAGTGGGCATGGTGAGACAGCCCGCTCCCATGGTTGAGAGGACACCCCACGGATTGCACATGGAGTGCTTGGCTCCCTGCTGCCAGGAGCTACCTCCTCACCCCTCGCAGCCCTAGGGCAGGCACACAGGAGCTCAGGGTCCCCTCTGCCCAGGTCCTTGCCAGCCTGAGGACGTGCTTCCACTTTCCGTCCATGGAAGTGGCTGATGAAAGCGGTCACAGGGCAATCCGCCAGCCTGTCCCACGTCCAAGCCCCGCCTTCCTGCACGCTGAGCACCCTTTTTGGTCAAAGTGACACTCACTACGGCACACACGTCTGGGGTCTTACCTCACCTAACCGGACAACCGAGGGTTTAAAGGCTCTGGGGAGGGTTCTCCACAGCCCAGCAGGTGTTCATGGGCTGGAGACGCCACCTCTGCTGGGTCTGTGGACCCATTTCGCTGCCTGACGACGGGACCTGGTGGCTTTCCGTCTACTGTTCAGATCCGTCAGCCTTGCCTCAGGCCATCTGCATGGGTCGCTTCCCCACAGTTGTTTGAGGATGAGAGGCCATCTGTGCTCAGTGGGAAAGGGCTTCCACCTCCCTTGATCATCCTGCCAGACCAGCCTCAATGCATCCGCCGCCATTTGGGCCAAGTCCTCACCTGCCACCCACCAAGTTCCATAAGCTGTCCTTCCACTGGTTGGTGCCAATGTGTCCTCAGCCAAATGGACAGTGGTGGGGAGGCAGAGCCCAGTATAGCGTGCAGGACAAGTTCAACCAGAGCAAGGGGACAGGAGCAAGCGCCTGCTCCACACAGTGTCCTGAGCCCTCCCTCCAGGAGGAGACAGGCCGGGCTGTGCATATGTAACTGGTGACATCACGATGAGGTCATGTTGCGTGGGGCAGGTCGCGTGAGCCCAGTATGACTGTGTGTCCCTATAGGAAGAGGAGACAGCCTTGCTGGGGACAGAGGCAGACACCACACTCCTGCAGCCTCAAGCCCAGGTCCTTCCGCCCCTTCCAGCCTCTGGTGAGGCTCAGGTGTTTGGCGTTCCTGGGCTGGTGGCCAGTGGCTCCAACCTCTGCCTTCACCGTCCCGTGGCATTCTCCGAGTGTCTGCGTGCAAATCTCCCTCCTCTTATAAGGACACCTGTCATGTTGGATTAGGGCAAATCATCTTATCGTGAGGACATCAGCAAAGACCCTGTTTCCAAACAAGGTGGTGTTCGCTCGCTCTGGGAGTGAGGACCTGGCCTGACTATGGGTTTTTCTCGGAGGCTGTGAGTAGGTGTGTTCCGAGCTTTGTGGAGCCACATGCTCGCTGCCAGTACCCTCCCCGTGCCCCACCCCCTGGCGGCTTGCTATTTCTAACTGGCCCCACTTTGGCGACACCTCTGGTCTGTTTGTAGCCACCACTGTGCGGCTCTCTGGCCTGGGTTCTGTTGTGAAGACGTGGTTGTCCCATGTGCATTCTCTGTAGCTCCTGAGCCCTGAGATCCCCAGGGGCCCTGGCCCCAGGCCTGGGGACACAGTGGCCCAGGGAGCTGGCTTTCTGCTTGCAGCGGGTCTGAGGCTATCTTGGGGTGCGTCTGTGAGGTTAGCGTCACCAACCTGCAGGGTCTCAGGAGTCTTCCCCACCTCAGGCTGCTGGGGTCCGACACAATGTAAAAGATGATATGCCAGTTCTCCTGTCACAGACCACCTGAAACATCTGCCCATCTGTTTGGACTTGTCAGGAGGAAGCGTCAACCGTTGCCATGGTGAGAGTTCTCTTAAGCCATCATTAGGGCTTCAGGCCTGGGGGGTGGCTCTGGCTCCCCTGTTTTCTTTTTGGCACTGGGCAGTTTGCCCCAGAGAGAGAAACACAAGTGACAACATTCTTGTAGCCCTTCTTGGAGGTGACATCCCATTGCTTCTGCATTCTGTCATCGGAACGGCTGGCAAGTGCAGCCCAGACTCTGGAAGGGACGGCCCAGGTGTGAGCAGCAGCAGGGGGGCATCTGGGAACGTATTATCTGTCTTTCCAAAGAACCAGCCTCTAGTCTTGTGACTCCTGTATAACGTGGGCTTTTCTTCATAACTTTTCATCCACCATCACATCTTTGTTTCTGCCTTTCTCTTTCCGTGGGTTTACTCTGCGATTCCTCTTCTCATGTCTTGAGTTGAACACGAGATGCCTCTTTCCACCTTCCTTCTCTTACACAGTCCACGCACGTCCAGGGCAGAAGGTCCCTCAAGTCCGGCTTGACTGCCCCGCGGACATTTTCATGTCGTGTTTCTTTATCGTCAGCTTCTAAATGCTTTAAACTCGTTCTTTGAAGCATGAGTCAAATATAGTTTATGGCCGTACATTTCCAAATGTTTGGCTCTATTATTTTAGTTTTATTGCCATTGCATTTGGTTGGAGAACACTATGAATATAGATTTTTGGTATTTTGCAGGGATTGATTGTGTGGCCTTGTCACATAGCCATCGTTGGTAAATATTCCATGTGTGCTTAAAAATAATGAGTTTTTTTAATTTGGAGATGCAGAGTTTTGCTTGTCTATTGAATTGTACCTGTTAGTTTTGTGTAGACGTATGAAGATTAAGCCTGCCCTGCCTGCCGATTAGAAGAGCCGTGGACACGATTTCCGCCTGTGACCATGGACTTGGTCGTTTGTCTTTGTTCTGTTTTTCCTTCATGTATCTTCAAGCTGTGTTTTTTAAAATTTTGTTTTCTTTTTACTTTATTTCTTCCTCTCTCTTTTTTAAGCTGTGTTTTTGATACACACAAGTTCAGGTCCATAAACCTTCCTGGGAAGTTGCTTCACCGTCGAGCTGTGTCTACTCTGTTCCACCTCGCTGTTTGCCTCATGTCACCAGGTTTTCTTCTGCTCAGTAGTTACCTGCCTATCTCTCCTTATTGGTTTAACTGTGTTCTTAATGCTAGGGCACCTGGCTTTTGTTTTCTTCATCCACATAATGAGCGAAAAACACTGGCTAGTCTAAACCCTTCAGCTTTGTGTGACTACGACTGAGTTTCCCCATTTTATTTTTTCTCTTCACCACACTCTGTCTTCGCTCCTTTATCTGTTTCCCTGACTCCGGCTCCATTGATCAGTTTTTTCCTGCCTTCACCGTCCCCCACCCCAAATTTGGAAGCCATTTGTATTATTTTAGTGGTTACCTTTTTTTTTTTTAAAGATTTTTATTGGGGAATTGAGGGGATGGGAACAGTGCTGGGGAATTGGGGGGAGGGGAACAGACAAGTTGCTGTCGTTTTGCTCTTCAGACGTTGCTTCACTGGCCTAAGTTGGCACCATCATTGTGCTCTTCCTGGGCGAGGCAGATCAGTCGCCGGCTTCTGGACGGCTGCTCACTGCGGCTGCTGGCCGCTCACACTGGCTGCTGGCTACACACGGTAGCCCATGGCAATGCACTGCCACAGGGACTGCAGCCCACGCCGTCGCCGGCGACTTACGGCAGCCCAGCTCCAGGTTGAGCTGTTGTTCAGCATCTTAGCTGTGGAGGGCAGTGTCACTGGCCCTCACATGTGGGATCCGAACCGGGGCCCTCTGGCATCCCAAGCGAGTTCTTAACCATTGCGCCACTCGGCCAGCCCTAGTGGTTACCTTTAATTTAACCATTTAACAACACATATTTGACTTCAGAGTATAAAATCTATTAATACTTCCATCTCCCTTGTGGGTTACACGGGACTTTCCATTGCTTTAATCCTAGCAAGCCTGCCAGACAGGTGAACTTTTTTTTTTTTTAAGATTTTTTTAATTGGGGAATTGGGGGGATGGGAACAGTGCTGGGGAATTGGGGAAAGGGGAACAGACAAGTTGCTGTCGTTTTGTTCTTCAATCTAGTTGTGGAGGACGTTGCTTCACTGGCTCAAGTTGGCACCATCATTGCGCTCTTCTCTGGCGAGGCAGATCAGTCGCCGGCTTCTGGACGGCCACTCACTGCGGCTGCTGGCCGCTCACGCTGGCTGCTGGCTACACACAGTAGCCCATGGCAATGCACTGCCACAGGGGCTGCAGCCCATGCCGTCGCCGGCGACTCACGGCAGCCCAGCTCCAGGTTGAGCTGTTGTTCAGCATCTTAGCTGTAGAGGGCAGTGTCACTGGCCCTCATATGTGGGATCCGAACCGGGGCCCTCTGGCGTTCCAAGCCAATTCTTAACCATCATGCCACTCGGCCAGCCCCAGACAGGTGAACTTTTATTCCCATGTCATGATGGAGGAAGTCGGGACCTGGACGGGTAATGTCACAAGGCCGTTCTGTGTCCAGCGCCCGCCCAGCGGCCCGGCCCTCCTTACCGTCCCTGGGCTTGTTGGCCTTCCACAGCCTGCACTCACCCTGCAGCATGCATGCCACGGCTGGAAGCCTGCCTTGCAGTAGTCGTGCGACATGTGGCAGTTCCAGCCTTTGGATAACAGCTGTCGTAGGTATTTGTCCATTTCTGCTCCAAGCATATCTGTTGGTGATTTCATTTGTCATTTCTCACTGTGCGGACTGGCTGGCAGCCCAGTGCCTCCCCCATTACGTCGTCATGATTTCCAGACTTTCCTGCCATATATTTGTAGACTATGATGAAAGGCTGTGGTGTTGTCGACCAACCCACGTCCGGCCCTGGGTAATATGGGCTAACCCTCTGTCTCCGCACCAGAATCGCTGTCCCCACCTGGGCCCGTGGGGATGGCATCCTTCATGGCCGGCGTTGCGTGCAATGATTTGGAACAGACTTTTCCTCCCACACGTGGCCGGCACAGGAGATGCCAAGTTAAATTCAAGGCCATGATGTGGAACCCCAGGAAGAAACACTTGTTCATCCAATGCATTAGTGGTTCTTTGTGGATGTGGTTGTCCCGCAGGGAACAGAGGCCAGCACTGCTCAGTGCCCAGGGCCTGGCTTCCCGACCTGGGTGGCCACATCCTTGGCAGGGCAAGTGGGCACTGAGCATCTCTGTTTGCAGGCACATGGCCAGTCCCGGGTGCAGGAAGAGGACCAGTAGGCCACCTGCACAGATGCAAGTGGGCTGTTGGCTCCTCCCAGGCCGAGGGGTGAGGGGGGAAGTAGAAGTGGCAGCAGGCAGGCCGGGTGCACAGCTGTGCCTGCAGAGAGCTGCGGTGCCATTGTGGCCAACATGGTTACACCTGGGTCTCGGAGTGGCAGCTGTAGTCACATGTGGGAGCACACAGAGTTCTGGGGCAGCAGCCCCAGTGCTGGAAGGCAGCGTTTGGGGACAGCGGGATGGGATGGGGTGCAGGCGCCAAAGAGGAGTGGGGGAAGCACTGGTGAGGCGTGTGGGCTGGCTGCATGGTGAGGCCGTGGAGGGCGAAGCTGAGGGAGGTGCTGGGTAGCTGGCCAAGGTCACCTCGCTCACTCTTGGTTGCACCTGTGAAATTCCTTGGTGCTCAACTGCAGCTGCAGAATGAACTTGTTTGTGAAATGGAAGGAATGTGAATTCTGGCCAGATCGCCTGTTTCTAGGTGGTCCCACCCTCTGCACACTCGGGCCTCTGACAGCCTCTCCGCTCAGCAAGTACAAGCCAGAGTGTGGGCAGTGGGTTTCTCCCCGGCTGACCCACCGGCCTGGGGTCCCCAGCATGGAGCACATGGCCCGACTCCAGCTGCAAAGGATGGAGTGGCCAGGAGCCCTCTGTCCTAGCTCCTGCAGCCCGGCGGCAAGTCCCCCAGGCCCTGCCACTGTCAGCTGCTGCTGACCTTCTCCTGGGCAGGTTCCCAAGTGGGTCCTCACCCTGTGCACCCCATCATCCATATCACCCCTTCTGGCAGCCAGGAATAGAAGCCAAGCCCCTGACCCTGCAGTCCCTCCATCTCCTCCAGCTGCAGCCCTCTGTCCTCTGCATCCACGCCAGGCCTTTGAGTTTGCTGCTCCCTTTTGTGGAATATTCTTTTCCCAGACTTCTGCAAGTCTGGACCACATGGCTGTCCTCTCCTCCGCGACCCCACTGGGCCCCACTGTCAGGACCGTCAGCCCCAGTGCTCGCATGACCCCTTCGGGGGCTCCTCTCTGCACAGCCCCAAGCAGGCACAGGGCCCACAGGACACCCTGGGCCTCGGTGGTGGTGACAGTGGGAAGCCAGCAAGTGCACCTTGTCGAAATGCTGTTGGTGTCACTTTAACTCAACGAGAAGCCAGATCCTAGGCTGCCTCTCAATGCCGCAAGAGAGAAGGGTTGTTCTGCGGTGGCCACAATGCTCCCCCAAGAACCACTGAGCGAACCGCGCTAGCGTCCTATAGCAACCGATGGGGTCAAGGCACTGACCGCAGGCAGTGACCACCGGCTTACAAACCATGCAACTGTCTGAATAATGTTGCAAAGGACGCAGGATGACTACAAGACAAAGGACCTCTAGTTCTCCACAGAGAGAAAAGAAAAATATTAACTCGCGGCATTGGAAAAATTCTCACACTCCTTAAGGAAAGAAGTGGGGTTGCAGGGACACCGCCTCTGGTGACCTGGCGGGAGGGCCCGGGCTCTTCCAGAAAGGAGACACACTGCAGTGGTCGTGGGCTCAGGACCAGACTGCGGCCGAGCGCAGGGACCAGGGTGCTCCCTAGGCACAAACCCACGTGCACCTGAAGACCAAAGGGTGGGGGCTCCTTCCAGATGCTGGGTTCTCCTGGGAGGGGACAGCTCCACCAGGTGACAGCTCAGTGGGGCCAGGCAGGGGAGGAATGGGCTTCCCCTGGCCTTCTCACCGGCCTGCCCCAGGCCGTCTGCAGGCCAGTTCTCTGAAGGGAATTCAGGAGCCTCAGGACCACACACAAAGGTGTGCGGGCAGTGGAAGGCACCAGGGTGTCTGACTGATCCCTAGGTCCTCTCCCAGAGGTGAGCGCCTGTGGTTGTGGTGCCACTGAGCAGCCCTGAGGACCGAGGAGGCACGCACGGGACAGCTTGCTCAGAGCCATGCATCGGTTCTTCCTGTGTCTCCATTGAGCAGGTTTCCACCTCGAATACCTGGGGCTGGGGGAACAGAGACCCGGCCTCAGGAGTGGGCAGTACAGTAGGAAGAAAGCCCTGCACTGGGCACAGGGTAAGGAGGTGACCATGGGAAGAGCAGGGGAAGGCAGCAGAGATGGTGCATGTGGTGGCCCTGTGAGTGACAGCTGGGAAGAAGGGCCATGTGGTTGGAGTGGAAGGGAGGTTCGAGGGAGAAGGGTGTGAGGCGGGGCTCTGCCTGTGATAGGATGGTGGATTTCCTCCGTAGTGTGATGGGAAGCCTTAAAGCAGCGGTTCTCAACCTTTCACAGGAGTCGCCTAAGACCATCGGAAAACACATATTTTCGATGGTCTTAGGAACCGAGACACTGCTCCTCTATCGTCTCCAGGCCCACATGCAGATACGCCCACATACGCATACCCGGCAACCCCTGTGAAAGGGTCGTTCCACCCCCAAAGGGGTCGCAACCCACAGTTGGAGAACCGCGGCCTTAAAGGGTGTCGAGCAGGGGATGATAGTCTGATTTAAGTTCTAGGGCTGCTCACAGGGATGAAGTGATGTGGGTGACCCTGCTCTGGGCAGCTGTGAGGTGGCAAGAGCTGTTAGCAAGGGGCACCCTGGGTGTCAGCACAGGAGGTGCTGAGGCAGGAGCTGGCTCAGGCCGGTGTTCAGGGAGTAACTGCTGAGAAAACGGTGTGGTGGTGACATGCACCGTGGTCGGGAGTTTTGATCTCTCCCGTCTGGTTCCTTTTGAATCTGCATTCAGGAAAAGTTCCCTAAGAGGCTTGCCACATGCATCCATCCCGCTTTCTCATTTCCCCATGTGTCCCAGTTAATCCAATTTGGAAGGTATTTTTATAAGTACCAAGTGGGAGTTTAAAAGTATTTGTTTTGCAAGTAGATACCCAGTTCTCCGTCATCCTTCGCTGGATCCCCCACACTTCCTCACTGATGTATGAATTATAAAAGCGAACTGACAACAGGACTGAGGGCAGGGTGGCCAAGCGGCCTACAGAACTGCACCATCCGTTCAGTGCCTGCCACCACGGACGTCAGGGTGTCCCCGGCCTGCCACTCTGGCCTGCGGTTCTTCAGCGTCACCGATCACATCGCCTTGGGGCCAGAAAGCTCCCTTGAGGGTAGAGGTCCCCTCTGGCCGGCTGGAACTAAGCACCAGCCACTCTCTAGGGCTGGGGACGGTGGCCAAACGGATTGGAGTCTGGACCCCGCTTCAGTCACACCTGGCCACCTCCCAGGGACCCCCAGCCCAGGCCTGGGAAGCCCATGTGCTCTGGCTTCAGTGTCTCAGCGCTGGTTCCCAGCGCTGAGCTCGCAGCGGGCCAGGAAAGCTTGTTTAGGAGCCTCCCGTCCAGGCCGCCCCGCCTGGGCAGGCGTAGCCCAGCGGTTGCGTGTGCCAGGCAGGCAGGTGTGCAGGTGTCTGAGCGGGACAGGCGCGGCCGGCGGGAGGGATCATCGAGGCCCGGCCTGGCAGATGCTGGTGCAGGGCAGGTGCGGCGCGGGCAGCCTGGCTCCGGGAGGGGCGGGCGGGGCGGGCGGGCGCGGCCTGCAGCCGCCCGC
>NW_017731632.1:1701248-1702567 GCF_001890085.2 Hipposideros armiger
CCCGCGCAGGTGACACAAAGGGGCGCCGGACCCCGACCCTGCAGACTCCTGGCCCACCGCATTCTGGCCCCGTGACTCCCAGTCAGATCCCCGGATCTTGGCTTCCCCAGACTCACGGTGCCCATACCGCGGACCCGAGGGCCCCACTCCTCCAGACCTCCCGGCCCCACAGACCTCAGATCCTGGACCCCAGGCTTCTGGTCCCCCCAGACCTCAGATCCCAGGCCTCGGGCTCCCGGTCCACCACCAGACGCCCGGCTCCACCAGCTCCCCGGTGCTCGCCCCGGCCTCAGGCCTCAGACCCCAGGTCCCCCGTGCCCCGCGGGAGGGCCTCGGGCCTCAGACTTGTCCGTCCCGCTAGGGCCGCAGGTCTTGTGTCAATGAGGTTGACTCCTCTGCTTCGTCTAAGTCACTTCCTGTTGTAAAGACTCCCCCAGGGCTGCAGGGCTGGAGATGTCACATACTTGAGTGGCACACGGCACGGTCAGCTACAACTTGCTTTGAAAGAAAGGAAAAGACGTCCTGTGTCCGGAAAGCAGATGCGTTTTGGCCAGTGGGGACTCTGCCCTACCCCTGGGGGCTCCGCGGACCCGTCTCCCGTGGGGGCGCAGTGGGCCGCGGGGTCGCTCTCCAGCCGCTGGTCAGGATGCCGGGCTGCCTGGGACGTCACAGCCCGCAAGCTGGAGGGTTTTCTGTGGGGACCGGGCGCTGGGCAGGCGCCGCGCCGCCAGCTCTGTTATCTAGTCGGGTCTCAGCGGTGCTTGGTTTTACAGCTGGCTCTGTACTGCCATTGGGATGTTTCATCCATTTCTAAAAATGTTTAGAATTACACGGTCTAGCTGGTGGGGAGGGCAGCCCTTCCCTCGGGGGCCTTCAGCTGGGCAGTTAGGGCACAGTCCTGCGGAGTCCTGTGGACGTAGATGGCGGGGCTCCCCACAGCGGTGCCGCCAGGACTCAGCACACTGCACCCCCTTCCCTGTGCCAGTTGTTTCCACCTTAATAATTAAAGAGCTTTGGACCCAGTTCTGTTCGTCACAAGGCGCCTTCCCCCCTCGTGTTTGAAGGATGTCAGAAACAAGGGCCCTTGCTGGTCTCTGGGCGGCAGCAGGAGTGGGGACCAGGGCCTGGGGCGGTGGGGGGAGAAGGCCGGGTTGGGGACCCCCTCTGGTGGGAGTGGGGCTGACGGTGGCTCCGCGCCTGCTTTTCGTCCTGCCCGACTGCGGTGGCCATCTTGCACGTTCTGCAGCCCTTGTCAACTTCCAGCCCGCGTGGGCAGGGGCTTCCGCATGGGAGGGGCTGTGCGGGCTGCTCCCCCCCCC
>NW_017731632.1:1702722-1723439 GCF_001890085.2 Hipposideros armiger
GGCTGTGACCACACCTGAGCCAGCGGGCGGAGGCTGGAGCTTTCTCTGGCTGGGGCCCAGCCCTGCCCTCTGCCTGCCCGCTGAGAAGCCAGGGTGCCGCCTCCGGTATCCCCAGGGGATGGAGCCGCGGGAACCTGGCTGGGAGCCAGACCCTGCACAGCGTTGCCCTCTGATTGGTCAGGACAGACCGACCTTCGGGTCGGGGGAGGGGAGCCACCACCGCCGAGAGGTGCACAGCTCGCTTCTCTGGTGAGCTGACCAAGCTGCAGGGTCCGGTCACAAATGGGGGCCCAGGGCCTTTTCTTCCCTTCTCCAGGACCCCCGCCCCCCAACCACCATTCTCCTCTTTAAAGTAGCAACTTTATTTGGATAAAAATATACTCAGGAAGGCCAGCCCCCAGCATGGTGGGCAGACCCGCCCTTGCATGGTGGGTAGCGGAGCCCATCCACCCTTGTGAGATCCTGTCACATAGTGGGAGCCCTGAAATGTTTCCTGAGCAACCCCAGACACCAGTGAGCAGCCCTCTGCAGGAGAAGGCCTTGGGGTTCAGAGGTAGGTCCGTCCTTGGCTCCCCACCAGCGCTTGCCAGGGGCTTCCTTTGGGCCAGCAGGCCGCAAGCAGGGTGTTGGGCCTCTATGGGACTTTTCTCTGCTGAGGGTTTGTCACCTGCCCTTGGAGTTTCCTGTGTGAGCAGCCTCTGGGGATACCCTGTTTGAGTATCAGGGGCCCAGCTTGTCAGTGCTGTGACACCTTTGCCCTCAGCCAGTGCTGTTGGCGAGACCCCCTTGTGGGTGGGTCCTGGTGTTGCTTGTGGCTGGCGGGGGTGTCAGAGGTGTGGCATCCTGAGCTTTTTACCCGGTGACAGCTCTCCTAGAAGACTTGCAGTTTCCCCACTGGTGGCCTGAAGGAGGACTGCTGGCCCTCACTCTGGGGACGCCTGGCTCCAAGCCCTGGGTGGCCCTGGCACCACTGTCTGTGCAGGTGAGGGTGACCCATGCTGTACTTCCCCCGTCCCCAGGTTAGGGACCATCCCTTCCGGAAGCTCAGCGTCAGACCAGCCCATGGGCCCCACCCTGGCCACCCTGATAGGCTCTGGTCTTGTGAGAGGAAACACCCGTTTTCCTACAGACCTGGAAAACTCAGGCCTCTCAGCTGGACGACAAGGGGTGGCTCTTATGCTGCTGTTTCCGCTGCTATTCCCGTGTCATCCTTAGGAAGTGGTCCCTCGTGTCCCCCGTCAGCTCTGGAGCCAGGATGGGGGAGGGTGACGACCTGGTGGGACTGGAACCTGGGACCCTTCGGAAGGAATCCCAACGGGACCAGCTGATGGGGGGGGGGCAGGGGGAAGGGCGGTGCTGCAATCTGAAGGGCGCCCTTTCTGGACACCCCAGGTGTGGACTGTGGCCTGTCGTGAGGTGCGCAGGGTGTCCACGATGACTTGTTGGGCCGCCTGTCTGTGGCAGAGGCTGTGTCTCCAGTTGGCTGGCCACTGACCGCAAGGTCCCTGAGTCTGACACCGAGCCCCCGCAGTGAGCCCCGGCCTAGGTGGAGGTGTCCCCACGCAGGCACCCTTGCAGCAGCTGTGAGACGTCAGGTGCGGGCGGCAGGGCCCCGTGGCATTCTGACGGCCTAGCATTCTTTGGGTGAGGATAAGGTTCTCGCTTTAGGATTCTGAGTGTGGGGCCCGAGCAGGTGGGGGTGGGTCAGTTACTGAGGCTGGACATGGAGTGGGGCCTTGGTCAGCTGCAAGGGGAGGCAGAGCCACCTGGGGACGCCTCAGCCTGTGCTTAGGGCATGGCATGGCCCGAGTGGCATGGACAGGGATGGCCCAGCATGGTTCTCAGCACGAACTGTTGTCCACATGACACTGGTGCCTGCTGGGATTGGTCTGGGGGCCCAGCGCCTCCCGTGACCCTGGCGTGTGCCAGCTGCACCCTCTGGTCCCTCTGGGTGACTGGAGAGCCGTGTGGTGCCCAGACGCTGGTGGGAGTGGCCTCTGGATCACCGCCCCCCTGGGGCCTGAGGTCCCGTCTTCTCCCCATTTTCTTTAAATGAACGGTGGTAGGCCAGCTTTAGACTTGCTGGAAGATGGTGGAGGTGGTGTGGTGTGCTCGTCCCCTGCATGGGCATCTGCTCATTGGTGTCTCACATGAGCACGGCACTCGAGTCACAGCTGAAGTCCCGACCGTCCCTCCTGTCCCGTGCCGCCTGCTGGGTGAGCACACGGCACCAGTGTGTCATCTGCCCGTCTGGAATTCTGTGCCGGCGTTAGTCACATGCTTGTCGGCCCTGTCGGCTTCGGCTCGTGGTCCTGCCTGACCCCCTGCCAGGGTGGCCCAGCAGCTTGGGGACTGCAGGGCCCAGCAGGCTCATCACTAGCGGCGCCTGCTCTGCGTTCTGGCCACCTCGCTGAGTTCCCGGGGTGCAGGTATGCACATGGGGTCACGAGGCACGTATGGGCACGGCGCAGCTTGTCAGGTGAGCTGGGAGTAGAGTGGGCGTGCGTGTTGCTGGTCAGAATTCACTCACTGCCCATGTGCCTGCTGGGCCCAAAGCCCCCTTATGTGGGCGTGCTAGGCACAGGTGGCCCCACAGAAGCCCGGTGCTGGCGGAGCCGACACTCTGACCTCACGGGGCCCTGACTGTAAACCAGCACACATGGCCGTCCCCGGCTGTCCCCAACTGGTATGCCAGAGCAGGGCAGGAGGTGACCGGGAGGCCTGGGTAGGGGGCTGGAAGGAGGTGAAGCCAAGAAGACGAAGCGGGAGCCTGGGAGTGTCAGGTACTGGGAAGTGCTGGGCAGATGCCCTGGGCAGGTGTAGTGAAGGTCAGGTGCAGCCACCCCCAGCCTGTGCAGTGACCAGGTGTGGGGAGAGAGGGATGGGCGAGGGCAGGGATTGGGGTTTGTCGTGAATTGGTGAAGACTGGACGAACCTTTGCACTCAGAGCCCCAGACTGGGCTGACCAGGGGAGGGTCTCTAGATACCTTACAACCTTGGGCCAGCTGAGGGGAGTGAGTCATTGCCCTGGGGCAGTGGCCACCTACCCCCGGGGTCACCAAGGGGGCTGGGGCCATCCCTCACTGAGGGGGATGCCTTCTGAGAAATGCATCGTTAGGTGATTGCATCATTGTGCAGATGTCACAGAGGCACTGACACGTAGATAGTCCAGCCCTGCTGCACACCCGGGCTACCGGCCTGCACACCCGGGCTACCGGCCTACATACCCGGGCTACCACCCTGCACACCCGGGCTACCACCCTGCACACCCGGGCTACCGGCCTGCACACCCGGGCTACCGGCCTGCACACCCGGGCTACCACCCTGCACACCCGGGCTACCAGCCTGCACACCTGGGCTATCAGCCTGCATACCTGGGCTGTGGTGCAGCCTGAACAGCCTGTTGCTGCACAAAACAACCCCAGCTTAAATCAAGCCCAAGAGAAAATGATGCAGCCAAGAGATGTGATACCTGAGATGGAGGGGACACAGGTGGACGTGGGTGGACATGGAGTGGGGAGCGAGAAACAGGCCTCGTTGCTCATGGGCATCAGGCACCCCTAGGACGTGGTCCCCGGGGTCTGTGCCTGCTAGCCCCAGGCTGTGCTCCTCCAGCCGTCCCCTCGCTCTCTTTTTAAACATGGGACCCTTCTTGTCTGCGCAGCAGGCCTGCCTGGCCTGTCCTCACCCCCCTCTGCCACCGCCCGTGTCCATGTAGTTCTTGTGTTGTTATTTTGAGCGGTGAAATCACGGGGCTTCTACTTGATGTATTGCTGAAACAAGGTGGAGGTCAGTATTTTCGACGTGAATGTCCCCTCAGCACTAGAGTAGAAGGTTCTTGCGATCCGTTGCGTGGTCTCGTTATCTTAGGTGTGGTTAGATGGTCGAGTTCCCGTGTCTTGACTCATGGTCCCTGGCCCTGGCAGACATTGTCCTGTGTGCAGGCACTGTGGCCTGTGGGGCATCGGGCTGGGATGGCGCAAGCCCCACTCGTCCTGGCTGTCTGCATGTCGGGCCCGGGGTCTCTAAGCCCTGTGCAGGCTGGCCTTTGAGCCTGTGCCCTCTGGCCGATCCCTTGTGCTTGGAGACTTCGGCCAGGCATCAGCGAAGCAGAACTTCTTTTTGAAGCTGTTTTCACAGAAAGGTTAGCGGTGGACACTGAGGGATCTGGTCCTTTCCCAGGGCTGCACGGACTTTTGGGACCTGTATGCAGTGCCAACACGTCACTGTCACGCATGGTGCTGAGTCCCGAGCGCCTCGGAGAGAAGGGACACTCGCTGTGCCTAGTAAAGGCCACGCTGACTGGTCAGGCTTGCTGGTTGGCCACATAGACCCAGCTGCCTCTGCTTTGGAACGTCTGTGGCAACGTTGGGAGCACGGGAAGAGATGATGGCTGGCTCCGCCTTAGTTAGAAGTGGGCTGCAGGTCTTTCGGGGTCTGTGGTCCTGGCAGGGCCCCCACCGCAGGCCGTCAGCAGGAGGGAGCAAGCATGGGTTTCCCACGAGGAGTGCCAGCTGTGGGGTTGTGGGGCCTGCCCTGAGCACCGGCTGCTGGGAGGTGCAGGCCTGGGGCCCAGAGGAAGCCCTGCAGAGCCAGCCGAGACCTGGGGTTCCTTCAGCGGCTGGCAGCCATCACCTGACCGAGGCTGGTGGCCTGTGTCCTGGGGGGCAGCTTGCTGCCCCAGGCCCCTGCACCCACCACTGTCCCCATGCCCATCCTGTGGAGATCAGGGTGGGGTGAGGCCTGAGCCCGGGCCAGCACTGCTGCTCCTCTGACCATCTGTCCTCTCCCCACTGCCACTGGCTGGCCGGTAGTGGACAGTCACTGAGGCCCCTGGACATTCTCTGGGGTGAGCCCTGTCACGGAGCAGCCCCCAGGAGGTCATGTCTAGGTTTGTGGGGTGACAGCTTTGGGCTGTGACTGAGTACTTTTTTTTTTTTTTTAAGATTTTATTGGGGAATTGGGGGATGGGAACAGCACTGGGGAATTGGGGGAAGGGGAACAGACAAGTTGCTGTCTTTTCTGTTCTTCAGTCTAGTTGTGGAGGACGTTGCTTCACTGGCCCAAGTGGCACCATCATTGCGCTCTTCCCTGGCGAGGCAGATCAGTTGCCGGCTTCTGGACGGCCGCTCATGCTGGCTGCTGGCTACACACGGTAGCCCATGGCAACTCATCGCCACAGGGGCTGCAGCCTACGCCATCGCCAGGGACTCAGGGCAGCCCAGCTCCAGGTTGAGCTGTTGTTCAGCATCTTAGCTGTAGAGGGCAGTGTCACTGGCCCTCATGTGGGATCCCAACCGGGGCCCTCTGGTGTCCCAAGCCAGTTCTTAACTAACGCGCCACTTGGCCGGCCTCTGAGTACTTTCTTTATGAAACAAAGTTAAAAAAGGAGTGTCTGTCATTTATAAAGTGAAAACAATCAATTTCCTGTGTTTTGTATTTTCTTGAGACGAGTGTGGCTGTGAGTCTGTGTATCAGGAGAGCTCAGGGTGTCCAGTCCTTCGTGGTGGAGCCGCTCTCCTGGCGGCTTGACCATAAGTGCACACCCAGAGTGGGCATGGTGGGGACAGGCGTGCCAATTCTGGGTGAGGTGGGGACAGCCCGGACCCGCTGCCTGCCTGCCCAGAAGAGCTCTTAGCTGTGACTAAAGAGGGATGTGAGAGAAGGGGCTCGGGGCTCGGGGCTCTGGTGCCCGCAGCTGAGGGAGTGTCCCGCCTCCTACAGCAGAGGGGGCACCTGTCTGGGCAGCACCAGACTGCGGTGAGATGCAGGTCCAGGTGTGGGGGTCGGCCTGGCCGAGGCAGGGGCCTCCGTGCATGTCTGCCTGGGACGCAGAAGGAAGCTTGGTGTCTGCTGGGGGTCTGGTGTCCGGACCCCTTCCTCAGCTGTGTGGCCCCAGCGCCCTCTGCCAGGGCCCAGCACACTGCCCACTGTGGGGAGAAAGGCCTGAGCCCCCGACTTCATTGGCGAGGAGCCATGCACCATGTTCCCTGTGGCCAGGTGTCCCCAGCTGCCTGGGAGCCGGCGATGAGGGGTCAGTGTGGGTGCTTGACCCCAGGGAAGGAATCAAGGGGAGAAACTTCCAGACTTCGAGGCCACTGGGGGGTGGACGGCGCCCAGCAGCACACCTCAGACCTGCGGGGGGCAGCTGGCTGGCTTGGCCATGGCCTCTTGCACCAGCTTCACAAGCCGGGGCCTGGCGGGGGGCTGTGCGTGTCTGAGGGCTTGTCCCTGGCCGCCGTGCGGTCAGCCACCCGGTGTCTGTGACGGCAGGTCCTATTCAGCCTGATGTCTGGCCACCTGTCAGGTCAGCAGTTTGGGGAGGACTGTGACTGAACTCGGTGCCAGTTCTGGAGTGCTGCCAGAGGGGAGGACAGCTGGTGCCTGTGCTGGCCCGGGAAGCCCCACATTGGGGCTCGCGTGTCCGCGTCCGGGTCTGCATCCCGCGGCCCCTCCCCCAGGCTGCCTCACTGGAATTCCGCTCTCCCCGTCCAGTCACAGAGGCAGCATGAGATAGAAGCTTCCAGAACCGACTGCAGACTGCTCCCAGCGTGCTCCTGTCCATGCTCGCAGTGGCCCGGCCTCCTGGTTCATGGACACTGGTGGTGTCTGGTGGGACCAGAGCCCCGTGGGGGGGGGTCCCAGGTACATGGAGCTGATGCTGGGGCTGGGCCCTCAGGAGAAGCCTGTCGCTGGGTGCCTGTCGTCACCCCCACGCAGGGGCAGGCCCTGCTTCCCGGTGGGTCCCGCCCCGTGGCTGCAGGCATGGGATTGAGGCGGCCGCAGCGAGAAGCTTTGCTTGGAGGAGCTCCTGGAGTTTGTGAGTTCTAGCCGGCCCTCGGTGGTGATTTAATGTGTCTCTTGTGTTTAATTTTTAGTCAGACTCTGACCCCGGCACAGGCTTCAGTGGTCGCTGTGGATCAGGAGCCTAGGAGCTTTGGTTCGAGACAATTAAAGACGTGGGCTGAGGATCCAGTGACAGGACGCGGTTCTGCCTGGGGATTCTGAAGATAAAACGCTTTGAAAAGTCGAATTCATGGTCGCGGAAGCCGAGCCCATAGTAGGCAATGTCAGGTTGGTAGGGGCTCCTGGAGTGCAAAGCGCTCGAAGCCGGTCCCTCGGCAGGCAGGCGTTGCACCTGGGAGCATGGTGGCACTGTCCCCGGTCCAGGGCGGCCCTGCATGTGCCGCAGGCGAGGACACTGACGCGGCGACCCAAAGGAGTGTTCCCGCATTTCTGGAACAGACGCCCGTGCCTGGTGGTTGGTAGAGCGGGCACAGGCCTCACTTTTGCCGCCGTGGTTGGTTTTTGTCAAGAGGCTCTCTGGGGGGGTTCCTCGGGCCCCATATGAGGACCTGCCGTCCCTGCTGGCCCCCAGCTCACAGGCCAGCATCACGTTTGTTCTGGTCAGTCTCGTGTGAACTCGGTGCTGGGTGAGGATCTTGCTGCCAAGACCTGTTCCTGCACCAGCCGCGTGGTCGCGAAGCCTGGCGCCCCCCGGGGAAGGGTGGGCCGGTGGCCAGAGGGCCCTGGAACTCCGCTGGGGCCGCCTGTGGTGGCGTTTCCCATCGGCGCCTCACAAGTCACCGTGTCCTCTCCAGCATACGTTCCCTACCGGGCCCCAGCGGGGCCTTCCAGCGCCTTCAGGTCCTGCTGTTCAGCAATGTCCCTCCCCACCTGCTTTCTGCCTGAGGCCACTGAGGACCCTGAACTTAGTTCACATGTACGGATCGATGCTTATTTGTTACGAATTGAAGCCAAGGAATGCTGAAAGTAGGCGCTTCTCAATTCACTTACAAATAGCAATGAATGACCCCTTAACGCAGAAAGAAGAAACACTGTTTTCCACGTCAGGCTGCAGAGGCGGGTGGTACTGCGCGTGTTTGCACGGCTCTGCTGCCCTGCTGACAGCGTGTCCCCCTCCCTTGCTCAGTCACCAACTGTGTGGCGCATGGAGGGGGGTCCAGGCGCACAGGGCTCGCTCGGAGGGATGAGGGGGGACCCTAGGCGAGGTCTGACCTGGCAGACCCCACAGTGAGGGCCGCTGGCCGGGGGCGGTCTGGCATCTTGATGTCTTTGCTGTTGTGAAGGCGGTGGGTGAGCGGTGTGCCTGCAGGATGAGTGGCCGTGACGGGTGGCTGGGGAGCCAGCAGTCACCCTCTACTCGGGTCTCATCCTGCGCCCGGCGGCTGTCTGCACACTGGCTTGTCATGCCGAGGGGCTGTGTGGTTGTCCCCTGGGCGAGTTTCTTTCAAGGCCATGGGGATGGATGGTGCTGGCGCGGCCCAGCACAGGGCACAGGTGGCACCTGGCGGTTGCCGTCCTGTATGTCACCCGTGAAGAAGCTCTGTCTCCGCCTAGGCCCACAGCGAGGTGGAGTGGCCCTTGCATTGGGAAGGAGCTGGTTTCAGTGATTCTGTGCTCTGGTTGCAGGGACGTGTGGGCTCTGCTGCGTTCCAGGGTCCTCAGCCTTTCTGCTTCTCGCCCTTTCCCATCCACCAGTGCGAGTGACACCAGGCCCTGGGAGACGTCCCTGTTGGGGGTTCTGGGCAGGAAGGAAACATGGGTGCTTTCCCCATTGCGTGAGGGTCCACACATTCCAACATCAAAATGGTGACGACCTGCAGGGACCTGCCCTTGTGCCTGAGGGCATCTCAGGCCCTGCGCCCTGTGGCGGGTGGTGCTGGTCACCATCTGTCTGTGTCCATTTAGGCGTCAGTAAGCCGTGGCAGACACTAGTTTATTTTCCATTTTTCCTGCTTACTTTTAACTTACTTTTGACAAGGATCCAGGTGACTGGACATTTAGAATAGAGCGTTCCCAGGGGTCAGCTGTGTTCGGCCCTGAGGTCAGTGGGTCTTACCAGGGGCTGTGCTGCGGTGGAAGGCTGAGTGTCCGCTTCTGTCGTTGCAGGCGTCCGACCTCCGATCATGAACGGGCCCCTGCACCCCCGGCCCCTGGTGGCGCTGCTCGACGGGCGGGACTGCACGGTGGAGATGCCCATCCTGAAGGACGTGGCCACGGTGGCCTTCTGTGACGCGCAGTCCACGCAGGAGATCCACGAGAAGGTAGCGGCGTGAGAGTGCTCGGGGAATGGGGCGTGGGTGGGCCGGGAGCGCTGTCGTCACCCGGCCTGTCAGGAGGTGGCTGCTTGAATCATCTCCATTATCTCCAGCTTTTTCCCAGAAGTAGAGCCTGGGAACGTGGATACGGTGGATGGTAGTAGAGGCTGACGGGTTGTGCCCTCCTGGTCAGCATGGGCGGCCTCAGCAGTCGCCCAGGAGCCTGCAGCCAAGCTGTTGGCAGGTTTGGGCAGCTCTCACGATTTGTGTCTGCTCAGGAGGTGACAGGGTCCCCACGATGTGAAGTATGTTAATCTGGCTTTCTGTTTGTAGTCACGGCCGACTAAGTCCTTCAGAACAACCTTTCCACTGAGACAGGTGAAGATAGGTTTGGAAAGGTTTGGGAAAACCTCACAGCATCCGAGAGCCAACAGGATCCGGAGAGGCCGGACTCTGCTGGGATGGACAGGCCCTGCCGGTGTGGGCCCAGGCTGTCTGCCGCCCTGGAAGGGGCGGCTTTGGGCAGCCTTCTTGAGGACGGGACCCTGCTGACCACCCCTAGTTTGGGTTGAGGCCCTGGAGAAAAGATGGACTAGAACCAAATGCTCCCTCAGTGATCCGCCCTCCAGTCTATTGCCATCGGCATCGGGCCTTGGACTTGGGTTGTGGGCCACCCCGCACCGCCATGTCCCAGGCAGAAACCAATGGGATGGTCCTTCGAGGAAGAGGATGCCATCGGCCTCCATTTATTTCTAAAAGTCATTTACTAGTGCAGCATCTTCCCCTAATCACGGATAACCAGGCAGCGGAGGAACCAGGAGTGTGAGCGAAAACCAGCGGCAGGAGCCCCCAGGGCCAGGGGGCGGCTGTGACCACAGCCACAGCCAAAGAGAGAACCAAGCTTGAAATTTTGACAAGGAACTGATAACTGTGAAAAGTGACAGTAGATTCATTTGGGTGAACATTTGAGAAGCTCTAGAACTGAAGAGCAGCAAAGCCGAAAGTGACAATTCCCTGGGTGGGAAGGGGGACAGGACGAGGACACGGGTGGGGTTCGGGCTGCTGAGTGGCGTTGACGTGCTTCTACGGAAACCTTGGAACGAGGGAGGGGACGGGCCAGAAGAGGCACGTTATGGGCAGCGGTGACAGTCCCCAGAGCTGAAGGAGTGGGCAGTTGGGAGGTGAGGAACATGCGGTGGCACTTGGCAGAGCCCTGGGCAGCTAGGAAACGCCTGTGGTTTCCTGCAGAGTTGAGCACATGCCTGTCACACACCCATGTGGTCACTCGGTATGTTTTCGAGAAATGAAGCTCATGTCCTCAAAAAAGCCAGCACACGGGTGTTCACGGCGGCTGCGTCCCGACGGCTGGACCATAAGGCAGCAGATGGCCGAGCACGGCGGTGAAGAGCCACGGGCTGACCGTTCTGCGGCAAGGGCTGATGGCACTGGGCCTGGGTGTGCGCTTCTGCCCCGTGACAGCGTGGGGGTGGACACGGAGCTGCCGGCGGCTCGGGTGGGGGCGCACATGGCCGAAGCGCTAAAGTGTTGGTGTTTCTGTGGTGACATGCAGTCCTCTGTCCTGGGTCCTGTTGTGGTGACTCCTCGAGGGACACGTGAAATTACACAGCTGCCAGCACACACGTGTAAGGAAAGATGGGGACGTGGGCTAGGTGCCCAGGCGCCCTGGTCATGTGCGAGGCTGTCCCTGGGGAGCTGGTAAGGGGACACAGGAACCCTCTGTACGATTTTGGCAGCTTGTGGTGAATCGTAAACTATTTCAAACTAAAAAGATATTCTAAAAATACCAATATGTGGAATGAAAACGAGACATGCAGACAGAAGTTTCTAAAAATCATAAGCAACATTAAAACAAGTTTTGCCAATAAATTTGAATACTCAGAAAAAACAGATGGTTTCTTCTAAAATTGTAATTTGCCAAACCACCTCCCTAAGCTAATATAAAACCCAAATAAGTTAACAGCCCCTCCCCCCGCCCACGGGCTGGGGCAGGGGCAGGGGCAGGGCAGACTCCACCCCCACCCCAATACACAGACCCCCTCAGCCCTCCAGTCACACGACCTGCACAGGAAGCAGCCACGGGCCTGGCGTGGGGACACACTGCCCCTGGGGACAGCCTGACGCCTGGGGTGGAGCGTCAGGATGCAGAGTTGGTGTCCTCAGGCCTGCAGCCGCTCCTGGCTGCAGTGAGCAGCGGGCAACGAGACGCCAACGCTCAGACCCGGACGAGCCTGGGAGTTAAGCTGTGGGAACTTGCAGCTTGGCAGACAGTCGGGGGAGCCCAGCAGAAAGATGGCAGCAGTGAAGACGAAGACTCAGACCCGGGGTCCACTGCAGCCGTGGCCCTCAGCGGTGTCCCCCTCCCCAGTGGACAGTCCTGGACCAGCACTTCCTTTTCCAAGCCTTGCTGCCAGGCTGGCCGCGTGACAGAGTCCCACCAGTGAGAGGGAAGTGGGCTGCACGTCGTCTCCCCTTTTTGCTGGCTGGAAACCAGGTGTGACGGCCGGCACCTGGGCAGCTGCCTGGAACGTGCGGAGAAGCCAAGTGCTGGGGATGGCAGAGCAGCAGCGCAGGAGCCGGACCTGCTGGCCCCACGTGGCGCTGACACGGGGCTCTGTGCACCGTCTGCAGGCTTTGGCATGGACGGGACCAAATGGCTGTTGCCTGCATCACTGTTTGGATCAGAGATTTCTATCTCGTCACAGCTCGTTGGATGTTGACATTATCCAAGTGTTACCGAAGGAGACTGGTGTTACTGCCATAATATGGTGAAGAAACTTCCAGAGCTAAGTGCAGACACCACTTCCCACCAGCCCAGGGGGCCCCATCCAGGTTCCTGATTGCACCAATGCTGGGGTGGGAACGTTACCTACAAAGAGACAAAGAGATCAGCCCACACTGGGTGCTCTAAAGCTTCTGGGGAAAACGATTTTCAACCAGACCACCTCCGAGCGAACGGCTCATCCAAGGGCAGAGGCAGGTTTGCTGCGTCACTCTTGGAAAGTTCCTTAAAGACGTGCACCGCGAAAAAGGAAGCACTTTTTCCTTTTTCCATGAAAAAGGAAGACTCAGTGCTTCCGTCACGCCGGCCAGGCGGGGGGCCATCCCTCCTCCCTGGGGAAAGCCAGCCAGCCAGGAGCCGGCACAGGGGGTACGAGGACACTTCTACCAGTGGGGGTGCTGTGAGAAGTGAAGCACCCCGTCCTGGGGGGAAGGTGCTGCGGCCGTGTAAGAAATGAGATGAAAGTCCAGGGGAAACAAACAGGCTTCATAGTGCGTGGTGGGGTGGCAGAGGGTGGCTGCCAGGCAGGCGGTGAGTGGACGGGACACAGACCCCGAAACAGCCCCGCCTGGAGGACCCGGGGAAGTGCAAAGTGGCTTTCAGGCTCTGGGCGAAGGACTGCTGAGCCCTTGGGTCACATGGAGGAGCCGCATCCCGAGGTCATCAGAGGAAACCCTGGAGCTGTGTGGACACACAGCTTGATAAGTTCTGCAGGCCGCGGCAGTTCGGTTGGAAGGCAGGGACAGCCACGTGCAGAAGAAATGAGATGCTTAACAGGTGGGAGAGACAGTGGGTGTTTGTCAGACGTGTAGCAGCCAGCGGTTAACAGTAAAAGAACCAATGCTCCAATCCACAGGAAAAAGAGAAATCAGCAGAAAACGGGGGATGGAGGGGGCTTTTGGCCCAAAACAGTGCCTGCAGGAAGCAGGTGACACTGTCCTCACCCTCGGGGCACCCTGTGCTGGGGGGTACTTGCCAGATGGACTCAGCCCTGGGGTTTCCTGCAGAACTCCTCCTGGGAGGCTGATGCAATGCCCGGGCTCTCGCAGCCATTTGCAACCACAAAAGGGAGTACAAGGGACCTCAGGAAGGGAGGATCTGGTGGCTGCACGGAGCAGCCCAGGTGGCCTCCTAGGCCGGGCGGGGGCCCGCCGAACCGTGTTCACATTCCTGCTGAGATGCTTCCCCTGGTACTGTGTGACGGAAAAATAGGCTCAATAGAAAAAAGACATGGACATGAAAGAAATCATTTGCCAAGAAACACTTGTGGGCAACTCTCAGAGATGAAAATTAAAGCTAAATAACAGATGACAATTTGCATCCGTCACATGGAGCATTTTAAACAGTGCCGGTGATGTCGGCGGGTGTGTGGGGTGAGTCATACCTCTGGGCGCCCTGGCAGCAGTTCCCAAGCCCTCAGGAGGGCTCTCCAGTCCACCCACTCTTTTCCGTTTCTAAGAACACGTCTCAAGGAAATAAACACATGCAGGTTTTCATTGCAGCACAGCTCACACTGGAAGCAGCATGAGCGCCCTGCCAGTGGGAGTGTCCAGACCAGCCGTGGGCCATCCACACTGGGACGGAGCCCGAGACACAGTCACGATGTGAAGACTTCACTGCCAGGACTAAATGTTCAGGATTAGAAGTGAGCTGCCACCTGCATGCGCTCGGGCCAGTTGGCCTGGCCTCCGCACACTCACCGCGGGGCCCACGGGTCCGCACGCCCAGGCCACAGACCAGGCCTCCCCTCTGGCCTCCCTGTCTGCGACCCGTCAGTGTCTAGGCCGGGGCTCTGCTCCTCACGCTCACTCCATGCGGCCACCTGTCACTGTGCCTGTCCACAGTGGACACCCCCAGATCTCTGCACCCTGCACTGCATCCCTGCCGCAGGGGTCCCTCCTCACTGGCTCTCGTGGCCACCCCACTGCTGGGCCACACAGCACACGGAGGACAGAGGGGTCTTGCTGGGGTTCCCGTCCCCGTGGCCCTCACCGTGCCCACCTGCCCTGGCGCTCCTGGCTAATCCCCTCTGCCTCTCATGGGCACTGGCTACTGGTCCTGTCACGCAGAACCTCGCCCTGTCCACACCAGGTCAGGCCGAGTCCTGGCACCAGAGGTCTGCGTGCCTGTGGGACCTCGATGCCCTCCAAGGAGGCCAGGGAGTGATGTTAGGACATGGGCAGTGGACCAGCCAGTTGAGTCACGCATCCACTCAGCAGCTCCCTGGCCTCTGGGAGGGGGATTCCTGGGTCTTCAGTGCAGGAGCAGAGGCAGGCCCACTACCCTCATCAGAAAAGTCCAGGCAGGGAACTGTCTGTATTCCGGGTGGCCGGCCACGTCCAGCTAAAACGGAGGCTGTTCTCGTAGACGGAGTCGAGACGGGCAGTGAGCAGCCTCACTGTAGTCCTGCGCCCCACACGTCACCCAGTCAGCCCAAAGCCCAGGCTCGCCCCTCGGCTCACATGGGGCGCCGTGGGTCCAGCAAGCTGTGCAGTGGGTCTCGGCCTCCCTTGTCCAAGGAGACCCGGGGTCAGCACAGGAAGCTCAGTGTGGAGGAGAGGGGGGCAGACACAGCAGCCACGGGTTCCCATCGGCCACTGCATTTCAGTGACAGATGTTCTCGAGTACAAGACCACCTGGTCTGTCCCATTGGGGAAGACTAAACCCCGTCCTCCAGCTATGACACGTGGATTACATCATGCGTCGGCCTTTCTGGGAGGGGTGGCGCCAGCGCCATGGTCCCCTGCCCTTGGTCGTGAAAATTGGACAGTTGCCCCCCCACTTTGCGTCTGGCGGTTGCCAGAGCACGTTCCCGCAGACCCAATAGCGGCTCACCACCTGCCTCGACGCGCACCAAGTCCCCGCAGAGCTGGGTGGCCCTGGGCACCAGACTGACTGGCAGGGCCTTGCACAGGCTGGGACCAGGGGTGGCCCGACCTCTGTGAGCTTGGCTGAGGCCCAGCATGGTTCTGCGTGGGGCAGCTGTGCACAGGCTCTGCCCACAGGGGTGTGTGCCCCAGTGGGCAGTTTTGCAAGAAAAGTAGTATGTCTGTACGTACGTGTCACCGAACTCTCGGGAGATGCTGGGACTGACCCACCTGTTCTGTGGGCTTCATGGGGAGCGGCCTCCCCAGGCCACGTGACACCACCGGGCAGGCAGGGCTGTGCTGGAGACACACGGCCACGTCCCCGGGACCCGTGTCCCCGGGACCCGTGCTGACTGCGCTGCCCTGCACGCCCACAACCCCACGGCCATGTCCTGAGGGGCAGACAGCACCCTGATGCTCAGCTGGCCCCTGGGGGCCCCTTGCCGGCCTGTGCACATGTGGCCGCACCTCCACGGGCTGACCT
Source organism: Hipposideros armiger (assembly GCF_001890085.2). NCBI lineage: Eukaryota > Metazoa > Chordata > Mammalia > Chiroptera > Hipposideridae > Hipposideros > Hipposideros armiger. The sequence continues at coordinate 1,717,936 of NW_017731632.1, forward strand.
GGTGGCTCGGCCCTCTGTGTGGTCAGGACAAGCAAGCGACTTGGCGTATGTCGCCCCTTCATGTGTGGGGTGAACACGATTCCTCTCGGAGTTTGTCCTGTCACGGGGCTCAGCTGTGCGTGTCTGCTGGATTTATTCGTGGCTCCTCATGTTGCTGCTGTTCTGGTGGCAGTTTGCCAAGGGGCCTGTGGCTTTGCACCCCACAGGCAAGGTCTGAGGTTCATTTGGATTCTGTCCTCCCAACACTCAGCATTTAACACCTGTCTTAGCGGTTGGTGCCCACGCCCTCCTGTAGGGCCCTTTCCATGATGGTGGGAGGCAGGGACCCCAGGGTTTTGTGGTGAGGCTGAGCTGATGGTCACCTGGTTGGATCAGGTGGCTGAACCCCAGAGAGCCTGCAGCACACACAGGCGGGCATGCTGGTGAGGAGGCTGCGGGACCTCAGACGTCCCAGCCAGGGCTGGACTGGGTGCAGCGTCTGCGTGGCCTCTCCGGGTGTCCTGCTACACCCTGGGCCGGGCTGGCGGGGACTCGCCCTGGCACTGACCGCTGCGCTGTCCCTCACTGCAGGTGCTGAACGAGGCAGTGGGTGCGCTCATGTACCACACCATCACGCTGACCCGGGAGGATCTGGAGAAGTTCAAGGCCCTCCGAATAATCGTCCGAATCGGCAGCGGTTTTGACAACATAGACATCAAGTCAGCTGGCGATTTAGGTAGGAAGCTCTGCGCTTCACAGCTTCTGGCCGCTTCTCCTGGGTGTGACCTTGTGGCATTTGTTGTCTGTTGACTTTACTTTATTTACAGTGAGGTGGGTCTTGCTGCTGCTGTGGGGGTGGCTGAAGGTGACATGTGTGTTGGCATCAGTGGAGCTGTAGTGGCTACGGCCCCGCTAGTTCCCCTCCAGGCCGGTCATGGTCACAGGGCACAGCAGCTGTCCTCAGAATGCCTTAACCAGGGCCCGTGTCCTGTCTTGTGGACAGCTGGCACTGATCTTGGCTTCCCAGGCAGCTGGCACCCCTGCCTGGGGCCGAGGGGAAGGGACGTCACCCCAGCGGGCAGCCAGCGCGTCCCATCGGGCGTCACTCGTCCTTGTCCACAAGACACGTGGGAAAGGCAGTTATGTTGTTAGGATCTGCATGAGTGTGTGTACACGTATGTGTATGCACGTGTGGCTACACGCACACATGTGTGTGACTCACGCCGGAACAAACAATTTTGGACTGCACTGTGCTGGGCACAGTCTCCTGTTTCCTGGACATTCTGTCCTGCCCCTTTTCCACCTTTTGTGCTGGTCACAGCCCAGCGAGGTGAGGCCATGCCCCCTGTGCGGTGTAGACGGTGTACCAGTGCTGCCTGTCCTCTGGGTACAGCTGGAGGAACTGGGGTCAGATGGCCTGGTGTTTGCCTGCAGCAAACGTGGCAGAGTTTGACCTCACATCCTGGGCAAGCCCCTCATGCCCGCTGCCGACTTGCATGGCCAAGGCCTCTCGCCCTCCACTGTCACCTGTCCCTAGGCAGTGTCCCCGGGAAGGCACCTGCAGTGTCAGGCTGTGGCCTGGGCACTTTGCAAGCCGGGTGTCCTCAGGGCCTCATCTCTGTGCACTGAGTCGGCCCTCAGTTTCGTGATTTCACAGGCTGGGCTCCGTCCTTTAACTGGGGGCTGTGCCACACAGTCATCCCTCAGTGCCTGGGGGGTGGGGACATAGAAGTCCCCAGGACCTGTTCCACCCGCTCAGGCTGTACTTTGTTCCCAATTCTAATGGAAGGCACAGCTGGGTTCCCATTCAGGGTCCCCTGCCTCCCTCCCTGACTGTTGCATTTCAGGGGTAGCTGAATTGTTTCTGGGGGGCAGGGCGGGATCCTGGGTCCTCTTGTGAAGCCCTGTTTGTGTGTTGGGCGCCACCTGGCCACCAGGTGCCTCCTCCTCAGCAGGAGACACGAATACAACCCTGCAGGCTGTTGGGGACAAGGGGGAAAGGGGCTGGGGCTTGGGGGAGAGGTGGGGTAGAAAGGGGGGGCCGGGGGCACCTTGGGGCACGGGCCCAGGAGCAGCGTCACTCACGGTGGGAACTGGCCAGTATGTGCACGGCCTGGCCATGTGGGGGAATGGAGCACATGGGCCCAGCCTGGAGAACAGCTGGCTCACATTCCAGGGCCACTCTGCTGCTGGAGTGACTTCCACTGAGGGGCTGCAGGGACTGAGAGGACGGGGCTGTGGGGGTGGTGGAGGTGGGGGTAATGGGGGATGCAGGGGCTGGGAGGACGGGGGCCATGGGGGCTGGGAGGACTGTGGTCGTGTACCTGTTTGTTTTGTAGCCTCTCAGGATGGCCCTGGGACACGTCCTCTGGCCTTTCATAAGTAAAGCGCCAAGGATGGGCTTGGTGACGGCCCACGCATGTCTTGTGTCCCCAGGCATTGCTGTCTGCAATGTGCCGGCAGCGTCCGTGGAGGAGACTGCTGACTCCACCATGTGCCACATCCTCAACCTGTACCGCAGGACCACCTGGCTGCACCAGGCGCTGCGGGAGGGCACGCGGGTCCAGAGCGTGGAGCAGATCCGAGAGGTGGCTTCTGGAGCTGCCAGGATCCGTGGGGAGACATTGGGCATCATCGGACTAGGTGTGTCACCCTCTGCTTCACTCTCTGTGGGCTCAGCGGACAGTGAGGCCACGGACTCTGTGTGCTGCAGGATGGCCCCTACCTGGGCATGGCATGGGGCAGAGGGGGCTCTGCCAGAGGCTGTGCTGGCCCGTCTGCCCCAGGAACACCAGGCTGGGCCACATGCACACAGACGTCACACAGGTGCCCACAGGGTCACGCACAGGCTCAGTCACACACGCTCATCCTGCCGCCCTCTTCCCACCTATGGTGATGGCTGAGTGGATGTGGCCTTCAGGTGAGGGCTGGTGGCCCTGGGGTCTTTTCCCCACCTTGCCTGTCAGGGCTTGTCACCAGCAGCTACCCTGGCTAGCGGGGGTGGGGTGGGGCGTGTGCCCTTGTGCCTCCTTCGTTCGTTCCCCCACTTGCTCACTCAGCAGGTGGCTGTCCTGGGCCAAGTCATGCTGTGGGTGCAGCACACAGTGGGGAGCAGCCTGACCCGCAGCCCCCGTCCTGTACATTGCCCCGAGTGTCCACTGAGCATCCATCTTCTGTGCTACCTGGGGAGTCCTCCAGCCCCCGCCCCTCTCTGCAGCCCCTGTCCACTGTTTGGCTCTGTCTGCCCTGGGAGCCCCATGCTCAGCGTGGGAGGCGGACACCTTGGGGCCCAGAGGGTTTTGCTCCCTCACTGCGTGGTGTGTGTGTACGGCATCCTGGGCAGACCGGGATGCTGAGGCAGGGAGGGGGCCGCAGCTGGGTGACACCGGTCTCCCCGCCAGGTCGTGTGGGGCAGGCGGTGGCACTGCGGGCCAAGGCCTTTGGCTTCAACGTGCTCTTCTACGACCCCTACCTGTCGGACGGCACGGAGCGGGCGCTGGGGCTGCAGCGGGTCAGCACCCTGCAGGACCTGCTGTTCCACAGTGACTGCGTGACCCTGCACTGTGGCCTCAACGAGCACAACCACCACCTCATCAACGACTTCACTGTCAAGCAGGTGGGGCAGGCCGTTGCTCCAGGTGGGGTGGGGGCCACACAGGCCTGAGCCTTGACTGGCCTGGGGGAGCTGGCAGAGCCCTGAGAGCAAGGGTGGCCTGGCCAGGGTGGCCAACTCCTATGCCCCTGCCTGGCTCTCCTCCCTGGTGGTGGGCAGTGAGGAGGCCTCTGTTACTCACTCTCAGCACCATCTGTGTCTTCCAGATGAGACAAGGGGCCTTCCTGGTGAACACGGCCCGGGGCGGCCTGGTGGATGAAAAGGCGCTGGCCCAGGCCCTGAAGGAGGGCCGGATACGTGGTGCAGCCCTGGATGTGCACGAGTCAGAGCCCTTCAGGTGCCTCCTGGGGCGCCCCGGGTGGTCCCGGGCCGGGCACTCACCCAGGCTCACGCCCCACGCCGGCCATGCCCACAGAGAGGCTCCTATGCCCACATGCATCTCCAGGCTGCGGCTTTAGGCAGCCAGCGGCCCAGGATATGGGCATACTCGGTCTCCGTGTCCAGCCAAGTCTCAGTAGGCAGGCGGCCAGCACAGGGTGGCCTGCACCTGACGGGGAAGGGGAGGGACTCAGAGCTGCACTCCTGCTCAGCGCCCTGGGCACCGTGTTGATGGGTTGCCCTGCTGTGGAAGGCGGCTGGCCCCCCATCACGTGGCCACATCCAGAGACCCCACAGCTGAGAAACCCATTCGGGGCAGCAGGCACCCGGGTGGGTCTTCTGCCCCAAACACAATGGTGCCAGGAGGGCCTTGGGTCCGAGAGCCCACAGCTAGGCCAGGGCAGCTCCCCCAGTGGAGGCCCCTCTCCACTGCCACCAGCAGCTTATGGGCAGGTTGACCATGTGGGGGGGCCCACCAGAGGGGTGGGGGTGGGTTCCAGGCAAGGGCGGGTACCCTTGTCCCACCCAGGCCACGGCACTCTGACCTGCGCTGTGCTGTCCGTAGCTTCAGCCAGGGTCCCCTGAAGGATGCCCCCAACCTGATCTGCACCCCGCACGCAGCCTGGTACAGCGAGCAGGCATCCATCGAGATGCGTGAGGAGGCAGCCCGGGAGATCCGGAGAGCCATTACAGGTGGGACGCTGGGGACGCTGGGCGGGCGGCAGGTTCCCTTTGGAGGTCAGCAGCCATCAAGCAGCCGGAGGGAGGCACTGCGTACTTTTCCTTTAGCCAAGACCATTCCGCACTGGAATGGCGGCAAGGAGCTGGGACAGGCCTGCCCTGAGCCGCGTCACACCGAAGCAGACCCCACACATAGAGGAGGTCAGGCCTGCTCTCAGTGACAGCCGAGCCGGCCCTCAGCTCGAGCAGGTGCAGCCCAGGCCTTCCTCACACGTGTCACCTATCCACGGGAGGTTTCAGCATGTGGGTCACTTGTTACCACCCTTTAAAAAGTCAGACTGCACCGTAAGCCTCCTGCGCGGGCCTGTCAGCTGCTCTCTGAAATCCCCAGGCCTAGCAGATGGGTGAGCTGAGGTCACTGAGCCGGGAGGGTGACTGCCCAGACACACGGGACCTCGGGAGGGAGGGAGGCACGGCCACGGGGCCCCTGCAGCCTGAGCTACTGTGGGGGGCAGCCCGTGTTCTCAACCAAGCGGCCACACTCCTGGGGTCCCCTCAGTGGCAGCTGTTTAACACAGCTCTGCCCTGTCTGCCCCCCTGCACCTCGCAGGCCGTGTCCCCGACAGCCTGAAGAACTGTGTCAATAAGGACCACCTGACAGCCGCCACCCACTGGGCCAGCATGGACCCTGCAGTTGTGCACCCAGAGCTCAACGGGGCCGCCTACAGGTGAGCAGGCAGGCGGGCCAGAGTGAGGGGGTGGAGGGGGAGGGGCACAGCAGGTTTCCGCCATGACTTCAGGTGGGGCAGTTGTCCAGCCTGGGCTCCCAGGCCGAGATGCGTGTGCTCACATC
>NW_017731632.1:1723699-1724741 GCF_001890085.2 Hipposideros armiger
TGGCGCAGGGTCCCCCTCCCGGTTGGCCTCACAGGCCGTCCCTCCTCTCCCAGCAGGTACCCCCCTGGCGTGGTGGGAGTGGCCCCCAGCGGCATCCCGGCCGCAGTTGAAGGCATTGTCCCCAGCGCCATGTCCCTGTCCCATGGCCTGCCCCCCGTGTCCCACCCGCCTCACGCCCCTTCTCCCGGCCAAACCGTCAAGCCCGAGGCGGATAGAGACCACGCGAGTGACCAGTTGTAGCGCGGACGCAGCTCGGAGCCTCGGCGCCGGCGGGGCCACGCCCTCGGACGGGCGTGCGGAGGAGGCACCGGGCGGCCGCGGCGCTGCAGAGACTGTCCCGGCGCCTGGCGGGAGGCGGCGGCGGCCTCCGCCACGTAGTTCCGTCCCGAGGGCCGGTCGCTGCCGTGTCCCGTGCGTCCTCGTTAAGCAAAAGAAGTTAGTAGTTAATTCTATCATGAATGTTCTTGTCTGTGCACAGTCTTTAGAACATCACAGAGGATTTGTTTGCTTAGCTGTCAGCAGAAAGAAAACCTGGGGCGCGTCCGCGCGCCGCTTTCAGGGTTTTCCCTTCTGTTCGTTGGAACGCGCCCGGAGAGAGCAGCTGGCAAACTTCTCAGGACAATGAACCCCTCCCGTTTTTCTTTCTATGCCACACAGTGCATTGTTTTTTCTACCTGCTTGTCTTATTTTTAGAATAATTTAGAAAAACAAAACAAGGCTGTCTTTCCTCATTTTGGCATGAACCCCTTGTTCCAAACGGAGACGGCTCGCGAAGCGGCGGAGGGCCGAGCTGCAGCTCTGCCGCGGCGCCTGCCCGGGCTGCGCGGCGCCGTCCTGCTGATGTGGTAGGCTAGCAATACTTTGGTTAAATCATGTTTGTGACTGTAACCATTTGTATGAATTATTTTAAAGAAATAAAAATCCCAGAAAGTCGGCATGCCCAGCGTCTGTTTTGGCGGCTTCGTCTCAGAACACGGGCGGATCTCAGTTCTGGCTCTCGTGGCGTGGGGGCCGGAGCGGGCAGCCCTGGGCGCGCGTGTGC
>NW_017731632.1:1725056-1839387 GCF_001890085.2 Hipposideros armiger
TCGGTGCCCGCCGGCAAGCCCTGTGCACGTGGCCGCGCCCCGCCCCTGTGCACGTGACTGTGCCCGCCCCTGTGCACGTGGCCGCGCCCCGCCCCTGTGCACGTGACTGCGCCCACCCCTGTGCACGTGGCCGCGCCCCGCCCCTGTGCACGTGACTGTGCGCCCGCCCCGTGTGCTCCCGCGTGGCCTTGGCTCGAGGCTGTGCCTGCGCGTCCATCTACTGGACGGAGGCCCTGGGCACACGGCGGCGCAGCCCCGCAGGCCTGCGCCCCGCTCACAGCCCCAAGCCACCTCTGAGGTTCCACGCCTCTGCCCCCTCAGTCCGTGCTTACACCCTGGAGTGGCCTTTCCAGCACGGTTCTGCTGGTGGAAACACTCCACAGACACCTACTTGTGGGAAACTTAGGGAGAACAGTCCTCATTCTGTGCCCACTCCACACACGTCCTTCTGTCGTCTCAGCCTGTCCTTGCGAGCTGTGCAGTCGCTCCCTGCCGCCGCCGCCGCCCTCAGAGCCCTCTCACCGAGCTCCTCTCTGCAGGTGGGTCGGTTCTCGTTATTCCAGGACTCACTGCACTTCGGGAGTTGGGGAATTCGTGTCTTAGTTACTAAGTTTTGGAAAGTTCCTTATTCTGTATTCAGTCTTCTGTCTTCACTGGTTTCCCGTTTATTCTCCATTTTCCCCTTCAGGAACCCTGAATGACAGTAAAGATACAACATATAAAACTGGAAAATAGCTAAAGTGATTAACTTAGAAGAAAACGGAAAGACTGAGGTACAAATATTAGAAAAGAATAAAGGCTGAAAATAGGATAAATTTGTATGTATCTGAAGCAACCAGGAAAGGAATGACAAAATAAAATTTAAAATCATGGACAGAAACAAGATACATAAGATTGGAATTAATCAAGCAGAAAAGAAACATAGGAGAGAGGACCAACAAATTCAATAGCTGGTTCTTTGAAAAAGTTAGTAAAATTGAACAACTCTGCCAGATAAAGAAAATCAGACAAGTACAACCATTAGCAGGAGCAACAAGGATAATCACTGCAGCTCCCGCGGTCACTGAAATGACAGGAGACAGTGAACAACTTTATGGTGACAAATTAGAAGCATTGAAAAAAAAAGCACCGGTCCAAACTGACACAAAACGTGAAAGATCTGAATAGCTTAATAGCGCTAAAGAAATCGAACTTAAACACTTTTTCAAAGAAAATCACAATTCTAGACGGCTTCAGTGGTTGGTCTTCACAAATATTTAAATAAGTAATTTTACATGAACTTCCAGAGGACAAAGGAGGGTGCACCTCCCACTCATTCTGTGAGATCGCATTAGGTGATTCCTTTTAGGGAGAAAAGGCCCAGGATCATCTATGGGAGCTTCCCAGATGGGCCAACTCCCTCTGCAATGCGGCTCCAAGACATGCGAAGGCTGGCCCGCCGTGGGGACCGTATGTGATGCCACATCTCCCCGTGGGACCAGCCACTTGAAGTGTCGGGTGCTGGCAGCTCACAGCTGGGTCCTCTGGGCATTGTCCTCAGCCAAGGAGAGCTGCCTCTCCTGGGAAGCCAGTACCCAGCAGTGAGCTGACACTGTGGCACGAGGACCTGGCCCCGTGGACTCAGCTGAGCGCAGTTCGGAAGGGCCGTCCCGGCTCTGATGCTCCTTCAGTGCCTTGGAGGGTGCTGCTGAGATCGCCCTTTTGGGAAATGCCCGTTTCCCAGGAGCCCACCTACACAGCCAACCCCAGTGTTTCCTCTCCTGGGTACACTCCCAACGGCACTGACAGTGACCACACGTGTACAGGCATGTTTCCAGCGACTTTCATCATAAGGACCAAAAGCTGGAATCGTCCTGTCCATCAACACTAGAATTGACGTCCGTTGGGGTTTTTACAGTGAAATACTCTACAGCCATGAAAAAGAGCCAAGCACAGGTGCACGCGCAGCCTCACACAGGTGTCAGGAGAGGGCGAGGCCCTACAGGCGCACACGCTACCCGGCTTCCTCTGGACAGAGCTCCTGCGTCAGGGCGCAGCGTCTAGTGCCCTGGGCGTGCTCTTCCCCGGAGCTTGTCACTGTCACTAGTGCACTCAGCCTACAGCACATATCCAGTCACCTTCAAGTCGCCTACCAGTCACGGCTCCAGGTGCTTCTGCTCCAGTGAGCTGATGCCGCTGGGACTGTCGTCACCCGTCCCTCCAGATTTGAGGGTGGTGGTTTGCCCTGTGACCTCAGGTCTGTGGTAGGTCCAAGAGAAGTTGATTTTTCAGTTTCTCAGCTTTTTTCTTGTAAGGATAGAAGTGACAACTTCTAAGCTCTTCACATGTCAGAGCTGAAACCATACTTTGTATCTTAATTTGACCACCTTTTTTTGGTCTAGCTCCCTTCACAGAAACGTTGAGCTGCGGGCAGGCAGTCTGTCTCTGCTGACTGACTGCCCGGTGCTGGCGCGTTTGCTGAATGACTGACTGAGCAAGTGAGCAGTCCTGCCGGCCGCTTGCAAATGTGTCTGGGCAACCCCCTGAAGGAGGGGTGGGCCAGCTGGTATCAAACAGCCATCGCCCGACAACACGCCTCTGCCGGGACCTCCGGCGCCCTCCCGCTGTCCTTTGTTGTGTCGACATACAGAGCGACCACTGGCTGGAGGTGCCTGGCACCAGCTGCCTGGCAGCAAGCTGGAGAGGTGGCCTGAGAAGCAGCCAAGGGCGCCGGCCTCCACGGAGGACACACGTCTGGAATGACCACAGATCTGGGCTAAGCTGGGAAGTGCATGTCCTCCCCACATCGACATGGAGCCTCCTGGCGGTCCCCAAGTCCCAGCTGTTTACTGTCAGCGAAGTCAACAGTCTCATCCCCAAGTTCATACGACAGAGGTCTGTGAACTTGGGATTACGAGACTTTGGGGCATGTCAAAAAGCAGGCATAACAACAGAGTGACAACAGAGATGGGGGTTCAAAGGCAGAGAGAGCCCGCACAGAGCTGTTTGGCACATGAGATTGCAAGTATGTGCATGCACTCATGCTGTGTGTGTGCAGGTAAGCCTGAGGAGTGACCCCGGGAGCAACCTCGGCAGGCGAGCCGGTAGAGGTCATGGGGCAGGAGAGCCGAGCCGTTCTTCGTGGGCACATGGGCGGAGGCGACCGAGGAGGGCCTGGGCGGGCCCGGCTTGGCTCACGGCCCGGTATCCTCCAGAACAAAACGTGAGCCCTGTGCAGGGCTGAGGAGGCAGTCCCCAGGGTCGGGCAGAACTGAGGCGGGGAGGGGCTGGGGCCGTGGAGCCGTGGGGCAGGGTCAGGCCACAGGCCCAGTGGAGGCCCGGGCGCCCTGCCACCCTCCCTCCATCAGGCTGCCCCCGTTTTGGTCGTTTGAGGAGCCCAGAGCCATGGACCTTAGCCCTCTATCTGGGCGCTGCTCTGGGGCTCAGGGCCGTGGGGACGCAGTGGGCACCGGCTGAGCCCTGGGCAGGAAGATGGGGGACAGGGCAGGCAGGCAGGCAGGCGCAGAGGAGGCAGGAAGGGGGCGTCGAGGCGCTTGCTGCTGCGCCCCAGCTGCTCTCAGCCGGGGCCCAGCTGGGTTTGCAGAATCGATCTTCCAGTAAAAACAACGTCAGGGAGAAGAACTGAGACGAGGGCCAGCTGCACAGCTCTTCCGGGCTTTCCGCCCCCGGTGGCCAGCGCTCCTGTGTGAAGAAAGCCATCTGGAGTGCTGGGCCAGCGCCCGGTGCCCCAAGGAGGACCTCAGGCCCTGTGACCAGCACCGCTCCTGGCTCCCCGGCTGCCTGCAGGCTCCTCCCCTTGGCACGTGGCGTTCAGGCCAGCCTGAGTCATGGCACCAAGCCCCGGCCACCTTGCCCAGTGGCCCTGGCAAGACTGCATCAGCCCAGTCGGTGTCCCCGACCCTCTGGCCTCAGACCTGGTGTACCGAGGTCCCAGCAGGAGTCCACCTCTGCTGTCAGAGCCCCAATCGCCCACCTGGACGGCTGCCGCCGCCTGCCTCCCCTAGAGTCCACCCTCCACCAGCAGCCACAGGGCTTCCTCCATAGGACTAGAAGGTGTCTCTGCCAGCGTTGCATGAACACTGGGAACAGACTCTATTGTAGGCCCAGCCCCGGCCCATAGCACTGCATCCCAGGGCCTGCTGTCCCCTTTCCGTGCGTTTGTGAACACGGGGCACAAGCCATCCACCGCTCTCCCTCAAGGGCAGTGGACTTGGCTCGTTTCTGTAACTCACCAATGACCGGGGTGGTGTCGGCACCCGGTGTCTGCGGTCATGAGTCCCTAGTGACTCAGCCGTCCCTCCTCACGCCCTCCTTCCCATCTTTGCTGTTACTGACAGAGGTTTGGCCTGTGGCTTGTCCTTGGGTCAATCTGGGAAGATATTTCCATATTGCACGCTGTGGGGATGGACCAGTTTACACTCCCAGCGGCGTACAAGCAGTCCTGCCCCACAGCCACCCACGCCCCGTGAGTTCTCAAACCTCGTGAACTTATGTCCATATCAGTGGGTGACAAATGGCACCGCTACACCAGTTTACTTGCTTTTCTCCTAGTACTAGTGAAACTGCACTCTGCCCATGTCCCCATGTTCAAACTCTCTGTTTATTTTCTATATGGGAAATTATGGCTGGTCTTTTTCTTATTGATTTGTAAGAGCTCTTTCTATATTAAGGACTTTTTACCTATGAGTCGTAAATAGAGTTTCCTCCTCTGTTGTTTATGTTTATAGACACATTTATTGTCTTTCTCTGTCACTTGATGACCAGCTCCAGGAGGGCAAGGACAATGTCCCCTTCACCCAGGAGCCTGCTGCAGGTTCCTTGACCTCCACGCACGACCTCCTGAAGCCCACTCCACCCAGATCCAGGGCCCAGGCTCAGATGAGACGCTGCCTTGAGTTAAGATTCCCCGTGGCGGAAAACAACCCCACCCGACCAAGGGCCAGAGGCTGGTCAGGGCCTGGTGTGTGGTGCTCAGGCTGCTGTGGTTTGGTTCTGGTTCCCGGGAACCTGGCCCAGAGGCGGGGGTGGGGCAGGCGGCTCCTTTCTGTCCTTGCTGGTCAAATGCATTGTTCTCAGCTAACTGCATCACCCAGAGGACTGGCGACTCCCCCACAGCAGCCAGGCCAGCTCTGGGCTCTGGCCAGGCCCCCCTACCTGCTTTGTACCTCCTGGCTGTTCCAGGGTGTCCCCACAAAGTCACATACGCACAGCCTCCCAATGCTCCTGAGCAGCCCCCCCATATGGAAGGGAAGAACCTCTTCCTGGGTGGTGTTTCCCGGAGGCCCTGCTCCCAGCCCGTCCCCCCTCGCCTGGCTTCTGACCTCCAAGCATCTGGTATGAGCTGGGCCTTTGTCCCCTGGCGGCTGGAGCTTCGTGGGGGCCAGAACCAGAGCTGGCCCTGCCCCATCCTGCTCAGGCCCAGGGAGGAGGCCAGGGGCGGGGGGGGGGTCAGGCAGAGGAGGTCTTCGGAGTGGGGGCCAGGCCGAGTGCTTGGGGGGAGGCCTGGGCACGCAGAGGCGAGGCCAGGGAAAGAGACCACCTCTGTCCTGTTGGTGGGACTCGGGGGGCTTCCAGTCTCACTGTCCCCATCTGAGCAGTGGGCAGTCACTGCCTCCCAGGGCCACTGCTGTCCGCCCGGCACTCAGTCCCTTGAGGCCACCCTCGGGGGTGGTAACCAGGAGGAGGCAGCCCAAGCTCAGGGCTGGGGGCCAGCTTTCCAATAAAAGTGGTGAGTGTTTTAGCAAATGGAAGATCCTGGAAGATGCTGGGGAAAACACCAGTCCTGGGGTGCAGCCAGTCTTGGCGGGAAGACGAGGAGGGGGAGCAGGAACCTCCAGGTTACGCAAGAGGGTGCAGGGTGGACAAGGCAGGGGTGGGCTCAGGCTGCCTGTCGCCTCACCCGTCCCTCACCTGCCCACTCCTCACTCTCCACAGGTGGCTGAAGTCACCTGACCTCACCGGCGCCCCCTTGCCCCCCAACACCCACACCCGGGGCTGGGTTTGGGTGGCTGCTCTCTGTGCTCCTGGCGGGGTGCTTAAACCACAGCCCTGCAAGGGGCTCCCCGGCTCCCCCCAGGAGGCCTGCTCCTCCTCAAGGCGCCCCTGCAATTCTCTCCCAGAGGTGGGTCAAGTGCTGAGGACCGAAGGCGCCTTCCACACGTGAGTGCTTGCTGGACCCGCTGCTGTGACTGGGGGCCCACCCACGTGGAGACTGCTCTTGCTCTGGGAGCCCTCTCAGCGTCGGCACCCCTCCCCAGCTGCCCGGCTGGGTGCCCATGTCCCTGCTGAGCCCACTGCCCCCCACTGAGCAGACCTGGCCCTCCCACAGGGCAGGGTGCTAGGCCTGGGCAGGGCCCTGCCCCTGTGGCCTGTCAATGCACCCATTTCTCACCCTCTAACCCTAATCATCCGGTCTCTGTCCCCAGGACGTGGTCCCCATGCTGGGGGATGGACCCATGGTCTGTGTGGTCACTGCCCCCGGTCACTCGTGTTGAATGGATGGATGGGGCCGCCCACATGATACACTGGCCTGGTGACCTTGGCTGCTGGCCAGTGTTCAGCCTAGCGGGGTGGGGCCTGGTGAGGGGTCTGCAGCAGGGCCCTCCACGGGACAAGGTGGATGGGCCGTGCCTGTCCACCCTGAGCTGGGCCCTTTCTAGTCTCAGAGGCTAGGCCAGACCAGCCCGCAGCCCCGGGCACCCTGAGAGATAGCCAAGGTTGGGCCACTGCCTGTGGTTCATGTGGTGGGAGGTGGGCGTCCTGCTCAGTGTGCCGGCCCCCAGCCCAGGGGATGTGGGGGGAAGGAGCCAGCAGGAAGGGCCGTCACACCCACAATGGGAACCATGTGTTGACTGGTCGTCCCCCAGGCCCAAGCAGGTCAGCAGGGCGGCCCGGCCAGGGGCTCCCAGCTCCTTGCTGGTGGGGATGGGGGGTTGGAGGGAGACAGAAGCCAGGGGAGGTTTCCAGGTCCACCTGCTGTCTTCAGGAGAGCCCAAGGTTTGGGGTCAGGGACTCCAATCCCTGCTGGCCAAGCCTTGAGCCTTCCCACCCTATCAAAGCCTGTCCAACTTCAGAGCGGGTGCTGCCTGGGCAGGGCCCACTGGGTGGGGACACTGCGTGGGGCCCTGGGCGGCAGGCAGCCTGGGCATCTATGGGTGGGGCGTCAGGGTGAGCGAGGACAGGCGTGCCGGGAGGAGCCTGATGCCTCTCCCTTGATCAGCGCCAGAGGACATCTGGCCCCCCTGTGGCCACCCCACCCTCTCTGAGGCCCTGGTCCCCACAGGGGCTGCTGGTAAACACATCAGATGTTTGTCTGGGGGAGGGGCCCTGAGGATGGTGCGTGCTGGGCTGGCCCGGCCCTGCCGAGGGACACAGGCTCCTGTTTGCAGCCCTGAATTCTAACGCACATCAAGGGCCCCCAGTGTCAGGCACGGCACCCTTTTGATTCCGCCCACAGCTGCACAGGCACAAGCTGGTTCTCGCAACGACGTGGAAATGGGGCACCTGGGGGACCTCCCAGGTGCCCACAGCCGTGCTCAGGCTCGCGGCGCCCCAGGCTCCACCCACCGCGTCTTGCCCACGTACCCCCCTGCGCAGGCCGGCCAGGCTCGCTCAGAATTTGGTGCAGGCCCAGGAATGAGCAGAGACACTGCCAGAGCCCCAGGTGCCTTCCGGAGGCAGCCGTGCACAAATGATGTTCACCAACGGGGCTCCAGGTCAAGTGACTCCAGGGGGAGGGTGACAAAGAGAAGATGCCACTCACGACTGAGCGACACGCATGGTCATGTGCCAGGTGTATGGAAAGGCCCGGAAGAGCTCCTGAGGGACGATGCCACCAGGGGAAGAGCACATCCTGTCTGAGACTGGCAGTCTCGGCGTCGCAATGACGCCATCTCCTGAACTAATCTAAGTGTGACCAATTACAAGCACCAAAGGGTTTCTCTAACTTGTAGGTCGATTAGGTTACCATCGAAACACGAAGGGGCAGCAAGAGCTAAGAAAGTCCTGGAGTAAGAGAGCAGCGGGGGCCACCGGGCCGGATGTTATCTACAACCTCAGGCCACGGCTGCTGGTGTGTGAATGGACAAGTCACCGTCACCAGACAGTGAAGGGGAGCTCAATGCACAAGGGACCAGCATTTGGGAGACCGGGACACAGGTGACCAGCGCCAGGCCACCCACTCGGTTCTTATCCTACAGCGTGTGGCCCCAAACATGCCTCATGCCTCTTCAAGCTGGGTGCTCATGGGATGACTTCTGGTGAAGGACAGCAGCAGAAGTCATGCTTGTCACCTCCAGAGTGAGGCAGTGACAAACCAACATGCGAAAAGATCTCTTATAGCTCAACAAGAAGATAAATAGCTGAATTAAAGAGTGGGCAGAGGGCCTGAACAGACATTTCTCCAAAGAGGACACACAGGTGGCCAACAGGCACGTGAAAAGGTGCTCAGCGTCAATGGCCAGGGAGGTTTAGTCAAATGAGTGAGTGCTCCCCCACCGGGATGGCAGGGTCAGGAGGTCAGATGCCCCGCACATGCTGGCGAGGAGGTGGGCAGCCGGACCCCTCATGCTCTGAGCTGAGGACATATGTGGGTGCTGCTATGGGAGCATGGTGGGCACCCCCCAGGATGTTCAACGTGCCGTTCCCTCGTCTGCCAGCAGCTGCACTCCAGTGTGCACACCCTGAGGACCGAGAACACGTGTCCACACAGACACTAGTGCACAAGGGTCCCACAGCAGCCCAGGGGGGCCACAGCCCACCGTCATCCGTGCAGGCACGGATCCACAAAATGCTCTGGCCACACGACAGAACCCTGGTCACCGTGAGGAGTTACACACACACGGACAAGGGTGAACCTTGAAAACGCAAAGTGGAAGATACCAGACATAGATGCCATGGATCACGTGATCCCACGTGTATGACATGTCCCTCTGTCCTTCTTCCAGCAAGGCCACCTCTGGGCCTCTGTCCTCCCTGCACTCTGGCTGTGCACACCGCCTGGACTGCTGGGCACAGGCCTGGCCCATTGGAGGACCCCACACCCCTGTCCAGAGGGGTGAGCTCTGGGGCTTGGCAGAGCCCACACAGGGGACTCTGGGCACTAACGGACTAGCCCCACACTGCAGGCCGGAGCAGAGGCCAGGGGGCCGGAGAGCAAGCCCCCCACCCACAGCAAGTTCTGGCCCAGGATGCCCAGTGGGGGGCCCCACCATCTGTTCACTGGACACATCCCAAGTGGGGTGGGGCTGGGGAAGCAGGGGACTTGGTGCTAGCCAGATGTGGGAGCGTGGGGATGCCCGCCCCCTGGGCATACCTCACAGAGGTGGGAGGGCCAGGGTGCAGGACTCACACGCAGGGCTCAGCCCTGGGCTTGTGCAGAAGGGAGCTGGGTGTGGACCAGGGTCCGGGCAGCAGGAGGGTCTGAGCTGCCCGACATGCCGGCCTGCAGGCCGTGACTGAGCGGACGCAGCTGGAAGCTGGATGCTCTCTGCCAGTGGTCTGGAGGGGGTGTCCACCCACCTGGATTTGGGTGCCCAAAGCCATTCAGCAGGGGTACAGACTGTGCCCTGCCCTAGGGGCTGAGGGTCCTCGATACAGTTACCACCACCCCACCCTGCCCCGCTCCCCCACCCCTCCTCCCTGCTCCCCCTCCTCCCTGCTCCCCCTCCTCCCTGCTCCTCCTCCCCGCTCCTCCTCCTCCCTGCCCCCCCAGCCATGTGATGTCCATGGCAGATGAGAAGGTGGCGCGTCCAGCCTCCGCCTGCCCCCGCAGGCCTGTCTGCCCCCCACAGCTCTGCCCTCTGCAGCTGGTCTGGGGTAGTGATGGGAGAGGCATCCACACCTGGCCCACAGCTGAGCAGCCTCAGGCCTCCTGCTGGAAAAGGGCAGCAGAGCCAGGCTGGTCAGCGCCGTGTGACCGGGAGCTGCTGTCCGCCTCGGGCGGCCAGGGAGGGAGGCAGCGGCCCCCAGGCAGTGAGCTCACAGTGGACACATTCGCGGCAGGCTGAGCGAGTCAGGCGGCTGGACGCGAGCCAGTGCCCGCCCAGCATGTCCTCTTCAGGCTGGGCTCAGGCCGTGGTGGCCCGCCGCAGTCCCCCAGCCCTGCCCAGGCCCCCGCCCGTCGGTGAAGCCTGCTCCTCGCCCCACCCCTCTAAGTGCTCTCCATTGGTGACTGGGTCACACCACCACCCCTCCGGTTTGTCAGTCAGGAGCCGGCCACACGTTCTGAATCCAGTTCTGGGCCACCGGACGATTTACACTCCGTGTCGACAGCGCACGGGTTGGACTCGCAAATGTGGGCTGACAATTACTCAGAGCTCTCCAGGGTCAGCTGTGCTGCAGGCACCTCTCACATGCTCACTCGCCCACCCTCACAACCAGCCCATTTCACAGACATGGAGACCGAGGCACAGGGAGGCTCAGCCTGAGCCGCCAGAGCCCAGGGCCACGCAGCTGGCGATTGGCAGTCGGGATTTGGACAGGCCTCCACAGCCCCCCTTCTTTCTTTTCGGGTGCTGGGGACTACTCTTCCATAGTGATTTGAAGGTCGCTTCACTCAGTTTGGGAGGGTGGGAGGGATTCTAATGGGAATTGCGGCCGGGGCCTCTCCATCCTGCGGGGCTTCCTGTGTGCCCACTCATCTCCGTCGTCAAAGCACACTACAGTTTCTGTCATTGAGAAGGCTGCTGCCTACCACACTCTGTGACAGCAGTGCCCTCCCTGGTGCCCTTGCCCGGCAGCCAGGTGGCAGCCAGTGAACGGCAGGCCTGGGCTCCTAGGTAGGTCACATGTCCTGGGAAGCTCTGGGCCATAGGCTCAGGCCAAGACCTAAAGAAGGGCCTCATTCAGCTGGCTTTGGGGGAGCCCTTCCCTCTGTAAAAGCTGGTCCATACACCTGAGTCGAGACGTTACCACGAGGGAAATGCGGCAAACTGCACTTAAGGTTTCTGTGCACCAGCAGATGGCTGGAGAATGAGAGGTAGCTAGTTACCTGCACCGCACATCTGCACCCTCTCTGGGACCCCACCCCACGGAGCACGGCTCTTGGACCAGCTCTAAATCTACAGGGACAGCCTGGGGGCAAGGGCACCCCCCCACCCCCAGAGGCGGTGCGGGCAGTGCGGCTGTGCGTGAGGCCCTGGACGCTGACACCCTTGGCACAGGCCTCCCAGCACACGTTTCTGCTGGGATTGGGGGTCAGGGTGCATGGAGGGTACAGGGGCCCCCGGGACACACGGGCCCCCTTTCCAGCACTTCCTGGGCTCTGACGGGGCAGTAGACGCTGGGGCCCCCCTACCTCCTTGTGCTCGGAGGGGCGCCCTGGGCCTGAGTCTGACCCCGCGAGCCACGCCCTCCTGAGGCTTCAGTTTGTCCCTCTGCAGTTTGGGATGGGACAGGGCCCACCAGATGGCCCTCAGCCCCTCCGCCCCGCATGCTTCAGTGCAGAGGTAATTCCTTCCCTCCTGACCCAGGCAGCCAAGTGGCCCGGCTGCGTCTGCAGCTCCATCCAAGCTCTGAGTCAGCCCGGCCTTGGCAGCCCTCCCGGCAGTGGGCTGTGGCAGGTCCTGGGAAGGGGCCCGGAATCAGGGGATTTATGCTTTAATTTCCACATTCTCTCCCTCCCAGTGGGTTCTCTTCCTCTCCTCTCCTCTCCACAATGCTGTGTTCTGATGAACATGTGGCGGGGGTGGGGTTTCCACAGGAAAGGCATCTTTCGAAGGACACGGTGGCAGCTGGAAGGGGCGACTTCAGTGAGAGCGAGCAGAGGGGTGCAGGCACAGCAGGAGGCCACACGAGATGCCGGTGCCCTCGGTCACACAGCAGCCTCTGGCTCCTCTCCGTCACACAGGTTGCAGTTTGGGTGACAAGCCCACAGGCACAGCCTGTCCCTGCTGAAAGCCTGGACAAGTCCTCACTGTCCAGGGTGCCCAGTCCTGCTTGATCCAGCAGCCCCCCAGCCGTGGGCCACCCCACCCATCAATTCTGTCACCAGGGAGACGGAGCCATAGGAAGGGCTTGCTGAGGCCACAGCCCAGGGTGCAGCCCTTCCAAGCCCTAAAGCTGGGCTCTTCTAGGGAGGGGCCTCAGCAGGGAGGCAGGGCCAGCCCAGCACCTGGGCAAGGGAGGCGCCAGGCCGAGGTCAGGCCTGTGTCACACCGGTACAGAGGCTGTGGGGCCTCTTTTCTCCTCCCACGCACCCCTGCACAGGGCTGAGCCTTATACACACGCGTGCACAGCCCATGCAGTATGCACTACCCAACACACCATGCACACGTGTGCACATGCTAGCACACATGCCGTGCACACTGCAACCCTCACAGCCTGAGTCCTAGCTGACCCTGCGGCTGTTCTGGGGCCCAGGCTCTGCAGACGGCACGCACCGCCTGTCCACGCAGCAGCCCGGTGGGCCCCTCGGCCAGCCCCCACCCAGGCTCGCCCTGCTCCCCTGCCCCCACCCCTGGCCTCTGATCACTCTGGGTCCCCATAGCTGTCCTAACGTGTCTGTCTGTCTAGTCAGGAGGGGCCTGGCCCCCTCAGTCCCAGCAGCGCCCCATCTTGGGGCAGGTGAGTGAGCACAACGCCCCTGGTGGCCAGGCTGTGGTTGGAACTGCAGGGTGGGTCTACGGTATCCTCCCCACAGGGGTCCGGGGACAAGGGACAGCTGGGGCTCTGCTGTGGGGGAGACACACCACCCGGGCTTTGAGCACAGGGCCATGGAAGGACAAAGACCCCTCCTCCATTCCTGGGTCCCAGGCCTCCATCCGCCCCTCCGCCAGACACTGAATGGCTCCTTCAGGCCTGGGGTGCAGTGTCCAGGCCTGCCCTGTTCATTCAGGAGGGCAGTCTAGCTTTCCCATCAGTCAGGGTGGCAGCATTCAACCAAAAGGAAGCTGGTTCAGAGGTGTGGGTGGCGTTAGAGGAGCCAGCCCCAGGGTGGTAAGAAGCACGTGGTTCTGGCCACGGAGACACGGGCTGCGGTCAGGCTCCCAGACAGAGCCAGCGAGCCGGCACCCCGGACACCAGGGGATCCGCTCCTGAGCCTGGAAAGTCTGACAGGCGCTGGCCGGGCCTGCAGCCTTGCGGCCAGACGGCACGGCTCCAGCTTGCTGCTGGCCCACTTCCCCGGGCCCAGCAGAAATGTGGGTCAGCATTTGCTCACCTGGCCTGGGGCCAGGCCAGCGGGAGGAGGCACACCAAGCTCGGGCTGCCTGGTGGGCCCCCGCCTCACCCCAGCAGCCCCCCGGCCCCAGCCGCCAGCTCCGCACTGTTCAGCGGGCAGGGGGGGCCCTGGCACGTGTGCGGCTCTCAGGATCGCTGAGGTGCCCGCCGGGGTCCTCCACGCACCCCTTCCTGCTTCAGCCCCAGGGACACAAGGTCTGGCTGGTGTGTGGGGGTCAGGCTGGCTGTCACCAAAGGGAAGCCTTGTGCTGTGCTGGGTCCTCTTCTCCCCCACAGGCAGCTGGGAAGAGCCTACGCTCCTGGTGGGGGCCCCTAGGCCACACCCAAGTGGCTGACCTGGAGGGCCCCTTGCCCACGGTACTGGCCCAGAGCTGTCACCCCTCTGGGGTGTCTGCTCCCTGAGCTGCCCCGGGCACCGATTCTCTGCAGAGCCCCAGGGGCTCCCCCCGGCAGGTGCCAGGCACCTCCAGGCTGCACTTTTGATGTGCCCACCCCCTTTCTGTAGGAATTCCCACAGTTGTCTCAAAGCAGAGGAAGTGAGTCTTCTTCTGAGTAATTTAAAGAAAGGACCAGCTCTGCCAACCACCTAAAAGTGACAGGGGATGAGCAAGAAGCCCCCAGCACTGTCTCATCTGGCCGGTGAAGCCGGTGGGGTGGGGCCACAGAGCCCACCGCAGGGTCCTGGGCTCTGTGTGGAAACAGGGGTTCAGGGGTGCGGGACGTCCACCTTTTGGTGCCGAGGCGAGCTCAGGTGTCCTCTGGGCAGGACCCGGGGACAAGGGTCCTACAGAGCACTAACGCCTTTGTCCCCCACCAGCTCTGCTGCTAAGACACTTTTGAAAACAAAACTTTTTTGTTTCTGAAATCATTTCAGATTTACAGGGAAGTTGCAAAGATGGCTGCGCCCCTGCGCCCTCTCCCAGCTTCCTGGAGCACTAACTCTTGACCCTAACAGCTGTCAAAACCAGGACACGCGTGCTAATCTGGAGGTGGGTCCCGGGGCCTGTACTACAGGAGGGGGACAGGCAGCCCACCCAGCACAGGCCCTGCGGGTACAAACCGGCCGGTGGGCGCGTCTCTGCTTCTGGCCCGGCCTCCTCAGGTCCCCCGCGGGGCCACCCTGTCCTGTGTCCCTCCTCCTGGTCCACCCCACTCTGGGGGTCCGGCCCTCTTGGGGGGAGGGCTGGGCAGTCAGAGCACAGGATGTCCTGGATGTCCCTAGCCACAGCCGCCAGCCAGGCCCTGTGGGTCTGGAGGTGACAGTGGTGAGGGTTCTAGCTCAGCCCCCTTCATCAGTTGTCTGAGGGGGCAGCCCACTCTGGGGAAGATGGCTGGGAGACACGCGTGGGTCCAGCACGGCCTGGCTGCCCTCCTCTCCCTTCATCTGTGCCGTGGGCGTCTGAATCGGGCTCCCGTGACTGATGTGAGGAAGAAACAAATGTGGGGGATTTCTGGAGCCCGCCCTGCTCAGGGGGCTCGGGGGCTCCGGGGGCCTGGAGGCTGCCCACTGTCCACCTGACACAAAGACACCCCAGAAGGGAGCCCACTGTGCCAAGAGCTGGTCTGGGGCTGTCCAGGGAGGGAGAGGCCATCTCTCAGTGGGCGCAGGCCCACAGGAGGCCACGTGCTCTGGGGTCAGGGGTTAGGGGAGTCCAGCTCCTGACTCACCAGCTGTGTGACCCAGGAGGCCGCTCTGTGAGTCTGGGCCTCGGCTTCCGCCGCCCGATCACACCGTCTCACAGCAAGTCTAACGGGCATGTAGGCTCCGTCTTGACTTCCCGCCTCTGCTGTCCTACCACGGAAGTGGCGGGGGGCTAAGCTGTGTGGGTGTGGGGCTGAGTTCCGACCCAGCGCTGCTGACCAAGTCCTCAGGAGCCTATGACAGCACGACGGAGGGTGGAAGGGGGCAATACCGTGAGGGCTGGCAGAGGGCTCCTGGCCGCTACCTCAACGATGCCTCCGCATGGGCCTCTGCTCTCTCCACACCTCACCCTCACAAACACGACCCCCCCACCCACCCGGGGAAGGTGCAGCCAGGCCAGGGGAGCATTCCATGCTTGCTGACAGAAAGATGGGGTGCTTCAAAAGAGAAAATATCTCCAAGGCCTGGGGTTCTGCAGTCCTGGAAGCAGGGGACAGTGCAGTGTCATCCAGGGGTCACCGAGGCAGGAGGGCTCAGCCCAGAAACTGTCACCACGAGCACGGAGAAGTTCGTGCACATGTCACCGTATGCCCCATCCAGGGGGAACACCAGAAAAGACCAGCAAACCGGCCAGGAATCGGAACAGAGGCGGCAGGACTGGGGCCGGAGGACAGAGAGGTGAGGAGCCTGCACCCCGCACCAGGATACACTAGTCTATGCGTGAGGTGAGTGAGCGGCTGACAGGGAAACCAGAGCCTGTGCGAGCCGGACAGCACGGAGCCAAACGCACGGCCAGAGCGACAGGTAAGACAAGGGTGGGCGAGCGCACGCTCAGGGCCTCTCGCTGGCTCTTCACAGTCAGGCTGCTGGCAACCGAAACACACACACAGACTGGACGCAGACTGGGCCTTCGCATCCCTCAACTGAGAAGGAGACAGTGCTGCCATGAGGCCACGGCGCTGTGCACGTGGCTGCAAAAAAGTAGGTCAGTGAGAATGATCTCATCATAATCCAGCGAAATTTAAAATAAATAGCAGAAAAAAATGTCACACATATATCCCAATCTGAACACTTGGAAACTCAGAAACATTCTGAGGTTCCCTTACATAAAACAGGAAACCAAGTCTGAACATGCGAGCTTTCTGGAAAGCCACAAAAATGTAAACACGTCTCAGCAGAGCCAGGGGCTCAACTGACACCGAACTCAGATGCTCAGAGGAAAGAATAACAGTGAGCTTGAGGAACTGCGTGCCCACCGTAGACGACTAGAGTGCAAACAGTAAGATACACTTTACAAAGTAGGAAGAGGGAATGATGAAGGTAAAACCAGAAATTAAGTACAAAACAAATAAGAGAAAAGGAGAAATGACCAAGTGTTTTTTCTAAAAAAAAATCAAATAGAACCCCCTTGCCCTGCCAAAGCCTAAGGATCGACGGTCTGCATTTGGAATTTGTGCATATTGAAATTTAGAGGCCCACATGTCACTAGGAGTGTGACAAAGACGAGCCACGGACCGAAAAGACGAGAGGGACTCGGTACCACAACCTGTAAATCTGGGGCAGCTGCTTGGAAGCCTGGAGCAAACAGGTAATTTTCTAGTGAATATAAATTACCAGAATGACTTAAAATAGGGGAAAACATGAATAGGCGAATACGAGAAACTGGAAAAGTGGTTAGAAATGAATGAATAAAGGGAAGCACTGGCAACAGATAAGTTCACAGCTGAGGGTGCTCTAGCCTGAGGCTGGAAGAAAGTGATTCCAGTGTTACCTTAACTTTCCCAAGACAAACAAAAAGATGAAAAACTGTAATTCATCTCATGGAACTAGTATAATAGAAAAACCTGATGTAGTACAAAAAAATAAAACAAAACGAAAACCCCAAAACCACGACCACCACGACCACAAAAACCTATAGCCAAGCTGTAGTGAAGATAAGAACAAATCTCAGTGAGAGAGCAGCAGAGGCAAGGCAGCCACACACCGGAGGGCCGGGCTCACGAGACCGAGGGGCTCCGTCACTGACATCAGTCACCCCCTGGCCAAGCAGCACAGAACACGCAGAGCACTGAGTCAGTGGATCCTGACAAGAAACGAGACAAGATGCAGCCATCGTTACCAATAAAACACTAATTAAAATGAAGTCTTTGCACACAACAGTGGCACAATCATTCTCCATGGAACCCCCAAACTGCACCCAAGCCTGCAGGGACCAGAAGTGGCCCTGACTGTGGTCAGTCCACATTTTCGAGAAGTTTTGCAAATGCAGGAAGATACGACAAATAAATGGCATGAACATTAGGGGAAAAACAGAAACAATTATTCGTCTACTGACATGACTGTAAACCTAGAAAGTTCCCTTTACCCTAGTTTAAATAATTAAAAATCAGTAGGAAATTTTGATACAAGATGAACAGACAAAAATGAATAGCCTTCCACTCCTCTAGGAACAAGCTCCTGGAAGAGAGAGCGTGCGGTCAGCCCGTTGGCCGCGGGAACTGCAGTGAAGGTGAAGTGACCGGCAGTCCCCACAGTAGGTGACAGAAAGGCCAGAGGCCTTCTTGTCCCCTGCACCTGATGGCGGGTGGGCCGTGAGCTGCTCTGCTCCCACAGCTCCGGGCACCACTGCACCTCCAGGGGTGTGGAACACCCCCCACCCCCCCACCCCCGTCCAGCCCACAGGGGGGTGAAGAGTGGGAGGGCGTGGCTGCCCCCTCCCCAGGGCCCCATCTTGGACGTGGCCCCTGTGGCCCGCTGGCATTCTCCTGGGAAGGACTTCAAACTGGGGGAGCTCTGAACCAAGTCAAATACAGGCAGCCGTGCAAGTCGTTTCTTCCCAGAAGCCACAGACAGGTCAGATAGTGACTCCTTTCTGGGACGGCTGCTCTGAGAACGATCCAGCCCAGTGTTCCATGCCGCGGCTGGCGGGATATTGGTTTCCACCATGATGCGGGCTGGTAACTTTCAAGGCTACTACAGTTGGGCAGCGGGGGTGAGCCTACGGCAAGTTCAAACACCTCATAGCCCTGCGAGGACGCGGGGAAGGGAGCCCTGAGCCGTCGGCAGGAACGCAAAGTGGTGCGGCCGCTGGGGGACCCTGTGGGGCCCTCAGAAATTAAACAGAGAACTTCCCTGTGACCCAGCAATCCACTTCTGGGCACACACCCAAGAGTGCAAAGGGTCTCGAAGAGACATGTGCACACCCGTGTTCACAGCAGCATCGCTCACTACAGCAAAAACGTGGGAGCCGCCTGCATGTCCGCGAGCAGATGGTGGGAAGCAAAGGTGGTCCATCCACGCCGTGGGACACTCCTCAGACTTAAAAAAGTGGGAAATTCTGGCACACGCTACACCACGGGTGGACCTTGGGGACATTATTGTAAGTTCTCAAGTCACAGAAGGACAAATGCTGGGTAATTCCACTTACACAAGCCCCTAGTCAGCATATTCATACAAAGCGGATGGTGGTCGCCAGGGGCTGGGGGCGGGGCTGGGGAGTCCTGTGTGAAGGGGACAGTGTCAGGGTGACAAGAGGAGCAGAGCTGGGGATGGAAGGTGCTGATGGCTGCACGATGGATGTGCCTGACACCACTGAGCCTGTGCACTTGAAAAGGGTTAGGATGGCCAAAACACACCCACAAACAAAAACGTGTCATAACTTGATGTCTGTTCTTAGCAAGATTCAGACAATTCCCTTAAAACAAGCTGAGAACCTCTGCAGAGATTGCTGCAAGCCTTTGCTTAAGTCCCAGCACAGCAGGTCCTGCATCTGGTCCTTTCGTTCAAGTCGTTTTGTTATAACATTGACCCTTGTTTGCATCCACTGTGGGACAGTTGGTTTCCTTAGAGTCCCAGAACCGATCAAGGACGTTAAGTGAGGGCTGACTGCACTGAAAAAGTCTGTTCCGACCATTTTTGCCTGTTTTCTCACGGCTTTTTCGAAGGAGGCGTCTTCTGAGGTCTCTGCTTCTCCATGTCTGCTAAGCTTCTCAGTTTGGATGAGACGTGGTAGATGCGCCTGAACACAGGCCTGTGTTCACGGGAGGCCAGCTGTGGCTCAGGGGTGGACGAGTCTGCATGCACAGCAAGGCCCGGTCTCCTCAGAGAGCAGGGCTGGAGGTCTCGGCGATGCCTGGCCAGAGTCCTGGGTTTTCGCTGCCCCGGCTAGCCAGGCATGGTTGCAGGGGTCCTGCTTACAGGGTGACCCAGCAGGCAAGGCCCCCACTGGGCATTAGCTCCAGGGGCTCCTACTGCCTTCCTGGACTCAGGACCCCCTGATCACCCTTCAGAGGTACTCGGGAACCTGAGCCCAGAGTGTAGCCCAGTGTGGGGAGGTCTGCTGGTGGGCCAGCAGCAGCTTGGCTCTGGAAGTCCTGGAGCTCAGCCCCATCTCTGCAACCTGTCTAACGACTCTTAAGTGGCTTCACACAGGAGGTGAATCCTGTCCGCCTATGAGTCAGGCTTCTGTCTGCAGGAGACCTGACAGAAAACAAAGGCAGGTGGGACGGGTGTGACCAGGGTGGGCGTGGAGCAAGCTGGGAGAGCCCAGCCGTCGGAGGAGGTGCCTAGACAACGGCCAGCGGGCAAGGGGGCCGTGGACTGCCTGGCCTGTGGCTGGGAGCGGTCAGCCTCCAGGCCCGGAGCAGCCCTGGAAAGCTGTGTGAGCAGAGGCTGTGGGGTCTGGCAGGAGTGGCCGTTGGTAAATGTCTGGGGAGTGAGAGACAAATGAGTGCCTGTGTGACTGGCAGCGTCCCCCTGGGGAGCCAGACACCAGGCTGCTCTGGAGGAGACGGCCTGTCCCCCAGCCCGGGGCCTGCCTGTGCCACGCCCAGGGAGGGCCCTGAAGGAGCCCTTGTTACGCCCGGCCTGGAGGGCCCTCGGCCAGAACCCATGGAGAGGGACCAAGGCCTTTCCCGTCCAGCTGGAAGCCCAGCACCCGGGACAGCCTGGTTCTGGGTCCCATGGCAGGGCCACGGCCAGGGAGCTCACCCAGCACACCCGACGTGCCAGGCCTGCCCTCAGCAGCTCCAACTCAGACTCCTAGAAACCCCACCTCCAGTCGGGAAGGACTTCACAGCTGCCCAAAGCCCATGCTGGGGTTAAAAACACCTCTTAAAGTCGCAAACAGCCTGGGAAGTCGGGCCCATCAGCGTTCATTCTGTACGAAGAATGCGAACTTGAGTGTTAATTCAGGCACTGAGGTCAGGGGTCAGGGGATAAGAGGATGCAGCTGTTAGTCACGGGGGTAGGGGGGTGCAGACAGGGAGTGTGGGGTTCAGATGGGGGGTGCAGAGAGTGTGGGGGTACAAATAGCGGGTACAGACAGGGACATGGGGGTGTAAATGGGGGTGCAGACGGAGCAGGGGGTGCAAATGGAGGGGTGCAGACAGGGACATGGGGGTGCAAATGGGGGTGCAGACAGGGAGTGTGGGGGTGCAAATGAGGGGGTACAGACATGAAGCATGGGGATGGAAATGAGGGGGTGCACACAGGGAGCAGGGGGTTCAGAGTACTGGCCTGTAGCCTCACTCCTGAGCCTCGTTCCCCTAAAACTAACCACAGAGTGACTTACAGGAAGGGACCCCGGAATTAATGTCCACCAGTTAAGCAAGCACTCACTAAACAGAATTCAATTTACAAGATGTGCTGTCCCCAGCCCCTCCTCCACAGCCTTGGGGAGCAGGGCTTTGTCTACGAGGGCACTTCCATGTCCACAGCGTTGAGCCCCAGAGGTTCTGGACACGTGTTAACAAACGGACAAGCTAACCGTGGGCGGGCAGGCGGGTGGGTGGGTGCCCACCAGCATGCACAGGGAGCCCTCTGCTCGTAAGGGGTCACCTTGCGGTGTTTCCCTATCGCTGATTCCCTTGACCCGAGGCAGGGGGCCAGGTGCAGCAGAGTCCAGGACTCCCTGCCGGCTGGGCTCCCCGCCGAGGCCAAGCCCAGACCAAGGGCCACAGGTCAGCTTCCCTGGACCTCTCTCTGTGCTCCTCTCTGAGCATGACGAAGAATGGGGCCCCCTCCCATGTCCCACTGTGTCCCAAGAACCCCCTGAGGAATGATCTTGAGGTGGGCGCTCCGCCTCCAAAGTAAGTGCCTCCTGGGCCCTTCGTGGACCAGGCCTGGCCTTGCCCGGACGTCTCCTGGACTCTGGTCCCCACTAGCCACGCGTCCCAGGTGGAGCTCTCCCTGATGACACTGGGCTGCGTTTCAACATTCCCGGGCCTCTTGTAAAATAGGGTGAGCCCTGAGGCACCGCCAGGCGCTGGACGGGGGAGGAGGGGCGAGGACTGCATTGTGCCTGAGTAAACCTCAGGGCAGCAGATGAGCCTGAGAAGAGGCCCCAGGCCATGTCCTACTCCTGTCCTCAAACTCAGGAGGGGCCACTTCTCTAAGGAGAGCAGACAGAAGAGCTGGAAGACGCCATCGGCCGTCCGCTCATGCTCCCTTGAGTGTGTGGGTCTGTCCACGCGGGTCCACGAGCCACGAGAGCATTGTCCTCTGCAGCTGCATCCGCGAGGGCCCCTTAGACGGCACCAGCACAAAACACCGATGGGATGGGCGTGGGAGCCGGCCCAGAAATATGGGCACTTTCCTCACAGAGCTTTTCTTTTTGAAACACAGTGCTGCTTTTCATACAACCTTCTCCTTCTGTAATGTGCAGGAGGTTTACGTGCTATTTTTAAGTGAGTTGAGTATTCTGAACGCCTCTGCATAACTCATACACAAGCTCTTTGAGTGTGAGGGTCCTGGTAGTGGACTGAGAACCGTGCAAGGGACTGTCCCCAGCCCGAGAACCCCAGGGCGGTGCTCATGACCTCTGCTCTGAGCTCCTGTCACTTCAGTGCTGTGAGGCCACTCGTCTTGTTTGCATCTATTCCTGTTGATTCCATGTATTCTCTCTGTCTCTCTCTGAACATGTGAAATGTTAACATGGCTCCAACAATCAGCCCGCTTTCTGTTTCAGCTTAAAGCTCCCGGGTGGTTGCAAGGAGCAGGGCCATCCTGTTCCCAGACCTCAGGACTCTTGTTCTAGAAACGTTTTCCTGATGGCCAGCGGAGAAACCTCACAATCTGGCCGGGTCCTGGTACCGCCAGGTCCTGAGGGCAGGCACTGTCCCAGAGGCTGAGTCCCCCCAAGGGGCCATCAGTTTGGACAGCACGGCCTATGCAGCTGGGACAAGAGGAGGCGGCCGTGTCTGCAGAGCCCAGCGCCCCAAGGCCCCACTCCCAGCCCAGCTCCAAAGCTCACACTAACGTCAGGTCAGGCTGTGACTGGCTGTGACACACTGGCTGCCCCTGCTGATCTCCCAGCCGCTGGCTATGGCACCACCTTCAAGGAGACATTAGGAAGGGCTTGATGGGAAAGCAGACAGCAGGAGGGCGGGAGGGGGAGGGGAAGGGCGGGAGGGAGAGACAAAGGAAGGGGTGCGGCAAGGGGCAGGCGCCCGCCCCAGGGAGGAGAGTGACCTCAGCACTGGAGAAGCCTCTGCTCCCCGTCAGAGCGAGGACAGCTGGCAGCTCCAGGGCACCGCAGTCCCCGCTCCAGCGTCCTATCTGTGGTGCGCTGCCGCAGCGGTGGGAAACCTGCGCCTTGCGGGCCACCCGGCGCCAGCCTCGGCCTAAAGGAGCTCTGGGCTCTTGCTGGGACCGCTGCCACAGCCGGCCGCCTGCCTGCTGCCGCTCCTGCTGTGTGAGTACCGTGTGCGCCCGGTCCCCAGAGCCTGCAGCACCGCAGAGGGAAGCCCGAGTGGGCTGTGGAGTCCCGGGCGCAACTCACCCTGCAGGGTGCCGGTCCCCTCGGAGGGCAGCGCCAGCGTGAGTAACCAGGGACGCTGCAGCCCAGAGAGCGGGGCTGCAAGCTCGCGGTGCCAGCGCTGCTTGCCTGCTGGGCACCCTGGGGTCCTGCAGACACACCTGCGGACCCAGCTGTAACCTGCCCGGCTTCGCTCTCCCCAGTGAAAGAACAGGGTCGGGCCACGCCTGAGCCCAGCAGGGGAGCACTGAGGAACGTTCAGGTCCCTGTCCGGGCGGCTGGGGACCAGCAGTGGCAGCTGTGGTGCTCTCCCTCCTCCCCCAGGTGATGGACGCCCCAACCCCGGCCGCTGCCCAGGGCAGGGCCCTCTGGGCTCTCCTCCTGGCCACACTTGGCTCTGCGGCCGGTCAGCCTTTGGGGGGAGACCCCGTGTGCACGGCGCGCCCCCTAGCCAAGTACAGCCTCACCTTCACGGGCAAGTGGAGCCAGACGGCATTTCCCAAGCAGTACCCTCTGTTCCGGCCCCCTGCACAGTGGTCCTCCCTGCTGGGTAAGTGCAGCCCTACCCCCACTCCCCCCGCGTGCCACCCCCCCTGAGGCAGCAGTCACCCGACAGCTCACCACACTTTAGTTTGGAGGGCGCTCTCATCCAGTTCAGTTCAGTGCAGGGAATGCTCAGAGCGCCGACTGCATGCCGGCCGGTGACAACCTGGGCTCTGGGGACGGGGTGAGGCAGGATGGCCAGCCGTGGGGAGGGCCAGAGGGACCCTGACCCCACCACCCGCGAGGCGCCTGGGCAGCGTAAGGCTGCAGGGCACCCACATAACGGCGGGAAGGGGGCCGTGCCGAGGGCACTGCTCACGCGGGGACCTGCAGGGGCAGCGCACAGCTCTGACTACAGCATGTGGAGGGAGAGCCAGTACGCCAGCCACGGGCTGAGGGACTTTGCGGAGCGCGGCGAGGCCTGGGTCCTGATGAGGGAGCTGCAGGCGGCCGGAGAGCAGCTGCAGAGTGTGCACGAAGTGTTCTCGGCGCCCGCCGTGCCCAGTGGCACGGGCCAGACCTCCGCAGAGCTCGAGGTCCACGCCAGGCACTCGCTTGTAAGTGCTGGGCGGTCAGAGGGAGGGCAGGGGCGAGAGCCGCGGTGGCGCCTCACTGAGCACACCGTCCCCAGGTGTCCTTTGTGGTCCGCATCATCCCTAGCCCCGACTGGTTTGTGGGCATCAACAGTCTGGATCTGTGTGACGGGGACCGATGGAGGGAACGGGTCACTGTGGACCTTTACCCACACGATGCCGGGACAGACAGTGGCTTCACCTTCTCCTCCCCGAACTTCGCAACCATCCCGCAGGACACGGTGACAGAGGTGAGAGGACGAAAGCCCTCGGGGAGGGTGTGACAGCACCGGCCACTCAGGGAGACTCCCGTTGCCCAGCTTGGTCCCTTGTTGAGAAGGCACCCCTGTCCACAGGGTCTCTGTGAGCAGGGGTGCAGCCCTGCCTTGGGGGAGCCTGATGCGCTGAAGGATGGGGGACAGAGGAGGGTCCTGGAGGCTAGGCCTTCCCGCCTGTCCGTTCTCCAGGCCATAAGCCCCGCACCCTACGAGCCACGGAGGCCGCCCGGGCCAGGCTGCCCAGAGGAGGCCCAGGTGCCCCCTGGACCCGGCACCGGCTCTCGCCCGGGGCCACACGGCAGGTGCAGGTGGACTCTGGGCTCTTGGCCCCTGCTGACCCCGTCCCCCCACTCCCTCCCCCCCCAGATAACGTCCTCCTCGCCCAGCCACCCGGCAAGCTCCTTCTACTACCCTCGGCTGAAGGCCCTGCCCCCCATCGCCAGGGCGACCCTCACGCGGCTCCGGCAGAGCCCCAGGGCCTTCGTCCCGCCCACCCTGGACCTGGCAGGCAGGGGCAACGAGATCACGGACGGCCTCTCAGGTACGTGGCTCCTGCCCCACTGCCGGGATCACCGCCTCGTTCCCTGCCCTCAGCGGTCGTGGCCCTGGAGCCAAGCACTCAGGCTCGGGGGAGCTGCCGTGTCCAGCACTGGCACGTGGGGGGCAGCGCAGCTCTCAGGTTTGTGTCACATGGGGCCTTGCTCCGCCCTCACGGATCCCGAGCCCCTGTGCCAGGCTCTCCCCGCTCACCCTTAGAAGAACCGGGAGAGTGAGTGTCCACCTCTTGGAGACAAAGTGGCACCCAGAGGCCAGACACACCCAGGAGGGGCTGTCTGTGAAGTGGCAGTGATGGCACTGACACCCAGCTCTCCCCTGAGGCCAAGCCTGTCGCCCACATGTGACCCCATGAGGCGCAATGGTCCGGGGCCCAGGCCATGTCGCCCACCCTCATGACATTCCCCTGAAGCAGCCCCAACTTGCAACTGAGGTCCCCAACTGTGGGCTAGGCTCTTGGGTGTGACGTGCCCACCGAAACCACCAGGGGTGCCAGGAAGGGAGTCAAATCAGGGCAAGGCTACTGTGCTCAGATGGCCCAGGGTGCCACGCTCAGAGAATCACACGGATCTCTGAGCAACTTCAAAACGGGGTAGGAGCACTCAGTACAAGATGCGGGTCTGAGGATCCGGGCGTTCGGTACAAGACCACACGGGTCCTGGGATTCAGAACATGTGGGAAGGATGATGTCGTTTGGGGGTTCAGAGCATTTGGTGAGGGTGACATGAGTTCTGAGAGGTTTGATAGTTGGTTGATTCACACTCTAAACTGAAGACTAAACTCTTGCCCGTCTCTGTAAGTGAAAGCGTTTTACGCATCCACAGCCCAGAAGTGAGGGATGGAAGCCCAATCCCCTGTCAGGTGAGCCCACCTGGCCCATGTCACAGCTGACAGAAAGGACACGTCATTAAGTGGATCCCTCTGTGCCTTCCCCTGCAAAGGGCGCAGTGGGAGTGTTAGTGGAGGGGGCACTGCCCACCGGGGGTGGGGGCCTGTGTGCCAGGTGCTGGGCGAGCATGGGACCGCACTCCCTCTGTGGTCAGCTCCAAAACGCATCAGTGATTAGATTCGTAGCAGAAGGTTGACACCCTCAGCAGCACGTGTCCCTGCAGCACGTTTCACAACGGGAGCGGTCCCCACACTCACACCAGGGACCGTGAACACAGCTAAAAGTCCCCCCCTGCCACCACGATGCCAGTCGGTCCCCAAAGCTCCAGACAGTGGAGACCTGAGCATGGCATCGGCTCTTAGCAGAGAAATATTAAGTCGTGGTTTCCTATGAGGTGCGTTTGGTGGCATCTTCTCGCAGCTGACTCTGAACCCTGCCCACCCCGAACCACCCTGGGTCCCCTTGACCCTGCACTCAAGGTCTCCCTGTGCTTGCTCCAGTTCCAGAAACGCCGCTGGACTGCGAGATCTCCCTGTGGTCCTCCTGGGGGCTGTGCACAGGTCCCTGCGGGAAGCTGGGAGCCAAGAGCAGGACCCGCTACGTCCGTGTGCAGCCCGCCAACCATGGGGCACCCTGCCCGGAGCTGGAAGAGGAGGCAGAATGCATCCCTGACAACTGTGTGTGAGCCCCTTGACCCCATGGCAGCTGGGTCGGGGCCAAGCCGGCAGTGTCACCGCCTCTCTGAGCCCCACTGCTGACTGATCCCTCCACACAGACGTGCCTGGGCCGGAGGGGACCCTGTGAACAGGCACCTCCTCTCTGCAAGTTCTCCCTGCAGCCCCACATCAGAGGTCGGCTCCCTCTGGTGGAGGCTCACAAGTCTGCTCAAAGTCACGTCCGGTATGTCTACCATGTGTGGCCACTGTCTTCCATGGGAAGGGTGTACACTCGACGCCCGTGCAGGTGCACTGCAGGAGAGCAGGGCGCCCCAGGCCAGGAACCCACACGCTGTGAAATAGCTTGGACCTGGTGCCCAGGCAGCCGCTGGCACAGGAGCCCGGCAGCTACACCTGCTCCTTGGGGCAAGGCTGCCACCGGTGTTTGCTGCTCCAGGCACCCAAGCAGGTGACGTGCGGGAGATAAGTGAAGGGCAGGCAGGCTGGGACCCCTCACCTGGCATTGTCACAGTACTGATCTGTGCACTTGAATAAAGACTGTTTCTTGACATCGGTGGCATTTCCCAGACGGGCACTGGGCAAGGGCAGAACGAGTAGACACAGGCCACCCACTCATCCACTCACCCCTGGAGGAGGGTCTCCCCCAAACAGGGGCCATGCCCCAGTCTTCACAGAACACATGGCAGTGTCGGAATAGTGTAAAAACAGTGTTTGGACGCATCACACACCCAGCACACACAGCAATACCAGGAGTGCAGAGGAGAGGGGACACTTCCTCCCCCAGGCCCCAGACCACCAAGGCCCCTGACCTTGAGAGAGTCCCCAAATTTTCAGTGCTTATCACCCTGGCCCTCATCTGACCTCATGCTATCAGCACGCATGCTTCAAGGGTTCTGAGCCAAGGCTAGGCTGGGCCCTCAAAAGATGGATGGAGGCGGGAAGGCCTGCACCCGATAAAGTGCACTGTCAAACCGTCTCCCTCCTGCTGGACGTCTGCAAGATCAGATCCCACTGCCCTCCTCTCCCCACTCCCACCTCCTGCTCACCAGCACCCCCTCCACTGTCCCCTCACCAGCGCCCCACCCATGGTCCCCCCCCACCAGCATCCACCCCTCACCAGCGTCCCGCCCACTGTCCCCCACACACAAGCGCTCCGCCCACTGTCCCCCACACACAAGCGCCCTGCCCACTTCCCCCACACACAAGCGCCCCGCCCACTGTCCCCCCCACCAGCACCCCGCCCACTGTCCTCCACAGGCTGCTCCTGCTGATTCGTGGACACTTTCTCCTCCTCCTGGAGACTGCTCACCTCACCTTCCATCTCAGGATCACACCTTCCATCTGACTGCCACTCCTCCGACCTCACTCTGACTGGCAGTCCTGGCTCCCCACAGGCTCTGCCCTCCCACCAATCACCACAGTGAACTGTCCACGTTCCAGTCAGAAGCAGCTGCCCAGGACCCCACACCAGCCTTGGCACGTTCATTCAGTGACATCCCTGTAACAATCTGCCCTCTGTGTGTCCCCACTCAATCATTCTCAGCAGCCAACGTGCTACTTCTCTCTTAAAGGGCATTTCTCTTGGCCTCTCCTTCCCGCCAGGTCCCGTTGCCTGATCCTTAGGCCTCTCAGGAACAGGTGTTCAGCACCCCCTTGACACATCACACTGTTTTGGCCCCCAGACCCCTACCCCATCTCCCCACTTGCCGGGTGATGCCTCTTTCCCCCCGACACCCCTCCATTCTCTACTGACTTCACCTCCTTGGGCTCAGTCCTCTCCAGAGCAAATTCAGATTCCCAAGCTCCCCTTGACCCTTGACCTTGGGAAAGAAGGAGAGAAAGCTGCTGCCTGGGACCTATGTCACCCCAGCAGGGTGGAAGCCCAGCTAGTGCCTGGACACCTGCTGCTACACAGACTGGCGGCTTTGCTGACTGGAGGGGCTTTCTGCAGAAAGTTCTGGGCACACCATGTCGGGTACAACTCAGAGATGCTTCAGGACACAGCACTCTCCAGGGAGGGGCACAGGCCGAGTGGGGGCCCCTGCACTGCGGCAAAGCACTACACTGAGTCTGTCTGCTCACAGACACCCCTACCCTGCAGTGGCTGGCCTCGCAGTCTTACCAGTGAGTGGCTTTGGGGTGAAGGGCACGCATATGGTGACAGCCACATGGTGTAGCTCAGGCACATGGCAGACACGGCACACGCCTGCTGAATGAGTGAGGAATTCAATTCACTTCATTTGCTTTGCCAAGAGTCTTGATACTGAGCACCCAAAATACTAGACAAAATGAGATACTTAAAAATAAATAATAATGCACTGATGAGTGGTAGAAGGTAGGAAAGGCCAAAACAGCAAGCAGTCACTGGCTAAGTGGTGTGCAGGGGCCGCACTCCACCTAGACACCCTGCTGACCTTTGGCACCTTCAGCCTGGGGTATCCAAAGCTCTCGCAGACCCCACTGCCAGTGTGGGAGGGAGCAAACAGGTGGTCCTACCAGGGAACAGCCTCTCTTGCACTTGGCTCTGCACAGAGAAGAAACAATTCTCTTGAAAATTCCTGAATATAAGCCCTTGCTCACATGGGCATGCGATCTGAAAAATCCTAGTTAAAAAAGTTTTTAAAATTCCTGGGCTGGTAACACTCTGAGGAGCCTAAAAACAATGAACACAAATCCTCCCTAGAGACCCCACTGTGGACTCAGGACTCAAAGAATTCCCACCGTAACTTGAGCTCACAATCAAAGCCCACGAGACACACGGGAAAACCAGCAGGAACCTCCTAAATCAGAGGCAACAACAAACTGCAAAGTCAGACCCACAAAGCCGCTGTGCTGGGATCACCATGTATAGGATGTGATTAAACATGTTGACTGTGTTACCCAAGCCTAAGTGCAAAACTCCAAGGACTCCATGGAACTAAGCACACAACACAATGATAGGCTTAAACCTGAAGAGATGGAGGCAGACTGGACCCCACACCCATGTGCAACCTACAGGACATGGAAAACCTTGTAAGACACTAAAAAGCTGGGCGAAGATACTGTGGTAGAGACCCCTGTGGACTCCCATGTCTGCTCCCCCGCTTCCAGAAGCAAGGCATGAGTGGGGCCCTGGGCAGGGAAAGAAATGACAAGTATCATTTGGGGCCAGAACATTTACTGCTTATGTGAGGTGCTCCAGACCCCAAAGTGTATGTCAACATGGAGGTGCCTTTACAGAAGCCACCTGGGCCCAGCACACTGAGGATGCCCACCCTGGAGAGGACCTGGGACCTGCGATCAACTTCAAAACCATCTTTGTTGTGTTAAGGCATTGAGATTTGAGGGAGACAGATGATGGAAGTAAGCCAGTAAAAGACTCCTGTGTTAGGCAACGCTCAGGCTCTGGAGAAGAGGGGATAGAACACTGCTTCCAGTACAGGTGGTGATGGGTGCCACGTCCAGCGCGGCCAGTCGAATGGGCCGGAGTTGGAGCAACGGAGGATTAAGAAAGACAGACAAAGAAATACTTGAAAGAGGGGGCTAGGTGAACAGCTGTCTCCTGATGGGAGAACAGTGACCCAGACTAACAGCCATGCTTTACTTATATAGTCCTGCTTATGCAGGGGCAGGAAAGGGGAGGAGATAGCCCTGGGCAGGGAACTTCCTGGGCATCAGCTGCAGATTGTTAGCAACCAATGCATCGGACCCAAGATGTTTAGTACCCAATGTATTGAATCCACCTGTGGTGCCGGAAACCTCCTCCGTATACTGAGGGGCTGTGCCAGCCTTGCTAAGGATGCAGCCAGAGAGTGTGCCTTGCACCAGCCTCTCCTTTACAGCTCCGGATGGGCCTCTCAGTCCCTGGCAGATGGTGGTGCTGGTGATGGTAGTGATGATGGTGTTAGTGGTGATGATGGTGATCGTGATGGTGCTAGTAGTGGTGATAGTGCTGGTGGTGATAATGGCAGTGATGGCAGTGATGGTGGTGCTGGTGGTGGTGGTGATGGTGCTGGTGCTGGAGGTGATAATGGCAGTGATGGTAATGATAAAGGTGATGATGGTGGTGGTGGTGGTGGTGGTGGTGATGGTGGTGATAATGGTGGTGCAGGTGCTGGAGTGTTGACCACGGTAGTGGTAGTGCTGGTGGTGGTGGAAATGGTGATAATGGTTCTGGTGGTGATGGTGGTGGTGCGAGTGGTGCAGAACACTCTTTCAGGAAGGTAGATGGAGACACTCTCACTGATGAGCCCATCTCTGAGCAGAGCTCTGAAGGAGAAAAGGAAGAAGTCTCTATCTGATGATGGGTGTCCAAAGCAGACAAACAGCCAGAAGCAAAGGCCTCACTGTGTTAGGGAAACAGCCAGGAGGCCGGTGTGGCTGGTATAGAGAGTGGGGGCAGCCTGGCGGGAGGCCTGGTCAGATGGGTTGTGAGCTCCTGCTCCTAGTGAGGTGAGGAGAGGGGTGGGGTGTCATGGCAAAGCTTTGAGTGAAAAATAACAACTCATCAGTGTATGGTGTGAAGACTCATCTGGTCATTTTGAGAGCAGAGTACAGGAGGGCAGGAAAAGGTAATGGGTTAGAAGTTAGTGCACCAACACACAGAAGAGGGAGGTTTGGCCACAGAGATATGGGGGAAGAGGTAAAAAATGGATGAATTCTGGGTTTATTTTGATGTAAAAGCAACAGATACTCACAGACTGGCGACTAACATGACTGCGGAGATGTCTCAGTCGACCCTGTTCACAGCATTTAGTTCAGAATGGTTTTGGCCCAGTTAGGTCAGCCCAGGGAGAGGGAGGGAGTGAGTGAGGACACGTTTACTGCTGTGGGTTCTGTGATACTGTCATTTACTGAACAAGTGAGGGACACTGTCCCAGCATCCACACTGATACCTGCAGGCCCCTCACACAGGCTAGAAATGTGTACGCTGGGCTTCAGGAGGGCTGCAGGCTGGGCCCACCGGGTGGCAGGACCCAGAGCCAGGGTGTTGAGGAGGCGGTGGAAGTGGTCAGCAGTGCCAACTGCTGGAGGAGGGCAGGATCATGGGACTGGCCCACTGTGCTCAGCAATACCAAGGAGGTGACGGGGGCAGTGGCTGAGAAGTCGGCATTGGGGGGAAGAAGGCAGAGGGCAGGACACTGATAAGCGATGGGAGGGGGCCTCCTGGCAGAGATGGTGGACAGAACTCTCATATCTAACCCCGCTTCTGCCCAAACTCCACCAAAGCTATAGAAAAGGATGTTAGAGGACATAGCGCAGGTGCCGGCATTAGGTATGCTCAGGTGCTCTGAGGGGACATCCTCCACAACACAGTCCAACTAGACCCTAAACTCTGGATGGAAACACCACCTGAGACACTGCCCTTCTCATAAGAGGTAGAAGAGAACTCTCACTTCCTCCTCTCACTTTCAAAAATAAGTAAACAAAAAATTGGAACTGGGGCTGGAGCAAAGGGGAACTGGGGTTAGGCCAAACTAAGTGAGCAGCTGGGAAAGGCAGGGCTCCCTGAGGGCTGCTGCTGAGTGGGGCCCTCCAGGACAGCAGTGTCCCTTGATATCAGAGAAGAGCAGAAGCAATTCTCTCTAGAGGAAGCTTTCCTAACTGCCAGTGTGGATCTCAGGCTCCCACCAACCCCAGTCACCAGTTAAACAAGAAAACAAGTCACTGGGATTGACTGAAAGTCAGCAGGAAAATATCCAATAGATTCAGACACCCAAGATAATGAAATTGGCAGAAACAGAACATAGAACAGGTACAAAATGACCAATCAACAAGGGATGATTAGAAACAAACAGATATGTTTGGAAATAAAAGGCTGTGTGGACTGACAGGCCTCAGTCAATAGATTCAAGCTAATCCAGGCACAGCTGGAGGAAGAGTTAGTGAACTAGAAAACGTCACTGAGGACATCACCCAGAATGCAGCACAGAGACAGAGACAGAGATGGAAGATAAAATGAGAAGTTTCACAATGTTTTAAATCTGACACTTTGAAGGACATAATGGGGATAATGGAGAAGAGACTATTTAAAGAGAAAATAGTGCCAAAGTTACAGAACTCGCTAAAATAAGAAGGTATCTTCAGATCCAAAAAGCACAATGTATCCCAAACAGGACAGGTAAAAGCCACCCATGCCCATGCACGCAACATGAAACCAGAGCACAGACACCAGACAGGACCTTCAAAGCACCCAGAGGAAGAGGACGGATCACCCATAACGGAGCATCTATTGGAATGACAGCGATTTCGCAACAGCAGCCAAGGGGGTCAGAAAGCAGTCGAATGACACTGACCATGTTGAGAGAAGCTGTCAATCCAGAGTTGTGAACTCAACACCGTCTTCCAAGCAGAAGGCTTTTACACATTTTCAGATTACAAAAACCGAGAGAGTTTAATACCAAGAGAACTGTACTGAAGGAACTTCTAGAGGATGTGGTTCAGCACAAAGTATCTCACAGCTCTGTCTCTGAAAAAGCTTACAGGCAGTGACAGCCCAGCAGACAGCAACACCCTTTACACAATGCTTTCACATTAAAGGAGCCAAAAGACAAGGAGATGCGGAGCAGGCAGCACCGGGTATATGAGAATCTATTTCCCCACTTGGACAGCAATCACAGGGGCAGAATCCGTCTGGGGTAATTCTTTTGGAACTCTGGAGTCTACTGAAGGCTTGCAACTTCCAGGGGAAGACTTGGCCGGTAAATTGCAGTTAATTTTGGTCAGTTTCAGCCAAACAGCAGCTCCTGCCCCCCCAGCCACGGGGCAGGCAGCTGTGCACGGTTCCTGGAGCAGCCTCCATGCCGCTTGCAGGAGCCCAGGTGGGCAAAGAGGGCCTCGTCCTCCAAATACCAGGGCTCTGCAGCTGATGGGTGATTGCTGCTTCTAATAACAGGTGCAGACAAACAGGTAGGGAGCCACTGTTGTTGCCCCTCCCCCCTTGTTGTAAGCCCCTCCCCTTCCAGCGGAAGGGACTGCCAGGGGATTTAAAGGGCCTGTGCCCCCTTTTTTACCCCCACTCATTTTTCACTTTTTCTCCTTTCAGGAAGGAGCCAGATAAAGGACAGAAGCCAGATAAAGACAAGGACATTGATATTAAAGACAAAGACACTGAAAAACAACTGCACATACAAGAAAAATAGAAGCGCCTGCCAGGGAACATCTCAGAAAAGACCTGAAAAGTCCTTAAGTTTACATCTTATGTGGCCCTCGACACAGAGGCCACCTACAGCAATCACAGAACAGCAAACCCAGGGAAACAGGGACAATCTAATTTCCAGAGTGACCCCATTATTAGATCCAAATGTCCAGTGTTCAACAAATAATCACAAGGCTACAAAGACACAGGAAGTGTGGACCATTCAAAGGTGAAACAAATCAACAGAAACTGTACCTGAAAACAACCTATTGGCAGATCTACTAGCCAGATTCTTTAAAAGATGCTCAAAGAAATAGGGCAACGTCCAGTTCTGTTTCCACGATGCACTTAATGTGAGATGTCATCAGTGGGGGGAGCTAGGTGATGGGCACATGGGACCTCTCTCTAACTGTTTCTGCAACTTGATGAGTCTATAAATATGTCAAAATAAAAAGTTTAAAAAAATACACTGGATGCCAGAACTGAAAGGACCACTAAATCACACTGGATGGTTTTAACCACCCTCCTTTTTTTTTTTAAGATTTTATTGGGGAATTGGGGGAGGGGATCAGCACTAGGGAATCGGGGAAGGGAAACAGACAAGTTGCTGTCCTTTTGTTCTTCAGTCTAGTTGTGGAGGACATCGCTTCACTGGCCCATGTTGGTATCATCATTGTGCTCTTCCCGGGTGAGGCAGATCGGTCGCTGGCCTCTGGACGGCCGCTCATGGCGGCTCTTGGCAGCTCATGCCAGCTGCTGGCCACTCACGGTAGCTTATGGCAGCCCACTGCAGCAGGGGACTGCAACCCACACTGCTGGCGACCCATGGCAGCCCATCTCCAAGTTGAGCTGTTGTTCAGCATCTTAGCTGTAGAGGGCAGTGTCACTGGCCCTCATGTGGGGTCCGAACCGGGGCCCTGCTGCTCAGAGCTGGCATCCCAAGCCAGCTCTTAACCAATGCGCCACTCGGCTGGCCCTTAACCCCCTTTTTATGAGGAAACTGAGATGCCAGTCTTGTTCAGGGTGAAGGCTCTGTTAAACTCAGGTGCTCCAGGCTTCCATCCAGTGCTCTCATCTCGGCCACCTGCGTCCTCCTCCGGCCACACTCCTGGCTCCTCTTCCCAGCTGTCTCCCTCCTCTGCACTCCTCTCCTCTCACTTCTCTCCCCCAGGACAGTCTTCACTTCCCCTTCCCCTACCTCCTGCCTAGCAGTAGAGACCACCAGAAAATGGCCAGTTTGGTTTGGTCACTGGGCATCTGCTGGACTTGGCGCTTTGTGGTTCCCTCTAGGCCCCACACTGTCTTTCATTCCTTTGGAACACTTTGAAATCCTTAAAAAGTAACAGATCAGAAGGCATTCTGATGTCATCAGGCTTGGAAAGGCCCCAAGGTTGAGACATCTTGTTCCCTGGGACTTGCTGCAATCACCTGCCCAGTGTAACCACCATGTGTCACTTCTCACAAAAATCAATTGACCAACTTTTCCAGTGCAGCACAAACACTCCATCAGCAGTATCACTTGCAATCGACCATTTCAAAGAAAGCATTACCAGGAGCGGCTAAAGCAACAGGAATGCAAACGTTAACATTTCTTTTGAGTTTCTGTGCTTCACTTTCAACTGCTTTTTATTTCCACGTGGGGGAACAAGAGGAGAAATGCATCATAGAAGACATTCCAAGTGAAACACTGATAACAGGTAAAACATGCTCTGCTGAATGCTGAACTCAGGAGGTCCTTTGTGGTGTTATGCTAACCTCTTGGTGTGTATATGGTGTGGCAGTGAGTATCATGCTGTATGGTTTTCTCTTGAGATACTTTATCAAGTCATGCAGACCAATGTGAAGCGAGCCTTTCAAATGAATTGCATAATTCATAAACAGGAAACCCAGAGACAACACCACAGACTCCAAGCTTGATTTGTTTTTCCAGTTGTCAGGTTTCCTTCAGTAAAAGAATCAGATGCCATTAATCGTGCTAGCTGTGGCTGAATTCTCAGAGGCTATGTCGGGGCTCTGGGTGGGCCCAGTGAAATGGACAAAGCAGCACACGCTGACGTGTCCTCTGAACATCCGCCTCCCACAGGGAGGGTGCTGGGAGCGTGCACGTGCAAACCAGAGGCTGCTGCCCGCGATATCAGCCATCGCGGAGGTTTCTGCCACCAAGTACGCCCCACACAGTGAGCTTCACTGGCCAGCAGAGTAAGAAGCAAGCGCCAGGGTCCCAGAACTGTCTTGAAAATCCAGAGTGATGTTCAGCAGCCAAGTCAGAATCCACATCAAATTCCCTGATTTTAATGCAAAAAAGAAAAGAGGAGCAGGATGTAAACCTAAGAGTCTCTTTATCAGTGCCAAACATGTATTCTTACATCCAGTTCAAGCTTCCGTTGAATCGTGTTGAATCTCCTCTCAGTTGATCTTGGCTGTCACATTGAGAGTGTTCTGTTGCAAAGACTAATGTCCATCCTGCAGAAAGTCAAACAATGCAGCGAGCACGGAGGCAGAGAGAGGGAGTGTGACGTGAGACGAGGTTTGGGACAAGTAGGATGGCGAAGGCACAGAGAAAAGCTGGGTGGTGTCAGAGCCCTCACTGCTGTCATGGTTACTGTGGGAAGCTGTGTTTGGGACTGTGGCGTGTGAACAGGTGGCTCACAGCCAGGTCCCAGCTCTGCCACCTAATAACTGTGTGCCCTTGGGCAAGCGACTTAGCCTCTCTGCATTGTCAGTAAAGCAGGATAAAAATAATCGTGACACCTATGTCTTTTGGTTCTGATGACGACTGAGTTAATATTTGTCAACTGTAGGACTCAGCCAGACATACAGAACGCACTGTGTTTGCTCGTGTCCCCGGACCCCAACCCCCGCATCCCAGGGATGCTCTGAGTCCAGGGTGAGCTGCTCTGTGGCAGGTGGCCATTGTTCTCGTAACCTGTGGCTTTTTCAACCTGCATTTGAAGGGCTACAGGAGGAGAAAGAGAGACAAGAGCCGTCTGCCCACCCCACAAGCTGGATAG
Source organism: Hipposideros armiger (assembly GCF_001890085.2). Classification (NCBI taxonomy): domain Eukaryota; kingdom Metazoa; phylum Chordata; class Mammalia; order Chiroptera; family Hipposideridae; genus Hipposideros; species Hipposideros armiger. The sequence goes on from NW_017731632.1 coordinate 1,761,276, forward strand.
ACTCAATGGAGAATGACCCCCTGCAGGGTCTGAGGCAGGAGGCAAACACCGCTGCCTGGTGATCTGTAGAGGTGTGGAGGGCGGGCCTGAGTCTGGGTGGCCCCCCACCTGTTGGCAGCCTCTTTCAGTCCTCACCCCCATGGACACTGCAGCCCACCCCTTCCTTGTCCTGATCTGGCCCTGCCCTTCCCCAACTGCCCCCATCCCTGCCTTCTCAAGCCTCCGTCCCTGATGTCCACACTGTGCAGTGTCCACAATCCTCACCCTCTTACAGTTACTTAGGGTCAGAGCGGCTTCTGAAGTCTACGTAACTACCAGGGAAATTTGGAAACATGTCAGATCACACGTTTTAATTTTTATTTAAAGAAGAATGTGGTCCTACAGTCCCAGAATGTATAATATGTTACAGAGAAAAAATGGGAAAAGGCAAGAAAGAAGGGATAAAGAAACAAGGAACAAACAGGACAAACGGAAAACAAATAGCCAGATGGTAGGCTTAAATCCAACTACATTTTATATTACAGTAAGTGTAAATGGACAAAACTCCAACAAAACGACAAAGACTGACTGGATTTAAAAAACAAAGCAACTATAGGCTGTTTCCAAACAAAACACCTGAAGGCAAGGTGAAAGTAAAAGAATGGAAAGACATGCCATGTAAATAGGAACCAAAGGAAAGCTGATGTATACTTTCAGAAAATAAATTATCACTAGTTAAAGAGACACAAATCACTGAGGTTGGGTTTAGTTTAGACATGTTTCCTACTCAACTTTTATGAACTTTTTTTTTCCCCAAAGATTTTATTGGGGAATCGGGGAAGGGGAGCAAACAAGTTTCTGTTCTTTGGTTCGTCAGTCTAGTTGTGGAGGACGTCACCTCACTGAGCCATGTTGGTATTATCATTGCGCTCTTCCTGGGAGAGGTAGATCGGTCACCGGCCTCTGCACAGCCGCTCACAGCAGCTCTTGGCAGCTCACACCAGCTGCTGGCCGCTCACGCTGGCTGCTGGCCACACATGGTAGCCCATGGCAGCCCACTGCAGCAGGGGCTGCAGCCTACGCCATCGCCTCATGGCATCCCAGTTCCGGGTTAAGCTGTTGTTCACCATCTTAGCTGTAGAGGGCAGTGTCACTGGCCCTCATGTGGGATCCGAACCGGGGCCCTGCTGCTCAGAGCTGGTGTCCCAAACCAGCTCTTAATCAACGCGCCACTCAGCCGGCCCTTAAATATTTCTTAAACATCCCTTTTATGCAAGAGTTTCATTCCCGACCTGTGGTATGCTCTCATGCACATTCTGTGCTGCTAGCCTCATACCTGATGCCGGACTTTGGGCCAGGAGCTCTGCACACCCGTGCGAGGATGTGACTCATGTTTCCACCCTGTGTCACTGACCCGTTGCAAAGCCCACGCTGCCCATGAAGTCCCTGACCTTGATCGTGAACTACCTGGTTAAGAAGGGCTGTTCAAAAATACGTTTGCACTTAATTTTTTCATCACCACTAAACGGAAAAGCAAATTTTAAGTTTTCCTGGGTATCTGTGGGGACCTGAGACCATGTCTGATATCCCTAGTCCAGGAAGAGCACACATCAGCTGTCTCGTCTCTTCACAGCTCTGAGGCAGCAGGTGTCCAATGAAATACACCCATCTAGGAAGTTCCAGAGTGAGACATCAGTTCCAGTCATAAAAGTCTACCTAAAATATGATTTTGCTTACTGGGACTAAAAATAGACTGCAAGGAATTCGAGGACTCGGTCTTCCTCCTTCCCTCACGAGGAGGCAGCTCAGAGTGCCACAGGACAGAGGCCGCCTTGGAGTTGACGGGGCGTTCAGGGAAGGCCCGGGGTGTGGGAGGTTAATGCCCCCTGGAATGGCCCTGACACAAGGATTCAAGTGCCAGTTGGCTTTGTTGCCCAGTAGCTGGTGACTCTGAGCTGTTCCCTTATCTGTAGACTGGAGCTACACCTGCCCCACCCACACTTGGCACTGCTGTCACCTGCAGGTGTTCTGCAAGGTAACTTCCCACCTTGTCCTCCAGCCTCCCAGTCTGCCCTAAAACACCAGGTGTGGCAATGACTCTGGCTCAACCCCACCCCAGAGGTTGGAAATTGCCCAAGAAGCAGAGAAGTGCCCGGTGCCCAGTGGGGGCGGAAAGGGGATTCTGGAGGGCCTGGTAGGTTTTAAAACTACTTGCTGTCCTTGGAGACATTTTTAAAACAGGGCTGTTAGTCCATCATAAGAGGTGACACCGAGAGAAAGGGGGCGGTGCCCCGGAGCACAGGGTCGTATGAGGGAGACTACTCGTTAAAAGGGTCATTAGAATTTGGAACCAGTGGGAGTTTGCTCCTGGTCTCCTCCTTCCAAAGGTTCCCAGATATGACCCTTGCACTCTGCCAAGTACCAGGGTTGTTGTTTTTCTTCAGACTACAAAACTTATTAAGACTAGGAAACAGGGAAAGTTAAATGAGTGTCGTCGGGGAAGGCTGCACCACACCTGGGTGTAAAAGACTGGTGTCCTCTGGAGCAGCCCTGACCCCAGGATTCAACTGTCAGTGATGCATGAAGGGGCTCCAGGAGTGGGGAAAAGCAGCCAGGAGAGGCGGGACTGCGGTGAAGCCAGACTCAGGAACATGTGGTAACACTGCAGACACACGACTAGCACCTCTGCTTCTGAGCGGAGGCCCAGAAGTGAGTGAGGACTCGGGTGTCTGCACCCCAGGTCCATGGCAGCGGCGTTCATAACAGTTCAAAGGTGGGGGCAGCCCAGTGCCCATCGACAGATGGATGGATGGCTGGACACAGTGCCCTCTACATACGGTTGTGGATTAGTCAGCCCCCAAACAGAAGGAACTCCTGACACACGCTACCACACAGGTGAACCTGGAGGACGCTGTGCTCAGTGAAGGCAGCCGGTCACCAAAGGACAAATGTGGCATGTGGCATGGTTCCACTTACAGGAGGTCCCCAGAAGGGGCAAATTTAAAAAGCAAAAGGTAGACCAGACCTTGCCAGGGGCTGGGGCAGGGGCTGGGCGGTGTCATGTCAGTGGGGCAGAGTTAGTTTGGGGTAATGGTGGTGATGGCACAACTATGTGAATGCACTTAATGCGCCTGAACTGCACGCTGAAAGTGGTTCAATTTTGTTACATATATTTTACCGTATATGTTACACATATTTAAAGACATTTAACAAAATATTTGGATGAGATGCCTTCAGGGTTTGTCCTACCTCCAGGCAAAGGAGCTGGGCGTTTGTCCCCTCATCTTTGGCTGGCTTCAGGCCAGCAGGTCACAGGTCACAGTAAAGCCGGCAATGTGCGACCTCCACAGCGTCCCCCATGGCTGTGTGACCACATCATGGCAGCTGTTTCTCCCTGGCCACAGAAAGTGCTTCTGCGTGTGGAGGGCTGCTCATGTCTCCCGATGCCTTGCCGGTTTCCAAGGCCGGCGCTTTGGGACAAGCGTCTGCACTTCCCGTCACTTGTCCTCATGAGAACACGAGTCCCCAAGAATGAATGTGGAAGGACACCAGCACAGAGGGCTGCCCCATGATATGAAAATGGGCAGATGTTAGCAGAGGCCTCAGCAGAGGAGGCCTGAGGAGCCAGGAGGAAGTGGGTGGAAAGACGCTGAGTTTGTCAGTCATCCGGGACACAAAGTAAAGCCCAGCAGGTGCACACACCCAGCAAATGCAGAATGAAACATAGAACAGCAGGCGTGCAAGCACACATGCAGCCCTCGCACGCTTGGGCCGGCTTCGCCACCAAGTGGCAGCTACTGGAGCAGAGCACAGGCACCCCCGCCACCCAGGTAGATGGCAAATCCCAACAGAACCACAGACCTGGGTCCATGTGCACAAGCATCTTCATGGCAGTACTATCTGTGGGCTGGAAACTGGGCCCTGCCCAGGGTCCATCGGAAGACCATGTAAAATAAGTCACCTCCTGGGCTGGCTGAGTGGTTCAGTTGGTTAAGAGCTCGCTCAAGAGTTTGAGCTCTGAGCAACAGGGTCCCCGGTTTGATTCACGGCCCGAGCTGAGCTGCCGCTGAGCTGCCAACAGGTGGCAGGATGGCTCAGCTAAAAAAAAAAAAGAAAAAAAAAGAAATGTCATCTCCGCAGTGAGACAGTGAGTGGTAATGACAATGTCTGAGCTACACTTTCACATGACAGCACAGAGGGGCCTCGGGAACACAGCGATCAGAAGCCGACATGAAGGCACACCCTCACCTGAAGTTCAGAGACAGACAGAACGATGTCTCCAGAAATCGGAGGGGTGGCACCTTTGGGCAGGTGGTGAGTGGCACAGGCACGCTGGCGTGCCGACTGTGCTTTGACCCGGCTGTGACAACTAAACGGTGACAGTGCGTGTGGGGTGTACTACGTGCTGCATTGCCTGTCAGTCACACATCACCTCTCTGCCCTCCCCCTGCGTGGACTCTCAAGAAGGTTCCCAGGTTGCAGGGAAGCCAGGGGTCCTGAGGGAACCTGGAGCATTCTAGAAGAGGTCACTCTCCATTCATAGCTACTCGAAAGCAACTGCTTTCTGTACCTAGGCTCCACCGGGGGTCAACCAGACAGCTGGGCTCTGAACCACCACACTGCAGGCCCCCGGCCATCGCTCCTTCACTCATTCCTCAAACACTGGGTGCCCAATCCATGTCTGCAGAGCTCTGCGCTCAGCACTGGACCTTTCTCCAGTTCTCTGAACAGACCTCAACTGAGGTTACAGAAGAAATGCCTAAGGACATGTGATAGTCACAGTACACTGAGTGAGAAAATCAAGTTACAGACAGCGTGTACAGTATGTGTTCATTTCTTATGAAATACGTAGTATGTACTTACGAGGAAAGGCTAGAGAGATAGTACCCAACACAGAAAACTTCTAGAGGGGATTTTTACTTCCTAAAATTTCCACAATGAATGCGTTTTATTTTTTTATTACTTTTTTTTTTTAAAGATTTTTATTGGGGAATTGGAGGAAGGGGAACAGACAAGTTGCTGTTGTTTTGTTCTTCAGTCTAGTTGTGGAGGATGTTGCTTCACCGGCCCAAGTTGGCACCATCATTGCACTCTTACCGGGCGAGGCAGATCAGTCGCCAGTTTCTGGACGGCCGCTCACGGTGGCTACTGGCCGCTCACGCTGGCTGCCAGCTCCACACGGTAGCCCATGGCAACCCACTGCAGCAGGGGCTGCAGCCTACGCCATCCCAGCCCAGCCCCAGGTCGAGCTGCTGTCCACCATCTTACCTGCAGAGGGCAGTGTCACTGGCCCTCATATGTGGGATCCGAACCGGGGCCCTCTGGCATCCCAAGCCAGTTCTTAACCAACGCGCCACTCGGCCGGCCCAACGTTTTATTTTTTTAATACCAACTGAAATGGCCCATGGTCCCAGGATCAGGCCCCCAGGGCAGGGCGTGAGTGGGGCAGCTGGCCCAGCTGTCAGCCGGTGTCCCACAGGGACAAGGGGTGATTCGGAGGCAAGGCTGGCAGCAAGCTGGTCGGAACCATGTTGGTTTGAAGCACACGCAGGGTCCCTGGCTGTGGGGTGAGCCGAGGGGTTGTGGTAGGGCGCGTGGCCCTCGATTTGAGAAGAGAGCTAAGTTTTCACCCCACTCAGCCTTTATTGTCTGGGGGGGTCCAGACAAGTCACTGAGCCCCCCATCTGTGAATGTGGGTATTGTTCTACCCACTCTTTGAAGTTGTGGGGGTCAGGGGGGACTGGTAGAAAACACCGCATACTGAAAGCCCCTGATAGCGTCAGGAGTCATTTCTCAAGGGCTTACATTGCGCTTACAATCTGCTAAGTTCTGTGAGAAGTAGTTCACAAATACAATGCACTTTTTCCTCATACCTTTACTCTCCTGCTTTTACCAATGGGGAAACTGAGGCACACAGCAGTTCAGTGTCTTGCCCAAGTGACCCTGTTCCTAGCCAGAAAACCCTGCTACTCTCTCACCACGCGGTGAGCAGCAGATAGGCAGCCTGTCCCTGCTGGGTCCCCTGGACTGTTCCGTCCTCACCCAGCACACGCTCTCCCAGGCGGTACTCCGAGCAGTGCTTCTCTTCTGCCATCTGGTGGTGGCCGTGTGGCATGACACCTCCTTCCATGCTCCCCTCCCACCTAGGGCGGGCGGCCTGCTCAGGGCCTTGGATCATAGCACCTTAACAATGGGCCCCCTGGCATCACTTATTCAAAACCCTTTACTGAACACATACTGGGGGTACTTCCACTCGCCCCACACATCCTTCAGGAGCCACTACCGTGGAGCCAAACACCGCCCTGGGCTTACGGCCAGGCCCCAGTGGCCCACGGAAGAGGACACAGCATGTCCCCTGTACTCCAGCACCGTACAAAGTGCAGACAGGGCATCAACCCCAGAATAGCCGGCATGCTGACAAGAGCCCAGTGTGGGCAAGTGTGGGAGAGTGACAAGAGCTCAGTCCCAGAGACGTGGGAGGGTGGCTACTGGCAGGAAAGGGACACCCAACCACCCCAACCAGAGGCAGGCGGGTTTAGGACTCAGGGGTGGAAAGATGCTGACTGTCCCCCTAGGGGGCAATGTGACCATCTGAGAGGTGGTGGTGAGAGATGGAGGGGGCACAGCACGAGGTTTCTATCTGGGACGGGGAACACACAACACACTTCTAGGTGGTCACATGCTTGCGAAGTGCCTGGTCCCCATGGCTGTGTGCTTTTCTCCACAACATTCAGCTGCTTCGGCAAAGGCGCCTGATCGGTTGAGTTGGTGAGCGAGCCAGCATTCCACGTGTTCTGCCGAAGTTGGGTGTCCTAAAATGTCACGTCAACCGAGGTCCGTCGATGGGTTGCTCCTTCCTCTCTCCCCGCTCTGTCTAGTGGTTCTAGCAACTGCTGGGGAGGGTTGACGTTCCAACCACCGTTGTAGTGGGTTTGTCTGATTCTCCTTTCAGCTGTTTCACTTCATGTTTTGAATCTGTTGTTTGATGCATCTGAGATGATGAACTGACGCCTTTATCATTATGTGAGGACCTTCTGTCCTTGGTAGTTTTCTCTGACGTCTACTTTACTGGATATTTGTAAAGCCACTTTTTTATCCCTTTACTTTTAACCTACCTATAGCATTATATCCAAAGTGATTTTCTTGTGGACTACACATAAGTAATACCTGGGTCACTTTTTAAAAACCCATTCTGACCATCTTTGTTTAACCTCTGTTTAGACTATTTACATGTAATTATTGATAGTCAGGATTTAGGTCTGGTAGTTGACTATTTGTTTTCTTTTTGCTGCCTCTGTTTTAGTTCCTATTTTCCATCCCCTACATTCCTGAGGATCACTTGAATATTTTGTAACATTCCATTTTGCGTTATCTATAGTATTTTTCACCCTCTCCCTTTGTATAGTTATTAGTAGCTGCCCTCGGGATTACAATACACATACCTGACTTACCACAGTCTAGGAGGATCGATATTTAACCATTTCAAGAGGAATGTAGAAACCTTACCACCACATAAATTTCTTTGCCACCCACCCTTTATAATATAGTTGTCTTAAATAGTATATCTACATACTGCAGGAACGTTATATTTGCTGGGCCAGCCAAGTGGCTCAGTTGGTTAAGAGCTCGCTCAAGAGTTTGAGCTCTGAGCAACAGCAGTTCAATGCCTGGCCCGAGCTGAGTTGCCACTGAGCTGCCAACAGGTGGCAGGATGGCTCAGCTAAAAAAACACAACAAAACGTTATATTTGCTTCAACTGTCCAACATTTAAAAACAATCAAACAACTTTAAAAAAAAAACAAAGAATACTCTACTGCAGTTCCCCCAGATCATCACCCTGTCCATTGTTCTCTCCTCATTACTGAAACTGCAAGTTTCCTTGTTACCATTTTCTCTCTCTGTTTGAAGAGCTTCCTTCAACCATTATTTTAAAGCAGGCATTCTGGTGGAAAATTCTTAGTTCCCTTAATCCAAGAATATTTTGCCTTTATTCTTAAGGATTGTTTGGTGGATACAGAATTCTGTTTCACAATTCTTTTCTTTCAACACTTGAAAAATGTGCCACTTCCTTCTGGTCTCCATGAGAACCCTACTGTCATTCAAATTGCTTCTCCTAACAGTAATGCATTGTTTTGCTCTGTTTTCCATATATATGTATATATGTATATACATACATATATATATATAATTTTTTGTCTTTAGTTTTGAGAAATTTGATCATAATGTATCTGATGATTGATTAGGGGGAGTTTATCCTGTTTGGAGTTCACAGTTTCTTGACTCTGTAGGTTTTTCCTCTTTCAACAAATTTGGGAGGTTTTCAGCCCTCATGTCTTCTAATGTTTACTCAGCCCTAGACAGGCAGACCTCGTTTTATTGAGCTTTGCTTTACTGTACTTCACAGATGTTTCATTTTTTACAAATTGAAGGTAAGACCCTCCACCAGCAAAAAGATTGCAACTTGCTGAAGGCTAAGATGATGGTTAGCATTTTTTAGCAATAAAGTATTTTTAATTAAGGAATGTGCACTGTGTTTTGGACATAATGCTAACGCACACCTAACAGACTACACTATAGTGCACATAACTTTTGCATGCACTGGGAAACCAAAAATATTCGTGTGACTCGCTTTATTGCGATGTTTGCTTTATTGCGGTGGTCTGGAGCCAAACCCTCAACATGTCTGATACACGACTGTACCTCCTCCTCCCCCTGGGACTCGCAAACTGTACACTTTCGATTATTGTCTCACAGGTTCACGAGGCTGTTTTTCTCCAATCTATTTTCTTTCCATTGAATACATTTGACTATTTCTATTGACCTAATTTCAAGTTCACTGACTCTTCTGTCTCCATTCTTTTATTGAGTCTATTTGGTGAGTTTTCAACTTCAAATATTGTATTTTCCTGTTCTAATGTATCCATTTTTTCTTTTTATTCCTTGTACCCTTTTGCTGAGGCTTCCTATTTTGCCATTATTTTAAGGGGGTTTCACCTTCTTGTTGATGCCCCTTTATGATGGTTGCTTTAAAATTCTTGTCAGATAATTCCAATGTCTATTCATTTTGGTGTTGGTGTCTGTTAACTGTCTTTTCTCACTCAAGTTGAGATTTTCCTGATTCTTGGTATGGTGAGTAAATCTGTAATGTCTCCTGGACATTTTGAGTATTTCAGGATCCTATTTCAGCAGGCCGCCAATGCGTTAGATTCAGAACACAGCCCAAGTGAATTCAGTGTTCTGAGGCTCTGCACCACTGCTCTGGTCTGCCCTGCCCGTGGGCTACGCGGAGGCCAGTCTGAAACCCGGGCCGCATTCCACACCACACGTGGGTCCTCAAAGCTTTTGCCACTGCATACAGGCTGCTCAGGAGTGTGTCCAGGCCTCCAGGCACAGTCCCAACAACCCCTTTCTCCAGCCCCCTCCTCTCTGTGATCCTCCCTCAGCTCTCTAGCTAGAAGAGGGGTGCAGCCTCTTTATTATCCTCAGAGTGGGGTGTGCATCTCCACTGGGACCCACCACCTCCACATCAGAAGCGTCTGATGGTGAGGGGTGCCATTTCTTTCATCTGGAGCAGGGCAGGTGTGCTCAAAGGCGCTCCATCCCGCAGGATCACCCTGTTCCTGATCCTTTGGCTAGAGAGAGGTTTTCCTTGAGCAGGTTTCCTCGCTCTTTTTTTTTGTCTCTGTCTCTCTCAATTTCACCTGTGGTCACGACTGCTGCAGCTGCCAGGCGAGGACACCAGGGTGCGGGAGGCAAGCAGGACCTCACTGCTCAGTCACGCTGAGTCATGAGGTCCTCAGCCAGCCACCTTCTTTCTCCGCCTCTCCGTCTTCTGACAGTTGCCCAACATTTTTAGTTGAAATTAGGAGGAATAGGGTGGAGTGCACTTGCTCCATCTTTTCATCAATGACACTTTTTTTTTTTTTTAGCTGAGCCATCCTGCCATCTTTTGGCAGCTCAGCAGCAGCTCAGCTCAGGCCAGGCATCAAACCGCTGTTGCTCAGAGCTTGCACTCTTTAGCGAGCTCTTAACCAACTGAGCCACTCAGCCAGCCCTCAATGACACTTTTTAAAAGCCCTTCTTCAGATGGACCAGTCTAAAAAGCATAGAATATACATTATATATAATTCACAAACTTCTGGAAGGCAGAGACCAGGTCCATTCACAAGATGGCTAAGGCTGCAGTCACCCCAGAGTGCAGGCAGGCTTGACACTTTGTCGCGGCCTTCTGTTCCAGGAAATGCTCTCTCATTGTCCTCAGAATCCCTCACGTGCCAGAGGCTGGATGAAGCTTCCGTCTCAGGTCCCTGTCGGGGACGGCTCTCCCCTTGCCTCCCAGGGAGGCAGTGTGCACTGGCTGTAGTTCTGGGCTTCAGAAGCAGGTGACTTCGGCGCCAAGTCTGCCTCTACAACTTACTCCCAGATCACTTTGGGCTGTGGCTTTCCCTCTCTGAGACTCAGTTCCGAACTTCTAAAACAGGATCCAACACTTTTTACAGCCTCCACCACTAGCACTTGGTCCAAGCACCTCGATCATGACAATAGCATCTGCTTCCACTCTTAATCATTCTTTATTCTTTTCTCCATACAATACAAATTTCAAAATAAAAACCACATCATTTCACTCCTCCAACCGCTTTCCAAATCCTTACAGCAGACTGGTAGGCCCCCTCTGATCTGGCCTGTGTGAGGCCTTCAACCTCATCCACCGCTCTCTCCCTGCTAACCTCATTCCAGCCACTCTGCTGTTCCTTGAATACCCGAGTGGCACCTGCCCCAGGGTCTCTGCACATGCTCCCTCACAGAATGGCCCTTCACCAGACCAACACAGCATCACGTGGTGCTGAAGGAAAAGGCACACTGCCCGGGTTTGAATCTTGACTCTGCCACTTGCTAGGTATGTGATCTTGGGCAAATGACCTTTTCTATGCTTTGGTTTCATCATATGTAAAATCGTTCTAAAAACAGTATCTACCTACATAATGTTGTCTTTAAAATTCAGATTATATATGTAATTTCCTTAGACTCGTGCTTGGCACATAATTAGCACTGAATGTGATATATGGATATAATTTATATATATTTATAACACACAAGTATAAATATTACAAAATTGTACATGTTTTACTCCTCTCTTCCTTCAGGTCTTTGCTCCAATGTCCGCAAAGCTCCCGACCGCCCCCGTCCTCGAGTCCCCTAGCGTTACCTATCCCTGTCGCCTGCTTCTTCAGGCACTAACACCTTCGACATTATATATTGGTTTGCTTGTTGTCAGTTTCTGTCTGTAGGAAAGCTCCACGGAGATAAAGCCATCGTCTGTTTTTGTCCACTTCTGTGCTGCCGCCGTGGAGGGGCTCAGTGACAAATGACTGGGTGAATGAGTGAATGGAAGTGCTGCCCTAAGAGCCACTTTGAGAATAAATGAGGTGGTGCCTGTCACGTGCTTTACACAGTACCTGGCGCACTGAAGGGACTGTTAGCTGTTTACCATATGTTTCAATAAATGTTAGCTGTTTTTTCCACCGTGTCACACCTTGAAAAGCACAAGGGGTAAGCTGAGCCATATGATGCGTATCATGTCCTAATGGGAGAAAGCGGGAGCCGTTCCGGCCACCCAAACGGCAGCAGGAGCCTCTGGAGACAACGCAAGGAAGGATTCGCCAAGACACACCCGAGCTTTAGGAAGGAATTACGCGGAAGGAAGCGCTCAGGATGAGTCACAGGAGGGAGAAACAGAAGGCAGGAGAAGCACTGTCGGAGAAGGGCTCAGCCCTGGCCCACGCGACGTTATGCTCTGGGTGGAAAGGCTTCACGGGCTTGCTCCATTTCTTCCACAGTCCTCGCAGCTCTCAGACTTTGGAGAGATATGTCCTGTCCCCACTTTTCTGAATAGGGAGCTGAGGCTCAGAGTGACGAGGTAACTTGTAGACCAGTGAAAGACGGGACCAAGAGCCCAACTCTTCCTGCCTATCCCAGTCTGCCAGCTCGCTATGTGACCTAACCACCAGAGTAAGCTGCACAAAGCAGCCATATTTTGTGATTTGGATACATTGAAAAATAAAAATTCCTTAGTCAGTGGTCACATATAACTTTACTTTATAACAAATGTCTTATATTTTTGAAACAGGGAATTTCAAGCTACAGCAGTGGGACGTGAGCAGACATGATTTCCTGGATTCTGCTCCTGGTTTGGGGCTGTTTGTGACTGTTACAACTTACGACGATGAGGTAAATCATTCTTTTACGTTTGTTGCTACAATTCATGTGTCACATATCCCCACAAGCCCTCAGGTCTGCGCTGAGCACTCAGTAATCAGCACCTACAATCATCAGTGTGCAGAGCACCGCGAAGTGATGCAGAAGGCGCCTGCCTTCCATGTGCCTCACCCAGCTGAAAGCAGAGATGCTGGACATGGGAAGTTTAAAAACAACACAAACTGAGGTTCACAGATCTTGCTGGGCAGAGGGGCCCACAGAGCCAAGGCGTCCCTCCGGCTCTGCAGGGGTCACAGCCCACACTCCCAGACCCGCGCCAGTGCCAGGGCCAGACAGGCCCCCTCCTGTCCTGTCGGGGACTTCCTCTAGTATGAGGCAGCCTCTGGGACTGTCTGGTCTCTCTGGGAGCCAGCAAAGGAGAGGAGGCACCACAAGCAGGTGGAAAGAACGTGAGTTTGCGAGCAGAACCAAGTTCACATGCAGGCTGTCCTCTACACACTGGGTCCTGAGCAGGTCTGTTGCCTGCTCCGATCCTCCATTTTTCCTGTCTGTACAGTGGATGTAACAGGCATCCATTCCAACCACGCCGGCTCAATACTCTGACCTGCTGGGCCCAGTAACTCACACACAGTCATGGGAACTACTTCCCTTTGGACAAATAGTCGTCCTGGGACGTGCTCACCGGGTGGCAGGATGATGGTGGGGCAAAGCCTTGCAGAACAGAACAGGCTTCTCCTCTGGTCAAAGAAGGCTCTTAATGCAGACAGGCCAGCATTCCCATTCTCGCGAAGACTGAATGCTACATTGACCTGAGCTCAGGGCAGACATCTGACACCCCCACTCACGTGGAGACCGGAGCTGGGTCACTGGGGACGCCATTGCAACTGGACCACTGGGCTCTTGATTGTCGCCTGTTGTCACAGTCCTCTCTTGGTGCACTTGGCACCTCCCTGACAACAGGTCCACTGGAACTCTTTCTCCAACTTGAATCACTGGTCAGCACAGCTACCCTACACGCCCCCGCTTCCTGTGTTTCTTCTCAGAGACCCCAAAGCCCAGGTCTCTGGTTCTTCCCCAGCAGCCTTTCAAATGTCTCCATAGTTTAGTAAGCCCAGGACCCAAATTTTAGTTGGGCTAAAAACTGTCACAGAAAAACCTGTTCACTGTTTTTAAGGCAAAGAAGGTTTGTTCTCCCAAAGTACAATTGCCTGAAACAGTACCTACCCCCTTCTAAAAGAGAGGAGAAATATTTTCATTCATTTTGCAAACATCCAACAAATCTTATCATGGGCCTAATACATACCCAGCCCTCCTCTTGGCATAGGAGAGACACACCTCTCGCCACAGGCCTTATTTTCAGGAAGGCCCTCTCCATTTGGAAGATGAAACAGTTCTAGTTTCAACATTCCTAACAAGCTGAGACCCCTTTAAGGTCCCTGTCAGACTGTTCCTACTTGAGCCAGTGTGTCTAGGGACATGGGGTACTCTACGTTGCCCCCCACCAATCGTGACTGACAGCCCAAGGCAACAACATGGTTGGCAGGGTGGGCAGGGCAGACCGTATCAACAATACACACGTATCACACAAATACGCGTCTTGCTTTCCATTTGCACTTATTCCATGTCCAATATTCCTATCCCATTTTGTAGAAGAAAAACTGTAGTTCTGAGAGGTTAAACGACACACAAGATCTCTTCATGAGCAAGTGAAACACTGAGATTTAAATTCAAGTACATTTTTTTCCAATACACCAAACTAGTAGGCATTCAAAACATGTTTGCTGACTTGAATATTCCCTGGAAGTAGACTTGCAGAAATTTGATATGAAACTAAAGCTCAGAAATTGAATTTAATAGGTACTGAGCAAACACTGCATATTTTTTCAGAGAGGAGTTTTGTTATTCATTCAAAATTATAACTCAATTGTAAAAAGCTGACCCTTGAATGCAATCTAATAAAATCTCCCTATCAGCAGTCTGTTAAAGGGAATTAAGTACGTAGCAAGATCCTCTAATTTTCTGCAAATCAAAATCGAAACTTAAAAAAAAAGAACATTTGTTGCATTTTCTATGAGTAATAGATATCTGATTTTCAATGATTTAATAGCAAACAGAGCCTTCCCCACTATCAGCACCAGATGGTGCCTTTGTTACAGTCGATGAACCTACCCTGACACATCATCATCACCCAAAGTCCATGGTTTACACTCAAGTTCATTCCTATTGTACATCCTGTGGGTTTCCATTAGTGTCACACAGAGCAGCTTTACTGCCCTAAAAATCCTCTGTGCTCCCCCTATTCCTCCTCTCTCCTCCCTAACCCCTGACAATCATGGATCTTTTCACTGTCTCCATAGTTTTGCTTTTCCCACTCTGTCACACAGCTGGAATCACACAGTATGTAGTTCCTCCATGTCTCTTCACAGCTTGAAAGTTCATTTCTTTTTAGCGCTGAATAATATTCCATTGTCTGGATGGACCACAGTGTATTTATCCATCACCTAGAGAAGGACACTTCGGTTGCTTCTAAATTTTGGCAATTCTGAAATTGCCAAACATCTGTATTAAGGTTTTTCGTGTGAACATCACTTTCCATCTTATTCGGGTAAATAATGGAATATTTGCTGGCTCGTATGCTAAGAGTATGTTGAGTTTTGTCTGAAACTGCCAAACTGTCTTTCAAAGTCTCTGCACAGTCTCTGTCACTGCACCAGCAGTGAGTGACAGCTCCTGTTGTCCACGTCCCCACCAGCACTTGGTGGTGTTGGTGTTCTGGATTTTTGTTGTTCTCATACGTGTGAAGTGGTATCTCATTTCTGCTCTCCCCTCCCCCACCCCCACACACACTGCCAAATGATCTCTCATTGAAATACTTTCCTTTGGAGTCTTAATGAGCTGGGCATTCCACTGCACCACTGTTGATGTCATATGTGATGTCATGAGAATGGTGGCCATCAACATTGCAGTGCAGTCCCCAAGATCTCTTTAATGGTTCCAGAGAGTTCTCTAGCTAAAGATGGGTGCCGCATCTGTTGGGCAATGTTGACAATCTCATCAAAAGTGATATTTCCACTGTGCTTAATGGTTTTTGCTTCCTTCTGTCTCTTGGCAGTTCTCTGAGTTCTTTGATGATCAGGGCAGAGACAGAAGGTACCACCTCAGTCTGGGCCTGTCTGTTCTGAATGGTCAGCTTCACTGTTATCCTCAGACCCTTCCAATCACCGGTTGCTTTAGCGATGTCATCACCAACCTTTTTTGGAGACATACCCAGGGGGCCAATCTTGGGGGCCAGGGCAGACGTAGCGCCGACTTCCCCACCAGTGCACTTCAGGTACACCACTTGGATCTCCTTGGGGTATGGTGAAGGTGGCTGGTGTCAGATGGACCCGGATTTGGGACAACCGAAGAAAGTTGCACGTTGGCCTCCTCTGAGCCGAAAGTCAAAAGGAAATAGTAGTTCATTTTTAATCTGAATTTCCTAATGACATATGATGGGGAACATCATCTCATGTGTTAATTTGCCCTCTGTATGTCTTCTTTAAAGAGGTGGCTTGAGATCGCTTTCCGATTTTTTAACTGATTTGTTCATTTTCTTATTGTGATTTTCAGAGTTCTTTGTATACTTCGGATAACAGTCTTTTATCAATGTGTCTTTTACAAATATTTTCCCCCAGTCTGTGGCTTGTCTTCTTATTCTCTTTATAGTGTCTTTTCCAGAGCAGAAGTTTTTCATTTTAATCAAGTCCAGCTTCTCAATTATTTCTTTCATTGATCGTGCTTTTGGTATTGTATGTAAGAGGTCATAACCAAACGCAAGTCATCTAAATTTTCTCCTATGTTGTCTTCTAGGAGTTTTATTGTTTTGTACCTTACATTTAGATCTACAAGGTCTGACAATTAAGTTTGTGAACTTGTTACAATGATGTTGCTAACCTTTTTTTGATACCAGAGGAATTAATCATTATGAATTTGTACCAACTGGACAGTTAACCAATTTTATTATTTGAAAGTGCTGAAAAGGCTGCATGAAAAAATTAGACGACCTGAACTTTTCACCAACAATTTATGGCTTTTGCATCACTACAATGCACCAGCTCACACGGCTCTGTCTGTGAGGGAGTTTTTAGCCAGGAAACAAATAACTGTATTGGAACACCCTCCCTACACACCTGATCTGGTCCCCAATGACTTCCTTCTTTACCTAAAGATAAAGGAAATATTGAAAGGAAGACATTTTGATGACATTCAGGACATCAAAGATAATACGAAAACAGCTCTGATGGCCATTCCAGAAAAAGAGTTCCAAAATTGCTTTTAAGGGTGGACTAGGAGCTGGTGTCGGTGCATAGCTTCCTAAGCGGGGGGGTACTTCGAAGGTGACCGTAATGATATTCAGCAATGAGGTATGTAGCACTTTTTCTAGGATGAGTTCGCGAACTTAATTGTCTGACCTCATATGATGCATTTTGTGTTAATTTTTGTAAAAAGTGTAATGTATGTGTCTACATCCATTTCTTCGCATGTGGCCATCCAGGTGTTCCAGCTCCATTTATTGGAAAGACCGTCTTTGTAATTGTTGTCTGGGTAGGGACACATATTCCTGGCACTTTCTACTCCACCATCCTCTCAGAATCCTTTTCGATTTAAAATATTTTAAAATTTCTCTTGCAATTCTTCTTTGATCCATGAGTTATTTAGAAGTGTGTAGTTTAATATCCAGATATTTGGGGATTTCTCAGCTACCTTTCTGTTACTGATTTCTAGTTTATTTCCATGTGTCTGAGAGCAGACTCCGTATGTTTCTATTATTTTTAATGTGTTAAGGAGTGTTATGGCTGAGAGTGTGGTCTGTTGTGCTGAATGTTCCACGTGAGCTTGAGGAGAATGTGTGTTCTGCTGTTGCTGGACGAAGTGGTCTGTGATGTCCACTCTATCCAGTTGGTTGATGGTTGAGTTCAACCACGTCCTTACTGACTCTCCGTCTGCTGGACCTGTCCACTCTGACAGAGGAGCCCTGAGTCTCCAGCCTAACAGTGGGCTCTTCTACGTCTCCTCGCAGCTTCATCAGTTTCTGCTTCACATGTTTTGACACTCTGTTGTTAGGTTCATAAATGCTAAGGATTGTTTTGTCTTCTTGGAGAATGAGTCTCTTTATCACTATGTAATGTTCCATGATGCCATTATCCCTGATGACTTCCCTTGTTCTGAAGTTAAAATAGCTACTCCAGTTTTCTTCTGATTAAGGATAGCTTAAAGTTAGCACATACATCTTTGTCCATCCCTTAACTTTTAATCTATATGTGTCTTTATATTTAAAGTGGGTTTCCTGTAGACAATATATAATCAAGTCTCTTTTAATTGGTGCATGTAGACCATTGACAATCAAGGTGATTGTTGACATAGTTGGATTAACATCTACATTTGTTACCGTCTTCACTGCCCTTATTCTTTGTACCTAATTTTTTCTTCCACTCTTTTTTTATCTTTTGTGTTTGAATTGAGTATTTTATGGTTCTATTTTATCTCCTTTCTTAGCATATCAGTTATGCTTCCTTTTTATTTTTTTAGTGGTTGCCCTAGAGTTTGTAATACACATTTATAGCTAATGCAAGTCCACTTTCAAACAATATCCTACTGCTTCAGCGGTAGAGCAAGTGCCTTCCTGATCTTCCCTCCCACCCCTTGCATCATTGCTGTCACTCATTTCACTTACAGATAAACTATAATCATCAAATACATTGTTGCTATTATTTTGAACACAATGTTAGGTATTCAATCAGTAAAGAAAAATAAATTTTTTTTTAATTTTTTTATTTTTTAGCTGAGCCATCCTGCCACCTGTTGGCAGCTCAGTGGCTGCTCAGCTCAGGCTGGGACTCGAACTGCTGTTGCTCAGAGCTCGCACTCTTGAGCGAGCTCTTAACCAACTGAGCCACTCGGCCGGCCCAAGAAAAATAAAATTTTTAATTTTACCTTCACTTACTACTCTTCTAATGCTCTTCTTTTATGTGGGACCAAGTTTCTGACCTGTGTTGTTTCCTTTCTCTCTGAAAAACTTCTTTTTAACACTCTTACAAGACAGGTCTATCAGTGACAAATTTCCTCAGTTTTTTTTTTTTCTTGTCTGAGAAAATCTTGATTTCTCTTTCACTTTTGAAGAATTTTGCATGACACGGAATTCTAGGTTGGCGTTCTTTCCCTTGACACTTTCACTATTTCAATCCCCTATTCTCTTGCTTGCTTGGTTTCTGAAGAGAAGTTGGTGTCATTCTTATCTCTGTTCCTCCACAGCTAAGGGTTTTTAAATTTTGTTTTGTTTTTATCTTTGATAGCCACAGTTTCAACATGATATGCTTAGGTGTCATTATTTCAGCATTTATCCTGCTTGTTGTTCTCTGAGCTTCCTGGTCTCTGGCTTGGTGTCTGACACTAATTTGGGGGGAGTTCTCAGTCACTGTTGCTTTAAATATTTCTTCTGTTCCTTTCTATTTTTCTTCTCCTTTTGGAATTCCCATTATGTATCTGTTACACCTTCTGTAGTTGTCCCATGGTTCTTGGATATTCTGTCCTTCATTTTCAGTCTTTGTTCTCTTTGATTTTGTTTTGGAAGTATCTGTTGACGTATCCTCAAACTCAGAGATTCTTTCTTTGGCATATCCACGCTACTGATGAGCTCATCAAAGGCATTCTCCATTTGTGCTACAGTGCTTCTATTGCTAGCATTTCCTTTTGATTCTTTCTTAGGATTTCCATCTCTCTGCTCAATTGCCCATCTGTTCTAGCATGCCGTCTACTTTTTCCATTAGAGCCCTTAGCATAGTAATCATAGTTTTCCTACTAAATTCCATTCTGATAATTCCAATATCCCAGCGTGTCTGAATCAGATTGATGCTGTTCTCTCTTCCAGCTGTGTTTTCTTGCCTTTTAGTGTGCCTTGTCATTTTTGTTGTTGTTGTTGAAAGCGGGACATGATGTACCGGGTAAAAGGAACCCAGTACTGGCTCCCACAGAGCTCTTCTCTGGCTTGTTCTTTGCATCTGCTTATATGCCTCTCCAATTTGGGGCAGAGGTTTGCCCTGTGGCTTCAATTGTCTGACAGATCTAAGAAGAGTTGATTTTCTTTCTGTTCAGCTTTTTATGTGTTGTTAGGACAGAGTGACAACTTCCAAGCTCCTTATATGTCCAACTGGATGTCCTATACCTGTTTTTAAAATCCCAAACAACATAGAAATAAACTAAAGTCAAAGTTCCCCAACAAAGATACCGCCTAACAGTTTGGTGTGTATTCTTCAGAATCTTCTTCTTAGTATACAGAAACATACGTATGATGCGTGCTTTTACAAATCATGAGGGTCCTATGCAGACTGCTCTACCAGAGGGTATACTGGACACCTTTAGTGCAGATATGGGTCTTAATATTCTCTCTTTTACTGCCATGTAATATTCCTTTATTTGGCTTTGCCTAAATTTAATCAATTCCCCAGTATGAATATCCTTTTACATATAACTTTGTCTACTTGTGCACTTCTATAGGATAAATTTCTATAGGTAGAGGGGGCCGGCCAAGTGGCTCAGTTGGTTAAGAGATAGCTTAAGAGTGCGAGCTCTGAACAACAGGGCCGCCGATTCGATTCCCACATGGGCCTGAGCTGCCCACAGGTGGCAGGATGGCTCAGCTGGTGAGAACACGTGCTCCTAACAACAAGGCTGCATGTTCAATAGTGGGCTACGCCCGCCCACAACTAAGACTGAACTCGGCACCTTGAGTTGAGCTGCTGCCTGGGTGGCTCACTGGGTAGGGCATGCACTCTTTAACAAAGCTGCCGGGTTCAACTCTTGCATGGGATGGTGGCTACGCCCACCCGCAACTAAGATTGTAACACAGCACCTTGAGCTTAGAGGCCACAAGCTGCCAATGGGCAGTCAGGTGGCAACTGGCACCCTCCACAACTAAGATTGAAGAACAAGGGCCGGCCGAGTGGCTCAGTTGTTTAAGAGCTTGCGCAAGAGTTTGAGCTCTGAGCAACAGCGGTTCAATGCCCCGCCTGAGCTGAGTTGCCGCTGAGCTGCCAACAGGTGGCAGGATGGCTCAGCTAAAAAAAAAAAAAAAATTGAAGAACAACAACTTGACTGGTCCCCCTCCCCAATTCTCCAACACTGTTCCCCTCCCCCAATTCCCCAATTTAAAAAAAAAATTCTATAAGTAGAACTGCTGGGTCAATGGTTATATACATTTCAATTTTTAATACATATTGCCAAGCTGCTCTCCAGGATGGTTGTTAGATTTCCATTCCCAAAACAGTGTTTGGAGATATTAATAGTATTGCTCAAAACTGTCCCTGGGTACTTTTAAATCTTTGCCAACCTGGTAATGAACAAGGGATACGTTACTGTGGTTTGTATTTTTATTACTAGCAAGTCTGAATGCTTTTCATGGTTACTGGCCATTTGATTTCTTCTTTAGGAATTACATAATTTTTACTAGATTATATAGGAGAGATTTATTTTTAAGAATGGCAAGTAGACAATAAACAAACTGAAAATCCTCAATTTTAGGTATTATTGTCAAAGTTATATGGCCCACAAGGAACATTCTACTTTACTTCACATTCACCTGGCGAACACATCATTTGTCTAGAATCTAATTCGACAAGGCTCGTGTCATTTGGAGGGAGTGGGCTGGTGAGTACCCGCCTGCACGTCCCTGTTGATGAATGCAGTGTCAGCACTGGTCCGGCATGACCTCGGTATGCAGAGCCCTGACACTCAGACTGGCTACAAACTTATTGAAGTCCTGCATTTAGATCTCGGCGCAGCAACGGGGGTGGGGGTGGGAGTGGGGGTAGGGGCTGGGGAGCTTGGAAGGGGTTCAAGGGAGCTCCACGAAGTTGATTAAAGGGCTTGAAAAATAAGAACTGTGAGGGAAGGTTAAAAGAACTGTGATTACTCAGGCTTGAAAACAAGTGAAGGCTGAGGGTGCATTAACAATGGAATTCCAATAAATAAAACTCTTCACGGTATATGGTGATAGGCTATTTTCTAAATGTGCTGAGAACAAACGAAGAGAATTTGTACTTTAGCATCAGAAACTTAGTTGTCCATAAAGAGAAATTTCTGGAGAGTGACCAGAATCTCTCAGCACCAAGTGCATTTGGCTGATAGCAAACTCAGGAAGTATGAGTGCCCTAGAGCCAGTGGATTACCATTTACTGAATTACTATTACAAAGAACATTACTGAGGACAATAGGGAAGAGAGTGGCAGTGAGGGGAAAGCGAGATAGAGAAAAAACGGGGCCCTGCTCTTCATAAGGGAGAGTGGAGGGAAGGGAAGGAGAGAGGGACCAGGACATGGAGAGGGGAAAAGTATGGAGAATGCAGAGCTGTTTAAAAACATGCTTCTTCCTTTCACTGTTCGCACAGCGGGTCCACTTAGACATTCGGGTTGGAGAACACGACCTTGATGCCGCCATCACTCAAGCGAAGGACAAAGTTAATGAAGTCAGCTTCAAGCTTGAACATCTAATTGAGCAAATTGAACAAATAGTTAAAGAACAAAACTATCAAAGGGTCAGTATGCCTAGTCAGCTCATTTTTACGTCTTCCTGCCAGGAACGTAATTCTCCAGACAAAGCCCCTGAACCAAGGAAAGCATAACCTCCCATCCCTCGATCTTCCTTCCCCTCGGAGCCTGTGTGGACAGGCGAGATGTGGGAGGAAGCAATCCTTCTCTGTCTGCTGCACCCTGAGCTCCTCTAGAATACAGGGCCATGGCGCATTCACCTTTGGGGTGTGAGCTTACAGAATGAATAAATAAGTGCTTTCAAACACAACCCACATATCTGAAGAGGCTCAGTATGCCCCCTTTCTAAATCACAATTTTGTTCCTGTGACATCCTGTGTTTTCTAGGCCACTGCACTCAGTAGACTCTGGTTAGATGAGGGCTCAAATCTGCTCCACCACTCACTAACCTTGTGTCGTTTCTAGACTTCGGCTTCCTTATCTGGAAAATAAGAGTAGGCATGCTTGGCACAGTGCCCAGCTTAAAGTAAAAGTAAGATTTCAAACAACAAAAATCTATTGGGTTGTCAGAAAAGTCATGACATATTTTTGCAACCAAAAACAGAAAAAATACGTCATGACTTTTCCGACAACCCAATACCACTGTTGGGTAACGTTCACTTTGCTTAATGGTGACAAATGTATAAAATAAGCGATCAAACACTTGATATTTTACACCAAAATACAAATATTTGTGTTATAAGGTTGATTCTTACTCCTTGTCTTAGGCTAACACCACTGTACCTGGCTTAGAAAATGAGACCTCACTTTGGTACAAGATTGTACTTGGGTATAATTGGAAACATTAAAATATCTCAAATGCATACAGCACCTTTCCCTCAAATTCATGTATTAAGTACTTTCAGAAACTAAACCTGCCTATTTCTCTTCTGCATAGGACCGTGAAGAAAATTTTCGAACGACCAGTGAAGACACAAATAACAATGTTTTATGGTGGGCTTTTGCACAAACATTAATCTTTATCTCAGTTGGAATTTTCCAAATGAAGTGCCTTAAAGACTTCTTTATAGCTAAGAAGCTTGTTTAAAATATTAATAGAGACAACTACATGCTAATTTGCATAATCTTTGAGTTAATAAATCAAAATACATTCATAAATGTGTATTACAGCAAGTCTTTGAATAACATTGTTTCATTCAACGCTGTTTCGTTAAAACTTTCATGAGAAAAAAAATGATCGCCAGCCAGGGCCACAGGTCTCTGTGGGGTTTGCACCTTCTCCCCTCATCTTCTCTGGTCCTCCGGTTTCCTCCCACATCCCAAGGATGTATATGTGAGGTGAACGGCATGTCTGCATTGTCCCAGTGTGTTAGTAAGTTTGGGTGTGGGTGTGAGTGGCCTTGTGATGGAAGGGCATCCTGTCCAGGGTGGAACCCCCCTGTGCCCTGAGCTGCCAGGACAGACTCTGGCCACCTGTGACCCTGAATTGGAATAAGCAGGTTGGAAAATCATTATTTCACTTGTTTTTATTAGTTGTTCTAAAATGTATGTAGAGGACCGGCTGAGTGGCTTAGTTGGTTAAGAGCTTGCTCAAGAGTGCAAGCTCTGAACAACAGGATTGCCAGTTCGATTCCCACATGGGCCAGTAAGCTGCGCCAGAGCTGAGCTGCCACTGACCTGCCAACATGTGGCAGGATGGCTCAGCTGGTGTAACAACAATGTTGCCTATGTGAGATGGTGGGCTACACCCGCCCGCAACTAAGACTGAACTCGGCACCTTGAGCTGAGCTGCTGCCTGGATGGCTCAGTGGACAGAGCATCCCTTTTTAACAATGAGGCTGCTGGTTTGACTCCCGCATGGGATAGTGGCTATGCCCACCCGCAACTAAGACTGAACACAGCACCTTGAGCTGAGTGGCGCTACTTGACTTGGAGCTGAGCTAGCTGCGCCCTCCACAATTAAGATTGAAGGACAACAACTTGACTGTTTCCCTTCCCCAATTCCCCAACACTGTTCCCCTTCCGCAATATAATTTTTAAAAAATGAATAAAAAATAAATAAAATAAAATGTATGTAGTGCTCACATTTATTTCAATGTGTAATATTAGAAGTGTTTTGGGGGCCGGCAGAGTGCCACGTTGGTTAAGAGCTGGATTGGGATGCCAGAGGGCCCCGGTTTGGATCCCACATATGAGGGCCAGTGACACTGCCCTCTACAGCTAAGATGCTGAACAACAGCTCAACCTGGAGCTGGGCTGCCGTGAGTCGCTGGCGATGGCGTAGGCTGCAGCCCCTGCTGCAGTGGGTTGCCATGGGCTACCGTGTGTAGCCAGCAGCCAGCGTGAGCGGCCAGCAGCCGCCGTGAGCGGCCGTCCAGAAGCCGGCGACTGATCTGCCTCGCCTGGGAAGAGCGCAATGATGGTGCCAACTTGGGCCAGTGAAGCAACGTCCTCCACAACTAGACTGAAGAACAAAACGACAGCAACTTGTCTGTTCCCCTTCCCCCAATTCCCTAATAAAAATCTTAAAAAAAAAAAAGGTGTTTTGGGTCTTTATTTAGAAGTTTGGTGATTTTTTTGTGTGGCCATAGAAACGTAACTCTTGTTTATATCAATAAGCCTAGGGTAAAACTAGCTTTGTGATACATCATTTTGCTTAAAGTCACAGCTTCCAAGAACATATTGATGATGTTAACTGAGAACTTACTGTACTTTCATGATTTCATGTTATCGCATTGTAACGGGCACAATATTGCTTTAACAGTGCAGCTCCTGAGTTTGACAGGATAAGCACGTCAACCAGTTCGTATTTCAAACTTGGTATAAATCAGCACTGTCCAATAGAAATAAAAAGTGAGCTACATACATAAATTTTAAGTTTTCTGGTTGCCATATTAAAAAGGCTTTTTAAAGAGGGTAAAATCAACCCTAGTGACATACGTTTAACCCGACACATCAAAAATATTACCACTGTAACATATAACCAGTATCAAATGATTAACGAGGCAGCTTACACTCCTTTTTTGATATGCGGTCTTGGAAACCCAGGTATGCTGTACACCGAAAGCGCGTCTCAATTTGGGCCAGCCACAACTCCCGGGCTCGGTGGCCGCCGAGGCTCCCACAGCGCCGGCGGAGGCGCCACTCCCGCCTGAACCTCCTCCCGAATCTGTTTCCTCCCATCTCCCCTGGAGACCAGGACTTGTCTCCCCCCACGAGTAACTGGCCCAGAAGCCTTCCCCGACCCGAGTCTGCTCGCTAGGTCCCCACGGCGCCGCGGTGACTGTGTGGCCGCCTCCACAGGACGGCGGACACTTCCTCCTGCAAGCTGGGGAGAGGGCGTCACGTGGCTGTGACTCCACGACACGTAACTTCCGTGTGTTTTACTGACACTAAAGCTTAGAAGTGATGACGGTACTACAGCAGGAACAGTACAAGGCGTCCCTTCCCGCAGCTCCCCCCATCATTCCTTCTAAAAGGGAAACCGCCCCCCAAGCTGAGCCCTTTCACCTGCGCGCGTTGGAGGCCGGTGGTCCAGCCAGTTTGCCGGGTGCCCTGCTGCCCGCCGCCACCGCTGCCCGGCCCCCTTCCTGTTTCTCCGGGCACCACCGTCCGCCTGGGCCCCCAGGTCCTCCTCCCCTCACCCACCTCCGGACGGAGACCATGGCGGCCATACCCGGCTGTCACTACGGTCAGGGCCTCACCCCACCCCGCGGCCCTCATCCCGGCGCCCGTGTCGCGGATGGGGCACCCTCGCCGGGGCCTGGACAGCACACTCACGGGGCGGCGGTGCTGGGATGAAGAACGGCAGGTCCACCCCGCGTGCTCCTCTCCGACGTGCAGCCAAAACAACGCGCGGGGCGAGAAGCCGAGCAGGCTGCCGAGGGCACCTTCCAGTCAAGATTTTGGCGGGAGCGGCGCGCACTCTGGCGCGCAGGCGCGAGACTGCGCGCTCAGGGTGCGCAGGCGTAGAATTGCCGGCCGCGTGCGCAGGCGCAGACTCCTCGCCCTGGGGTCGGCGCCGGGAGGACGCGTCTCGGTCTCACGTGGGTGTCGCGTGGCCTGGGCGTCGTGACGAAGGCGGCGGACGCCTGCGCCATGGCCGCCTGGGTGTTCTGTAATCGCTGCTTCCAGCCCCCACGCCGCACGGCGTGCTTCAGCCTCACCAGCTGCGGCCACGTGTACTGCGACGGCTGCCTGAGCAAAGGTGGGCGCGGCGGGCGGCCCGTCACGGGACGGGACGGGATGGGATGGGGCGGGGGGGGAGGGGAGCCCGCAGGCCCAGGCTCTCCGGAGGAGCATGTCCCCAGGACGGAGATGAAGGGACAGTGACCTGGGCTCTGTGGTGGGGCGGGCAGGGCCCTGACTCCGGTCCTCGGTGCGAGGGGGCTTGTTCCGACCCCCACGTGGGGATGGGGCAGCGCCAGAGGCGTGGAGGGCGCCCGGCGGGCTGCAGAGTCGGCGGTGTTAGAGTCCCCGAGTCTCAGGCCACTTCTCAGTCAGCTGAGGCTTCTCCTGGATCTCAGCCGCGTGGGCCTGGAGACAAAGGCGGCGGGGGCGGGGGCGCTGCCGGAGGACACGCGTGCGGAGGCTGCCGCGTTCGCAGGTGGGCCAGCGCCCCGGGATGGTGGTGGGGGGAACGAAGCAGGGAGGGTGGCGGCGGTGCAGAGCCCAGGACCACAGGCCTGCCGCCCCCACGCCAGGCGCTGGCACGAGGGGCACTGCTTTACAGGGAACAGGAGCTCAGTGAAGATAAAACATTCAGCCAGTGAGCGGATGGGGTGCGGGGGGCAGGCCCTGGTGGCGCGGAAGTGAGCCTGAGCGGGCAGGACAAAAATTTTACCTGTTGAGTGGGCTGGGAGAAGCTGTTTTCAAATTAAGATATCACTGTAAAATCTAATTGTAAGAAATACTTATGGCCGCTACTTTGGGGCATATTTGCAAAGCAGGAAAAAAAGGATTGTCAGTTGTATAAATTTTTTTTCACCTGTATCCATACCCATAGTCTCGTCCAGTATCTGAATGTGAAAAAAGTAAATGCTATAATCCTGTATATTTTTTGAAGAAGCATTATAATTTAAAGCCTGCGCTTATACATATTTAAAAACAGTACTCACAGTAATATAATAAAACTTACTTTTCTTTTATAGGTAAAAAGGATGAATGCTTGATTTGTAAACTTCCTTGTCATACAGTTTTACTTTCAAAACATGTAAGTTGAAATGTGTAGTATCTGAATATTGATCACAGTTGTTTCCCCTTAAACTTGAGATTTAATTTTTAGCCATTTGTGGTGTCTGAAATTTTCATTCACTTTGTTGGGTTAACTAGAAGATCTTACAAGATTTCTGAGTAATCAGTGTGTAATGAGGATTTGGTTTCAAATACCTCCTGCAACTTTCTTTCTTAACCGTAGATTGGCCAGTTCATAAGTTTGCTGTGCCGCATTCCTGGAAATGAAAATGTGTTGAATAGACTTCTTCATACAATACAAGCTCCTTAACAAAGTGATGGGGTTCAGTTTTTCAAAGGGCCCATATCTAGTTAAGAGGGTTGGGGGAGAGTAACTTTAAACTTGACTACTGTTGCAGTAGGCTTAAAACAATGCCTTTTGTCCTCTATAAAATACATCAGTTTAACTTGTTTGGTTTCAATTTAATTACAAATAATTGTTCTCCTTACACTTGGGCTCCAAGGTGTGCATTTGATCTGGTGTTTTGATCTATAATGATTGCTTTTTTAAATTACACATATAATACAAATTTACCCAAAATGCGGCTGATACAGGTCATTAGTGGAGGATGTGAAAGTCCCCCAGACCCTGTCCCCATAGACGACCGCAGCCAGGAGTGGAGTTCCCACTCTGTCTGTGTTACTGTAATTTATCTTCTTACAAAACTGGTGTTTTCTCAGTTGACATATTTTGGGCATATGCTCCCTCTTTAAAGATGACTGCATAGTACTTCAGGATTTTTCTACTGGTAAACCTTGGGGGGTTTTTTTTTTCAGTTTTTCACTATTTTAAACAATCTTACAGTGAACATTTTTCACTAATATCTCTGCATACTTGTAAGAATATTTCTGTAGCATAAATTTCTAGAAGTGGGAAAGCCAGGACAAAGATGTAAACATTTAAATTTTTGATAGACAATGCCTTGTTTTCCTCCAAATGTGTCATTTTAAGCTCTCTTCCTGTTTCAGTAGCGATTACAGCACAGCTGGCCAGGCTTGTAGCTGAGGGATGGGGGCCCCTAGCCTTTCCCTCCATGGGTTGAATGTTTAGTCCATTTACATTCTTATTTCCTAGTAAATATATTTGGGACCATCCTTCTGTTCATTGCCATTCCACATTACTTCGAATACTGCTCTTATTTCAAAATAGTCTCTAATTTCTCTCTTTACTTCTATTTTAACTCAAGAATTGTTTGGAAGAATATTCTTTAATTTCTAAGTGGTTAGATTTTATCTCTGCTATCATTTTTTTGTGGCAAAGTTTTAATTTTATGGCCCTGTGACAAAAAAATATGACTACATGGTTTCTTTTTTTTAATTACCAAGATTTTCATGTAGCTTAATACATAATTGTTCCATGTTCTGCGGGTGTTTGATTTTGTTCCCTGTGAGTGTGAGAGTGAAGTTGTTTAAAACGCACAAGTTGGTCCTGACTCCTCTTTCTCTCACACCCACAGTATAACCCATCAGAAACTTCTGTGGGCTCTTTAGCAGTCTCCTCAGGGTGCCATCCCTTCCTGTCCCCACCCCCCACCCCCATTGTGAGCCCTGCACCTGCAGCTCCCTTCTGTTTTCACCCTGCTACCAGAGGGATCTACCTCCATGTGGGTCACGATCCCCAACTTTCCCGGTGTAAAACCCAAGCCCTTCCTGCCCGTAGCTCTGTGGCCCGGCCTCTGGTGGCCACCTGGTCCCCAGGCCAACAACTCTGGCCTGCTGCAGCCTGGCCCTGGCCCACTGCCCTCGGATTTCTGCGGCTGTCCCACACGGCGGTGGCTTCCTTGACCATTGCTGCCAGGGCAGAGTGTGTGGGTATTTGCGTATGTACGCAGCTGTGTGTGCACAAATAGGGAATCAGCTTCACAACACAGCACTTGTCCTGGCTAAGTGCAGCGCTCTGGTGGCTTCTATTCTGATCAGTTTCTTTCATTAAAACAAACGGCCTTGCGGGCCGGCCGAGTGGCGCGATGGTTAAGAACTGGCTTGGGACGCCAGAGGGCCCCAGTTCAGATCCCACATATGAGGGCCAGTGACACTGCCCTCTATAGCTAAGATGCTGAACAACAGCTCAACCTGGAGCTGGGCTACTGTGAGTCTCCGGCCATGGCATAGGCTGCAGCCCCTGTGGCAGTGGGTTGCCACGGGCTACCGTATGTAGCCAGCAGCCAGCATGAGCAGCCAGCAGCCGCAGTGAGCGGCCGTCCAGAAGCCGGCGACTGATGTGCCTCACCCGGGAAGAGCGCAATGATGGTGCCAACTTGGGCCAGTGAAGCAACGTCCTCCACAACTAGACTGAAAAACAAAAGGACAGCAACTTGTCTGTTCTCCTTCCCCAAATTTCCCAGCACTGTTCCCATCCCCCCAATTCCCCAATAAAAATCTTTATAAAAAAAAAAAAAACGCCTTGCAACAGGCCAAGCTGATTTCCAGGGTGCTGTATGGGAGAGCGCTCACTTTGCCCCACCGTGCAGTCACCACCTGACATACCTGTATATGTCAGTTCGTGTGTTACTAAAACTGGACTTTACTGTCACACACACAGTGTTGCACCGCCGTATCTGTCAGGTGGTGGGAGGCCAGGAAACAGAGCAGACTGAGACCGGGAGCCTGCAGGGACCCAGGAGGCAGCCTCTGGTGAAGGTGCAGAGCAGGACGTGCAGACCAAGGGGTGCCCGTGGGTGGACCTGGCCGGTTCTCCCATCAGGTGGGAAGGGACGGCCACAAGGAACAGATGGGCAGCCAGTGCTTTTGGGCTCCAGGGGTGAGATGACACTGTGAGGCCTTCGGTAATCACAGCCCCCTTCCCACAGGGCCTTGGGGAGCCATAGACAAGGAAGAACGCCCAGTGGGTAGAGCCAGGGGCTGCAGATGGGTGGGCAGGAGGGCCCCTTGGATGGCAGAGGCCAGTCTATAATCAAGATGACTCCAAGGTAGGAGGCCCAGGACAGCCGCCTACAGGGTCCTCATGACTACTGTGTCCTCCCCTCCCCCCTTGCCACTGGGGGTGTTGATTCACTTGTCCCAACCCAGTCCCCCCCGTCAGACTTTGATCATGGTGGGGGTGGGCAGAGTTCATAGGTTGCAGACCTGTCAGGACCTGATGGAGAGGACCACCCAAGACCCTGGGCTGTGGTGTGGACACAGTGACGGGCATTTTTGGGGGGGTGGTCGCCGTGGGGAGGTGACCTGCCTGTGTAGAGGAAGAGAGAAGTGGACACCAGTGACTATAATGGCAGACTGGCCCAGCTGGGGGGCTGTTCTCATCCCTGCTTTCTTTTTGCCTGGACATCCAGCGAGACTCCGTCTCCCCACCTACATCCCGTGAGAAGTGCCACTCTGGGTCTGACCCCCAAAACAGTGTCCCAAAGAGCCCTCCCCCACCTGCAGCTGGATGCTGCAGGCCCAGCAGAGGGCAGCTGCTGACAGGACACTGGTCTCCGTGGAAGGCCACCCACCAAGCTCCGGAAAGAACAAATGCCCCCTAAGCCCCTGAGACTGGGAGCTGTCGGGTACACCGTTAGCCTACATGAGCCTTCACATTCCATCTAAGTTTTGGAGTCCAGTTGGCAGCTTCTATACACAGAATCCTGTTGGGGTTTCTGTTGGGCTTGCATGTAGTCAGAATGTGGGTAAAACTGACATCTGTGTGCTGTTGGCTCTCCCAGCCCGTGAACATGGCACACGCATGCCGCCGTTCACTCAGGTACGCTCAGATTTCTCAGCAAGGACTTCGGTTTTCTGCGAGGAGGCCGTCAGCATTAGCCTCAGGCAGCCACAGTCCGGAGTGGGTGCTGCCAGCGTGTTTGAGTCCATCTCTTCAGCGCTTACTGCTGGTGTGTGAAATGCAGTGGACTTTGCTCGTTCATGTACATCCGATGGCCTTGCACAAGTCACTTTTCTGTTGATGTATCTATAGGTTTTTCTTTTCTTTTAAAGATTTTTTATTGGGGAATTGGGGGGATGGGAACATTGCTGGGAATTGGGGGAAGGGGAACAGACAAGTTGCTCTCCTTTTTGTTCTCAGTCTAGTTGTGGAGGACATTGCTTCACTGGCCCAAGTTGGCACCATCATTGCGCTCTTCCCGGGTGAGGCAGATCAGTCACCAGCTTCTGGACGGCCGCTCACTGCAGCTGCCGGCCGCTCATGCTGGCTGCCGGCTACATACGGTAGCCCATGGCAACCGACTGCCACAGGGGCTGCAGCCTACTCCGTCGCAGGCTGCCCACAGCAGCCCAGCTCCAGGTTGAGCTGCTGTTTAGCATCTTAGCTGTGGAGGGCAGTGTCACTGATCCTCACATATGGGATCCGAACCGGGGCCCTCTGGCGTCCTAAGCCAGTTCTTAACCATCGCGCCCCTCTGCCGGCCCTCTATAGGTTTTTCTGGACTCTGTTCACAGTCGTGTCATCTCTAGATGTGCAGTTGCTTCATTCCTCCCCTTCTGTCCTTCTGCCTTTTTCTCTTTCCTGCGTTGGCCTGGACCTCCGGTACCAGGTGGGGTAGAAATGGTGGCGACAGCAGACATCCTGCGTCTCTCCCTGATTTCAGGATGGAACTTGCAGTGTTTTGCTGTGAAGTATTATGCACACTATAGGTTTTCTGCTAAGGGTTTTTATCATATAGCTTTTCTGTAACTATTGAGATTGGCATTTGACTTTTCTACTTTATTCTGTTAATGAGGTGAATTGCACTTATATTTTGAATTTTAAACCCACATTAGCTTCCAAGAATAAAGACGTCCTGGTTGTGAGGCAGCCTAGCCTGTATGTTTTGCACCTGTGTTCATGTGACAACTGGCTGCTTCCCCGTTTCATGCCCGTTTCAAGTTTTGGTGAATCGGGGTTGTGCTGGCTTCATGACAGGAGGTGGGAATTCTCTTCATTTTCTCTTCTCTGGAAGACGGGGTTTATTGAAAAAAATGTGTGGGAGAATTCACATGTGATGCTGTCTGAACCTAGAAGGTCTTTAGGTTCTGAACTTCTTTAGGGTCTGAATTTCTTTATTAAAATATGGGATTGTTCAGAATTCCTGATTCTTCTTAGATCAATTTAAGTAAGTTGTATTTTTCTAGGAATTGGTGCACTTCATCTGAATTTTCCAGCATCTTGTCATCAACGTGTTTGCAGTCCTCTGGTGTTTTGAGTGTCATAATGTCTGTAATGAGGTCCTTTTTTCATTTACTAGTGGTTATTGTGCCTTCTCTCTCTTTTCTTGAACAGTCTTGTCAAGTGTTTATGGACTTTTATTAGTGTCTTTCAAAGAACTAATTTTTGGCTCTGTTTATCTCTAGTTGACATTTGTTTCCATTTTTTTAATCGTCCGTATCGTTTTAGTTTCTCCTTTGGTTTAGTTGTTCTGTAAGATGGTGCTCAGCATCCACTTCAGCCTCTCCTTTCTAACATGTGTATCGTAGGGTCCTACCTTTCACTTCTGTTCCTCCTTGCCTGTGTTACGTATGTTCAGCTGTGTTATATTTTCATTACTTCACTTCAAAATCATTTCAAATTTCTACTTGATGACCCGTGACCCATGTATATATTGATTAGTTTGGAAATATTTGGGTATTTTAGTTACCATTTTTGCTGACTTTTATTGAAGTACAGTGCACAGAAGTACACAAATTAGAAGTGTGTAACTCGGCTCCAGGAAGCACTCATGTGTGTGACCAGAGAGACTGCAGCATACGGCCTTTACAAGGCTGTGTACATGGGGCCCCCCGGCAGAGCCGGGCCCCAGGTGCTTGGCCACACGTACCTCCTCCCACCTGGCCTCCGACTGCTGTGTGTGTTTTGTTCTCTGTCTATACTAAACCCCACTGACATTACTGCTCCATTCAGTTAATGCTCCTTAGGGCTCCCACGTCCCTGAGTCCCCAGCTGTCCCTGAGGGTCCTTTTCTGCCCTGAAGAGAGTTCTTTTTGTCAGGTCCTTTGGTGAGGCCTGTTGGTGACAAATTCTGCAGCATTGCTCTGCTTGCCTTTATTGCAAATGCATATCTTCCCCGGGGTTAGAATCGTTACTGAAAATGAATGCTTTCTATGTCTTGGGTGGTATCACTCCATTTGCTCCATTTGCTTTGGTTTCTCACCGGTTGGCTGTGGAGGGTGTAGTGACCTGCTGGGCTTCAGGTGACGTCAGTTATTAGACGGGAGACTCTTGGCCGTCTGTTCCATGCGCCCTGTCCCGCTCGGGGTGGCTCTCAGTGTAGAGTGAAGTCACACCACCTCTGTCCCACTCGGGGTCTCCCACGTGCACAATGACTTGCTCCCCCTCACAGAGGCCATGGACCTGGTTCATTAGCAACAGCATTTCCATTGGCTTCTGTTTCTGGATGGAGAGCTAATCATGTTGTTTTGGGTGCGTCTGTGTAGGTGTAATGCATCGCACGTGACATCTTGTCTCTCCACCTCTGAGTACCAGGCGGCCACGCTCTGTTGGGAGTGCTCTCCCATTTTCTGTGACCTGGGGTGGGGGATCCAAAGGGTGCAGCCAGGGCCCAGCGTGGCAGGCCAAGTTGGTGCAGAACAGGGCTCTCTGGCCCCAGACCCAGACCCCCTGTGCCTTCAGTGGCCGGGCCTAGGGACCCTGCGGCCTAGGGATCCTGGAGCCGCTTCACCAGCCAGAGTCGCCTGCTCTCCTCCAGGCGTCTCTCTAAGGCCCTGGCCATTCAGGCGCGTTTCCTCCTCCTTACCACGGGGCTACTTCCCCCAAATTTAGTTTCACTGTCGTTGCGTGGAATTTGGGGAGCACAAGTAGGTTAAATGGGTGGGCCCAAATTGCCATCTTGATGCTTGTGTCACACTTGTGGTTCTGAAGCCAGGACCGGACTGGGAAGGGGCATGAGGCTGTCCTGCGTCTTCTGGGTCCAGAGTGTCCTTACTTGGTCCTGCTGTGTCCTCATCCTTCCCTCCCACATCAGTGCTGGGGACGCAGTGGCCAGTGTGTGTCTCACCGGGTCTGTAAGTAGGTGGACACCACCCGGAAACCCTGCTCTCCCCCTCAGCTCCTCGTGCTCCCCGTGCATGTGACGATGGCACGCTGTGACCTCAGTGTTTCCTTGGTGCTTGGCGCTCACCCCTGGCCTCAAGCCTTTGCCTGGCAGATGAGGACACGTGGCCCAGAAGGCTCCACCGGCTGCCAGGCCACGCCTCCTCCCGTCTTTGGGCGGTGGCACTGCCCTCGCCCCACAGCCCCAGGCAGCCAGGGGGCAGGCATCCCCCAGTGCCTCTTGGAGACAGTGGGACGCGCTGGTCACTCCTGTCCTGGGTTCCTTCCGGATCTTCAGTTCAATTTAGAACACGTGGCCGTGAATGCGTGGTCAGAGTCAGCAAATGGAGACGCCTCTCTCTCTCTCTTCCAGACGGACTCGGGTATCCAGGCGCTGTTTGCGGGTATAGACAGTCTGTGCAAGAAGTACTCCAAGGAGACCTCCCAGGTTGGTGTGCCATGGGGTCGCGGGCCCGGGGTAAGTGGGCTCACACCTAGGTGTGTGCTGTGCCGTCTCCACTGCTCGGCCTGTCTGCTTGCTCTGTGGTTACCGTTTCTGTCCTTGCCATGGTTGACACACGGTGTTCGTTGGTCCGATGCCCTGCTGATCCTCATGACTCGAGGACGGACCTTAGAATCTCGGGTTTGGACAGGCCCCCCGGTCAGCCCATCTGGATTCTGGGCAGCAGCTGCTTCGTGAAGCTGTTCTTTCCTGAGGGTCACCGGGCTGTGGCCTTTGACACACACACCCCGAGCCCTTCCTGCTCCGCGCTCTGCCCGCTGTACCCCACCCCAGCTCATAGGTTGTGAAGGAATGCAGCCCCAGTGCCACCCCTGGTCCTGCCCCCCATGGCTGACTTGAACATCCTCCAGGCTGTCCAGGAAGCTGCCCAGAACGGGAGGGTCCCTGCCTCTGCCCTGCCCACCTGCTTCCCTCCTCCATTAACGTGCCGCGGACTGCCTCCCACCTGCACTCCCCTGAAGAGGCCCTGAGGTGAGCAGCCAGCAGAGGCTGAGGGGACCATCCTTGGTCCGTGGGCGGGTCCGTCTGGAAGCCATGGTCAGCCAGCCCACCAAGACTGTCCATCCTCTGGGAGGCTGCTCTCCGGCTCAGTGCCCATGGAGCCATGGCTGTAACCCTTCGTCCTGGAGGCTCCGCAGGGGACACACAGATGCCCTAGAACACAGCATTCACATAAGATGAGAGCCAGGCAGGAATGTGGACCGACGTCATTGCAACGGTCACAGTGGAGCCAGTCCCGGAGCTGCTGTGTTTGAGAATTGGGGGAGAGCCTCACCCACGGCATTCAGAACACCAGCAGCCCTGCACCTGGAATGTCTGGACAAGGACATGGCGTTGCAGGCGCCCCCCAGGGCCTTGTGCAGGGCCCACTGTCCCCAT
Organism: Hipposideros armiger; assembly: GCF_001890085.2. Taxonomy (NCBI): domain Eukaryota; kingdom Metazoa; phylum Chordata; class Mammalia; order Chiroptera; family Hipposideridae; genus Hipposideros; species Hipposideros armiger. The sequence continues at coordinate 1,796,611 of NW_017731632.1, forward strand.
GAGACCACGTGCCCCGCGCAGGTGTGCAGAGAGAGGACCGTGAGGTGCTGCTGAGTGACTTCCCTCCAGGCCTCTGGGTCATGCCGTGTCATCTCACAGGTGCCAAGTGCCATTTCCGCAGACCTTACAACATGGGAAATAGCAGCTCATTATTTGTCAACCTATTGGGTTCATTGTTTTTCTTAATTAAATAATAAATATTTTAAATTTCTCTCAGTGTGAATTTCTAGCAAGATAAACATTGACAGCTGAAACACACATAAACAAAGCTCTTTGGGGTCCTCAGCAACTTCAAGAGCATAAAGCCGGCCTGAGGCCAAGACTGTTTAACCTGGGGCCTGCCCTGTGCCCATGGACTCTCTGAATCCCAGGAACACACAGCAGCCAGGAGGTCGGGACATGGTGGAGAGGGCGCTGGTCACTGCTGACCAGGCCTTCTGGAGGTGGCCATGGCTATAGCAGAGGTACTGGAGACCCATGGGGGATGGCCGTTCTCTACTCCACGGAAGGGTCTTCTCATTTCTTTGCCTGAAAACGTCCCTGATGAGAAGTGTCAGCGCTCACTGTTTGGTCACGCGTGCTCTCCGGCCCAGTCCAGCCTGTATGCACTGCCAGCGTGCAAGCTGGGCTCCTATGAATGGAAGGCACAGCTGGTCCTGGGAACCCAGGCTCGGTCACTGGCTCTCGGAAGCTCTCGGCTCAGCCAGCCTCTCGGCATCACTGTCGACCTTGGCTCATCCCACCCACCCTGGCCCTGGTCCGTGTAGTCGTTTCAGGGTGTTCTCATGGGTGCTTTTTGGTCAGGAGGCCATCCTGTGATCCAGTCACTATTGCCAAAGGGACAGTGCACTGTGATTGACCCTTGTGGGCCGTGTCCCTTCCCATGGCCCGGGCCCAGAGCGCCACCTAAGGCATACGGAGGGGAGACAGAGCAGCCCCCGGGTCTCTGCCAACTACGTGGAACATGCTACTTTAGCTTGTGTTTGCTTTCCAGAGCGCCTGCTGTGCCATTCACTCATCCATTCACTGCACTGCCATCTTGGCCCTGCTCCCTGCGTCATTCATTCACTGTGCTGCGATCCTAGAGCCTGTTCTGGGCACAGGCAGCACCCACATCATGGAAGGCGGGCAGGGGGGTGCAAGCACGGCCATGTGCCAGTGTTAGCAGCTGACATCTGTTATCTTCTCAGATTTCAGAATTTCAAGAAAAACACAGGAAGAGACTGTTAGCCTTCTACAGAGAAAAGGTAAATTCAGTCCCTTTTTTGCCTCAAGTGTTGACCTTTTGATTTCCTGTCAGACTTGTCACCCGATGCTGTGTCTCAGTGTGGAGGGCCGCCGGACGACATCTGTCCTGTGGGCCCTCAGCCCGTTGCACGGTTCCTGTCGGCCCTGTTGCTGCTCTGGGCCCAGCCATTGGTCACTGAGCCAGTTTTATGTCGGGGTCACTGCTGTCCCCCAAACTCACTGGTACTTCCTCATAAACAGCGACTAGCAACTAACGTGCTCTGGCTGATTCTCACACAAGGAAGCTCAAGGTGCCTGGTGTTTACCTGACAAACATTTTCCTTCCTTGATTTCCAAACTAAACAAAGGAAAATAAAGCTTCAGTGAAAATAGACATTCATCGGAGCTTCAGCTCTGACTGGGATTAGGCCTCCAGGTGGGATGGTGACATGGAGAGGAGGCGGGAGAGCCAGGTGGGGGGCAAAGGGGCAAGGTCAGCTCAGAGTGGCTGGGGCCACACCCCCCTGGAGACACCCCCACAGGACACGGCCCACGGGACAGCCCACAGGGCCTACCCCTCATGGGCCACGCCTGAGACACCCTCTACAGGACATGCCCCACGGACCCTCCTCCTCACCCGGCCAGAAGTGATGTCAGGGCCTGTAGCACAGGAGGCAGCTTAGACTTCTCCATTCAGACATACCAGTGTGTTTGTTTTCTAGAAAGGTCCTTTTGTAAGACCTTCGAAGGTCATGGAGTAAGTAAAGTCAGCAGCTGGCTTTGAAGCCACCTTCTCAAGTGTGGAAGCTGTCCCACCACTGGTGTCAGTCCTGTGGCCCCACCACATCTGTGTCGGACATTGCGGTGTCAGGGTGGCACTGCCCCGTAGGCCTGACCGGCTGAGTGCTTGGTGCTCCTTCCGTCTCCCCTCATGTGCTCCAGGCGGCAGGTCTGCTCAGAGATCGGCTGAAGGGGCAGAATCAGTGCCCAGCCCTGATCCCTGTGGGCAGTGTCCACAGAGCTGTCCGGTCCGCCCCCGCCCAGCCACAGCGCCATCTGCCCCCACCCCTGCCCAGGATCATGTCCACAGGCCCCTGACCAAGCCTTTGTGTGACCTACCGGTCAGTCCTCACAGCAGTGCCGGAGAGAAGAAGATGGTAACCATGCTGTCCAGAGGCAAACATAGGGTCAGACATTGTAGGTGAGGGCCTGCAGGTCTCACAGCTGCCAGCTGGCACTGGGGCCCATACGCTGACGGGGCCACCGAGACTGGTGCGCTGAGGCTCATGGGTGCTCGTGCAGACCCCCCAGGTTGACTGGCAGGCACTCATCTCAGCTCCCGCAGGACCTGCGTGCCAGGCTCATGTGATGCACGTGCACTACAAACCACGTGAGCCACGTCCTGATTCAGGGTCTAAGAAATGAGAGCACCTGCACGTTTTGCTCACACTGTCACTTGGCACAGCCTGTGTGCTAACTGAAGTCCCCTCACTGTACCTAGATTTCTAAGCTGGAAGACGCCCTCAGGAAGTCTGTGCTGCGGATGGAGCAGCTGCACAGGTGGGTTCCCTCAGCTCGCATGCAGGTGTCTGCTCACCCGTCTCCCACACGGGCCACACCCAGGGAGCAGAAGAAAGCTCCTTCACAGCAGAAATGTGGTGGGAAGCCAAGGGAAGAACAGAGGAGAAAAAGAAAAAGTGGAAAAGCACGGATGGTTCCTGGTGGGCTCCCCGTGATTCCTGGGGTGAGGGGAAGAGCTGTGGGGGTAGCGGTTATAAAGGGGGGTGCTGGCAGCCTGGCCGCTCATCCGTCTGTGCCGGGCTGGCTAAGACAACAGCAGTGAACACGGTGTCACGTCACGTGCATTCCGCCATGCCGGTGGTCAAGGGCACACAGTATCATTTCTGTTGTTGTGAACGTGCCGAATATCGAATATTCAGAGGGCCTATGTGGTAGGTGCGCACGCAGCCAGCTGGGCGAACAGCAGCCCTGCAGGGCTGTGCACTCAGACCTGTAGATCAGTGTGCAGCCCGGCTCCTCAGCTCTGCTGCTCACACATCCACCGAGCCTTGATTTGACTGCTGTTTTATTACACTTCTAAAACATTCCTGGTCCTTTTCACTACCGTGCTGCCTGTGTGTTTTTGTGTCTCACGGGCAGTTTATTTCCTATACCTGAAATCCGTGTTTTCCTCGGCTCTTGCTCGAGGTGGAGTGTGTCTAGCGTGGTGGCGATCAGCACTGGGTCCTCCCGGGGACTCACTGCATGCACTCCTGGTGTGGCCTGCGCTTTGCTCCCAGGAGCGGGAGGCAACCCCACTCATGGTCCTCAGGTGCCGGCTTCTGTGATGGTGGTGTCGTTGGGGGGCTACCCTCCTACACACCCAGCTTTTCTGAGTCACTGGAAGGAGAAGCGAGTGCCCTTGCGAGGAGCTGAGCCCCAGCGCTGCCAGCATGGTCAGTCATTACTGAGCGCCTGCTGTGTCCTCAGCAGGGTTGGCAGGCCTGGGGCTTGTCCTCAGGGAGCTTTGAGGGTGGGAAGTGAGCATGTGGGGGGTAAATGAGGCTGGTGAGGGGCCGGGCGCAGCCCAGGGAGAGCGTCTGCCTGTCTCGGCCCTCGTACTTTCAATTGGAATGAATTGGTTGGAAGTAAGTTTTCATGGTTTAATTAACCCCTTTTCCCATCTGTTTAGTATGAGATCGTCACAAGAAACAGTTTTCAGCACAATCAAAAACCCAGTTTCAAGTAAGTGGAGTTGTGCCTGCCGGGGAAGGATATGAAGATGGTGCTGCCAGCGGCAGCCCACATGCTGAGCTCTGAGGTGTGTTTCACAGCCCCTTCGGCAAAGCCAAACAGATGCCTGCTCCTGCCCCCCAACTCGCCGGCCTCCGAGAGGTGTGTGCGTCCCGTACGACTGGTCCGGGAGTTTGTGGGGCTCCTTGGGCGACAATGATAATGCACTAGTCCTTCTTTTGCTTCACACAGTCCCTTCCCATTCCTTCTCCTCTTCACGTCCCCACATTCTGGGCACTTACTGGATGCTGGGCAATGCCTAGCCCCAGCTCTTACTGTGGGAGGTCCCAGAGTCGGGTGTCGTTACAGTTGCCCAATCACAGCCCTGCCCTGTGGACATCGTGGCTGGTTGGGGAGTGCCCATGTGACTGGGCTGGAGCAGTGGTGTCACTGGATGTGTGGTCATGGTGGCTCAGGACCAAATTCAGCTCAAGGGAAGGACAAGAGATGGTGACTGTGCTGGCGGCCCCACTGGGGACTCCGTCCCAGCCTAGCCAACGGCCCCTAGAGTGCGTCCCTCCTCCATCTTTGTGTTTTCTTGAAATGATGGGAATTGGGGACACATGCAGCACAAAAGGGCCAGTGATAGGCCGCCTGAGAGCCTGTGGGTCCCGAGTCCTGGCAGCGCGGCCTGTGGTGCTCAGCATGCCTCGGAAGGTGACCGAGTCACTCTCCTCTTGCCTTTGTCCTTGTTCTTTCTGCCTGTCTGTCCTCTGGGGACGCCCAAATCACGTTTCCCTGTCAGCCACTGACCAAGTGAAGGGACTAACGTTTCAGAGCTGTTTGTGCAGAGCGCGTGGGCCGTTCTTGGGACTGTTTGTGCAGAGCGCGTGGGCCGTTAGTGGAGCCATTTGTGTAGAGCGTGTGGGCCGTTCTTGGGACTGTTTGTGCAGAGTGTGTGGGCCGTTCGCAGAGCCGTTTGTGCAGAGCGCGTGGGCCGTTCTTGGGATTGTTTGTGCAGAGCGCGTGGGCCTGCAGTGTTGAGGTGAGTAAATGAAATGCTGCAGCTGTGGGCGGGTCGCAGGAGCTGGACGAACCCAGAACTAGAGGCTCTGGGTGAGAAGACCGTGTGGGCCCTCAAGGGACGGAGGCTCCAGAGCTGGGGCTGTGCTCTGTGCTCTGTGTGGGGGTTTGTGTTTGGTTTTTCAGTAAAAGGGAGGGAAGTGACAGTGATGGGGCCTGCAGTTCTGAGCTCAGGGCCCCATGCCCACAGAGGAGTGGGTGTCTGCTCAGGGGCGCTATGCACGTGTTCCCTTGCAGAGAAGGCCCAGGCCCAGTCAGAGTGTCTCACTTTTACTTGACAGAGTGGAGTCCATGGACATTGACCTCACGCCCTCCCCGAGGAGAAGGGTAAGTGCGCCTGCTGCTTGTTCCTGGATGTGCATCACCCAGCATGTCCCAGCGCTGGTGAAGAGCACCGTGCATGTCACGACGGTTCTCCCCTGTGGCCTGGACAAGCGGTGGAGATGGTGCTGGGTGAAACTAGGACAAACCCTGTCAGGTAAAGGTGGGTCAGCAATGGGAGGGAATAGCTTCAACTTGGAGAGAAGCAAGACCAGAGGAACCACGGCCAAAATGCAGGGCAGCCAGGCCCAGCCAGCATTGCGCACTCGGGCCGAGCCCAGTGTCGGTCACCTGGCAGTACGGGGCGGGAGCAGGCTTCCATGGCAGCCGCGCACCCACCTGTATCAGTGCCGGTGACAGACTTAGTGGAGACGTGGCTCTGAGCCCTCTCAGTGCTTGTTGTTTGCAAGCACTGCTACGAAGTGTGATCACAGAATACGGTGAATGCTGCTGCCGAGTGCCATCCAATGGAAAGACGGATCATCAGTATGGGAAGTGGCACGTCAAACCTTAGTAACAGTGTGTGACAAGTTTCAACTGGTTCAGTGCACTCAGTCAGGTGTGAGCTACGGTTGAGAGAAGGTGTGTTTTTAAAGTGAATTGTAAATCATCCCCCATCGTGACAACGCTCCGTGTCACACATCGCTTCTGGTGTGACAATTTCTGTCCAATAAAAACATTACGGTGTGTCCTCATCCACCTTATTCACCGGACCTGGCTCCGTATGACTTCTGGCTTTTCCCCCAAAGTCAAAATGATTCAGGACATCGAGGCGGCCATGACAGCACTGCTAAAGACACTCACGAAACACGACTCCCAGAACTGCCTCAGAAAGTGGCAGGAATGGTGGGGTGAGTGTGCTCGAAGCGAGGGGGATTAATGGCAATGTGTCTTTTACTGTAATAAGGCTTTTTTAAATTTAAATATTCACCTATTTTGATCACACCTCATACGAGCACTTGACAAACACGACCGCAGCCCCTGGCAACCTGCCAGTGAGAGGCGCTCCCAACCAGGCAGCTTCCTAGAACCAGATTCTGCAGGACCTGGAGCCTGGTGTGAAGTGGCGGCAATGCAGAGCGTGCAGCTTGGGGTAGGAGCCCCCAGCCCTCGGCAGCCTCCTCCCCAGCCCCACTCACCTCCCCACAGTGCCCATGCACCATGTCTGCCAGCCAGTACCCACTTCCCGCCATACTCGGGCGTGGCTGCGACGCAGCCCTCCTGGCCCTGGGTGCCTGCGCCAAGCCCTCACCCACTAGCCTGCAAGCCTGACACACAGCTCTTGAGGGGGCCTCCCCTGGAGCTCCAGGCTCATCTGTGCCCCCAAGGCTGGACCAGAGCCTCAGCCCACGTGTGGCCTCTTTTCAGAGACTAAAGACTGACAGGCTGAAGTGACTTGCATGTCACTGGTGTTCCTTGGAAATCGCAGCTGAGGGACCAGAATGCAATGAACTTCCAGTTCCAAAGTGGGCAAGTGTCTGTATCAAGGGCCAGACCGTGAGTGGCTGAGACTCTGTGGAGCAGGATGTCTGCCCCAGCCGCTCGCCTCTGGCTGACAGTGTGGAAACAGTGGGTGCAGCTGCGTTCCAGTAAAACTTGACTAACAGAAATGGGGTGTGGGCCATGGCGTGCGGACCCCTGGGCCAGAGCAGAACGCAGGTTCTCAAGGAAAACTCGTCAGCCAGTTGTTTGCCTCCCGAGTTCCATCTGCCCAGGAGTGGGTGCATAGAAATGTTTTGGGGAGAGCTGCTGTGAGCCCCCAATGGGCTGAATGAACCATGTGTCCTGGAAGCCCCAAGCAGAGTCCCCGGGAGACTGCCCAGATGGCACAGGCAGGACTAGCCTGCAGTGTTGGAGCAGAGCCCAGGGCTCCCAGTCCTTGACCTGCTGTGGGGCCCCCAGAAATAGCGTTCTCTCAATGGTCTTGGTGGGGTCCCCACCCCAGAGAGTTTGTCACAGGTGAGTGGCCAGAGCCGCGGGCTTCACATCAGGGTGGGCTGCTGGGGACAAAGGGCAAGAACACCGAGCTGGCAGCCACACAAGGCCTCGTGACAGCAGCCTGTGCTGGTCCCTTCTCCCCGCTACCCGGCGCCAAGCTTGGGGTCCTGGAAGAGCAGGTGGGAGGCACAGAGCCTGTTGCTGCCTGCAAGTGAGGAGCTAGCATGGGGGCACACGATTTCCTGGTTCTGATCTGACAGTAGTTACTTCTGTTCTTACGACGTGGAAGTAAGTTTTCTCCGTTGAGGTTTCACGCACTGCGCCTGTTGGTCAGAGTTGGCCTGCAGTGGACATACGTGGCAGGTGGACATCATGAGGGGACAGCCCTGGAGTGAGGCCGCCGCGGGTGGGCCCAGGATTGTCGGGGTGGGTGTGCCAGGGCGCAGGCACAGGTAGGACGGGACCCTGAGACCTGGCGGGGCCTGAGAATGAGGCAGGACAGGCTGTGGACATGAGGGGACGGCAGCCTAACCACCAGAAAGGGGCAGCGCCTGTGTGTGCGTCTCCCGCCCCAGGCCCCGGGGGCCAGAGGGGGCTGGGGCTGAATGACCTGTCCCTCCTGCTCCGGCTCTGGGGTCCCTGGTGGGGATGGGGCTGTGAACACTGCCAGGTGACACTGGTGCTGGTGTGTGCGAGGCTCGGAGCAGGACCCTGCACACACCGCCCCCTGCTGGTTACCAGCGTCTGAATTTCCAGGTGACAGACTGCAGCACAAATGAGGATTTACTCAGGATTTTAATTTTCCTGACATCAGCCAAGAGCTCAGTTTGCTTTTTCTTGCTTCTGAAACTTTTAAAAGCATTCAGTCCTTTGTCCATTCAGTGCTGTGGGCGCTGGTGGGACAGTGGGGGCCCAGTAGGGGAACATCCCGTCGTCACGAGACCTACGTTCCAGGCAAACCGGGGTCAGCCGGAAATGTGTCAGGCTGACTAGCGGCTGTTCTTAGTAGGCAGGGTGAGTCTCGCTGTCCTAAATGGGCTTTGGAACATCATCAGCCATTTTCTTTTTGTGTTCTTAGCCTGAGATAGCAGCCGGCCCGACAAGAATCTCTGTGATTAGTCCACCTCAAGACGGACGCATGGGTAAGTCAGAGTCCCTGTAACCGGACTCCAAATTGATAACCGTGTTGCAATACGTCCCCTGGAAGAAATGTCTGATCTCACGTCAGAACTTACCTGAGGGTTGTCCTTCAGCCATCGGCACAGTCAATCATCTGAGCTACATGGCCTCATCCACAACCCATGGACCCTGTGCCTGGCCCTTCGGGAGGTGGGGTTTTCTGTATTCCAGATAACGAAACTTACCCTCTTAGATGTCAGATGTTTTTCATTTAATTTTCAGGTGAAAACTTTTCTAACATGCATCAGGTAGCATTGCTTTCCTGAGCAGAAACCGGAGGCCCAGGCATAGGGAATCTTGCAGCCGTGGAGCACCGCTCTGGCCTCCTGTATATGGGACGTCCCCTTCGTGACTCCCTGAGCTCTCCAGAGGCTCCCCCGTCTTTGGCCTCCCCTGACGGAGAGCCTGACATCCATGGGGTGGCCAGAGCCCAGGGCCACACCTGGCCCCAGAGCACTGCCCACACGACCCCTGTGAGTTGACCTGGTGAGGCCTCAGTTTCCTCATCTCTGTTGACAACAGTTATCTTACAAATTACTGTAAAGAGTAAATAAGGAACCGTTTGAGCAGACCCCCTCGCCCATAGCACTGAGCACGTGATCGCTGAACAGAAGATACCACAGTGCTGTGTGTGGTCCTGTCCGGGTGTCACAATGCTGGGTTTGTGAGTCGGGTGGGGAGGCCCACGGATCAGGAGACGACGGCCATGTTTACTCAGAGCCCTCGAACCAGGAAGCAGGTGGCCACGCAGGGAGGCAGGGCACGCGTGGAGCGGTGTAGGCAAGAACCCTGACTGGCTCTCCTGGGAAGGCAGTGGCTGGCTTGCATTGTTTAGGGGTGTTGGGGTGCACGGCTACCTTGGTGGTGCGAGCAGAGTGAACGCTGGATGGAGGAGGTGGCCTGAATCACAGGCTCTGGGCGGCTGTGCCCGCAGGCAAACCCCCAGCCCTGGTGGGGACCGTGTCTCTGGGATCAGCAAGGCCCCCAGATGTCAAGCCACACTAAAGTGCAGAACGTATAAAGCAGGATTCACACGGCCTGCTGACGCTTTGCCTCCAGAGTCCTCAGCCGTCTGCTGGCTCTCCTGAGGGTCACCTGCAGGCTCAGGGGTGCACCCACGGGTAGGGGCCTCCCATGGGTCCACACAGCCCATGGCTGCTCAGTGCTGTGCAGCCAGGAGGAAGGCACTCACCTGTGTGACCCAGGTTCTTCAAGGTTCTTCAGCTATGACAGGGCTGACGCGACAGGACACTGAGGGAGCCTCACTTAAATGCTGTCTCCCCTCCTTCCTGCCTTCTGTTAAAATTCTGCAAAACTGGGTGCAAAGGAGTTCAGGCATAAAAAGAAGTGTCTTCTAGATTTGCCCTCAGATGCACCTAAAACATACTGGGGACCATTCACACCCCAAAGAAGTTTCTTACAAACCCAAGAGAGTTCAGCAGGCAGAAAGTGCAGGCTCTGTGTCCGTAGGGAAGAGTGCAGGTCTCCAGGCACTTATGGGGCACCTTCTGCATGCCAGGGTGTCCCTCCCTAGCCAAGCCCACCCCCAGTGGAGGCAGAGGCCCCGTGGCCACAGCACAGAAGTCAGGCTGAATGAAACTCAGCGGGCCTGAGCAGCCCTGTCCCAGGCCTTGGTATCAGGTTGCTCACTGGTTAGGGTGCTTTGAATGGTCTGGACGCACAGAGAGAGGGCTGAGCTGTGAGATGCGCATGCTGCACACTTATGCCATGTGGACGGGTGTTCCTGGAGGGGGGACGAATGTGAAGGCTGTGCAGGGACTGGGAGAAGTGGGCGGGACAGGGTAGGGAGTGGGTGTGGGTGTGGGCGGGTCCAGGGTGGCAGTGGGCGGGGCCAGGGGAGTGGGCCAGGGCCACAGAGTGAAGAGACACTGCAGGTGGGCTGCCTTCTTAATGCAGCAGGGCATCAGTTTCATCTTGTCCCACAGGCAGCGTGTCCCACCGAGGCCCGCAGCACCTCAGCCTGACGCCAAGTCACACTAGCGTGTCACAGACTCTCAGGTAGGCCCGGCATGCAGCTTCTTAAATATGTGGAAAGTGTGAGAAACAAATTTCTCACAATCTGCCTCATTAGCAGTAATGCTCTGAGTGTCTTCATGTGTTGCCTTTTAACCGGTTTTCACGTGTTCCGAGGTGATGTTGTGTAGACCGCCTTCTGTTTGCGTTTCTGAAGCTAACACAGAACTGAGCAGTTGCCCCGTGAAGCCTCAGCGCTTCTTCGCAGGGTGGGGCCCACAGGCTGCTTGTGAGCAGCAGGTGTGCACAGAACGTTGCAGGTGGCCCGTGAGCAAATGGGCACATGTGTGTCCACCTAAAACGATTACAAAAGCAGCAGCCAGTGTGGCCCGTGGGCTGCCGTGTGCTGACCCCTGAGCATACCACGACCCACTGATCATGCGGCTGTCGCAGATGGGGGTCTCCCTTGCGGAAGCACACTGGACGGCCCTTGTCTGAGCACCAGCGGTCAGGTGGCCTCTTTACAGGTGGACGCTCCCCACTTACCCCCACCTAACACCCCTTACGGCTTCGATGCCGACGCCACATCCGCACTTGGCCATCTGGCAACCCAGCCCGTGGCCTCAAGTCCTTCCTCAGCTCACCCACAGCCACACCTGTGCCCACTGCTGCTTGATTCGTGAGGCCGTCCCCCTCCACCCACCTGCCCGACCCGCTTGCTCCCATGACAAGGCTGTGATTCTTTTCCTCACCCCACCCTCCAGGGGACCTGACCCTCCCTACTGGGTGCTCTCAAACCCCCAGGGGACCCGCCCTCCGTTTGGTGCCCATTGATTGTAACTCTTGACTTTTGTCGTCATCAGCACAGATGCTCCAGGGGGAGGGTCCGCTGACAGCAGACACCGGGCCTGGCAGTGGGCAGCCATCTTACAGAGAAGGCCTCCTGGTGGGCACTGTGCATGCAGTTGCCGCCTCGGGGGCCGTCAGCCCCGGCACAGCACAAGACCTCACTCCTGGGCACTCGGAATGTGTTTTTGGAATCAACACACGGCCTTTAAAACTAAAAAGTACCCCTTGTTTGCCTTATCATGTTGCAAAGTCATTTGACGCCTTGATCATTTTGTTTGTTGAATTTACTAGGCTCCCCAGCAGAGGGCCGGCCCAGAGTCTGGCCCCCCAGGCACCTGGCAGAGCAGGAGGAGGGGGCTCACCCAGCCTTGGAGGCTGTCCAGGCCCCGCACCCAGGCCACCCATCAGCCTCTCGGGGCTGCTGCAGAGGCAGCACTTAGGCAAGTGTGTGCTGGTCCCCTTGGAAAGGGCACGTGACATGTGAGAAAGTGTTGAAATGTGTGTGACACGAGCAGACGGAGCTTAGATGTTCTTGAGAACTGTTTCTGAGCTTTCCATTAGTGACTGAGAAGACTCTCGGTGCTTCTGCAGGGTCCGCCAGCCTCGGGGCAGCCACGCTGGAGAGACGACCGGTTCCTGCCCACGTCTGTGGCTCTCCGGCCCAGCAGCACCATTACCCCAGGCAGCAGCTGTGATTGTGGCTCCTCTCTGCAGCGAAGCAGTAATAAACAGAATAAAGGGTTCTCCTGATGGTCTGGGGGCAGCTTGTATGTGATACGTTTGAAATTCTGCAAAGGTCCTTGCAGTGTCGGGGTGGCAGCTTGGTGACCCGCCTGCTGGGTGGCGTTCTGAACTCAGCTCTACAAGGAGGCCTGAGACGGTCCTGCATGCAGACCCGCTCGTAGGCATGGCCCCTGCGCCCATGTGATCTGTCGTCTGGGGCACAGTTTGTCACGTGATGCTCATGACTCACCTGTGATGCCGTGTTCAGCGATGACTGTGTCTCCAGAGGTGAATTTTGTCCTGACTTCCTCTGCCAGGTGGGCAACATGCTCACACTTGGCTGGGATGGCAACGTGCTCCCCTTCACCCCACTAGTCGGGACGACGCCAGGTTGAAAAAGAAGCTTGTGGGTTAATTACAGTCCCTTATGTCGCAGTTACCTAAAAGGTATCAAGAAATGTGTGCATTACCTCACCGGGGCCACGCGTGTCAGAGGGAGGACGGGATAACGTTCCCCTCCCGCTCTTGCAAGGCTGCAGGCACACTCCTGTCACGTGGGCCCAGGGTCCCCCCTCAGGCTGCAGGAGCCCCCACGTGCTTGCTGAGCTTGTGGAAGCTGCACGGTGCATGACTGCTGTCCTGAAAGCTGACCAACGCATGCGAAGTCCACAGTGGGCGTATGTGTTTCAAGTGGGTTTCAGTCCTGCAAACATTTAAATGTCATAAATGCCTAGCTGGCAAGTGTCCCTCCTGTGCCCCTGTGGGACACAGACAGTGACCTGTCCTGGCTCCACCTTCCTGGTTGAGCTCTGCCCATGAGACTGGAAGATGGAGTGTCTTTGGGGGCCTGGCGGCAGGGCAGCCTGGCCTCAGGCTTCATGGAGAGCGTCCAGGAGACATTTCAGCGGCCACGCAGCCTGACCACATCTTCCTGCAGGCGGCACGCTCGGTAGCTTTGGTTCTGGGGGCTATCAGTCCGTAGTTCTAAAAGCTCACGGTTTCTCCCATCACCTCACCTTGCTTTTTAGACACAAAATTTGAAGCCACATTTCTAGCATTTCACGTTCTTCATTTTTGTTTTTTCACAATTGAACTTCCACTTGGCCAGTTTAAGTCCAGTGGGCACCTGCCTGGTCAGCACTTGTGACCATTATCCTCTCATTCAACTTATCACTAACATCAGCACATCTGGGGTTTTTTTTCAGTAATTTTCATCGGAAAAGCAAAATTAAATAAAACACCCAAATAATAGTATGAGCCCTGCTCTAGACACACATGACAGTACCGCCACAACTGAAGTGTCAGCCAGCACCACCAGGCGTTAGAGAAGGCGTCCAACCGTTGATGTGTGAAAGCCCGAGTTCAGCCTAGAAACGCAGCTGGGGCCCTGCTGGGGATCGTGAGAGTGTGAGCAGCAGGGAATGACCGGCCATGAGGAGGGGTCAGAGGGCGTCCGGGGGCCTGAGGGAGGCTGGCCCGCGTTCACCAGCCTCTGCCAGACCTTGAGCTCTCGGCGCCGTGTCTCACGGAGGCAGCCGGGTGACAGCCTTGCTGCTGCTTGTCGGCTCACAGGTGTATGGGCGCCCCAGCCGCTGAGCTGCGTGCGAGCCATCCTGCCTGCATCCTGCCCGGTGTCGTGTGGCCCTGAGGCGGCTCTGTGCCAGGGCTGCGGGCAGAGATGGGCCGGGACGTGCGTGGCAGCCTGTCCCCGGCAATCTCAGGGCCTCAGTTTTCGTCTGCAAGCTTCCCGTCCCACGAGTCTCACGAGAACCGCGGGGAGGGCTCCTGGGTGCACTAGCCCGCGCTGACCGCCAGATGCCACCTCTTACAGCCTCTTCACAGCCGTGAGCGCTGCTCGGGCTTCAGAGCCCAGCTCCAGCGTCGGCCCATCCCCTCAGCTGCCAGCACAGGAGAGGCCCCTCACTGTGGGGACATGGGGCCCTGAATGCGTCAGCACCATGCGCAGCCGCCAGCGGATGAGAAGGTGCCTCAGCTCCCCGCGTGCCTCATGTTGAACCTCCCAGCGGGGCCGGGTGTAAACGTTTCTAACCGTGGTTATTTTTTTGCCACGCTTCTGAGTTTTGAGGATAAACCTTTGAGACGAAGGCAAGTATGTACAGATAGGGGATGTCATGGACACACGTGGGACTGGAGGGGACGCCCTGGGCAGGACCCGCAGGAGGAATGGAATTTCTGTCTGTTGGACGATGAGTATCCCAGATGTCTGCACACCCTTCAGGAAAATAATGGAACTCGCGTTCAGTTTGGCTTAACTTTGCTGCCTTCCAGGTGTCTGCTGTCGATATGCAGCTACAGTGGTGAAGTGCAGTTCTGAGTGCAGCTGGCGACAGCCGCTGGCAAGCGCAGGTCAGACCCTTGGGGGTCACAGCAGTTCTCAAATCCCAGCTCCCGGGACCTGCGCACTGCTCTGGCCTGGGCGCCAGAGGGCGCTGGACCGTGCCCGCGGGCTTCTGCACAGGCTTCAGACCCGGCAGGAAACCACGAAGCTAAGAGGGTGCCGGTGACATGCTGACTGTCCTGTTCAGTCCCCACGAGTGGGACAACTACAAAATGGCCCATGGCCCTGTCCCTAGCTTCTGCCGTTTCCGGGTGCCGATGGTGGGTGCCCCCAGCAGTGCACCTGACAGAATGTTGTCTGTGGAGTGTGGTCGGGCAGATTCGCAGCCCAGGGACACACTCAGGCGTCAGTGGCCACAGCATGCCCAGAAGCCGTCACACTGAGTGATCCCCATGGAGCCTGGCAGTCAGGCTGGAGCCCGTGGCCCAGTTTTCGAGGAGGACAGACCTGTCACCGTGCTCGGCCACGTGCAAGGTGTTGGCGTGAGGGAGGGGAGGAGACTCACGGCCAACCTCCCCGTGGCGTCGCGTCCTGTTCCACTGTGCATTCTAGTCAAATGAGCCCACTGACATTATTTGTATGTTACACAAATCCATTTAAAGCACCCAGTGTATCTGCTATCGTGGTTTTTACTTTGTTTTTCGTCTTGTTTTAATTACAAGATGACACCTATTCATTTAAGCCCCAAGACTGAGCGAGTGGGAGGCAGTTCACTCACGCCCAGCCGCCACAGGCCCTGGAGATGGCGTGGCATGGGGGGCATGTCCCCACCTCCTGCCAGACCCCCACCCAGCATGTTTGCCTTCAGCACCTTCCAGACTGCTTGGTGGGGTCAGGCCCCTCGTTTGGGTTTTAATGAACCCACACTAGCGGGTCCTGGAGCTGCCAGCTTGCTGGTGAGTCGTCCTATGGCTGGGCAGCCCTTTGGGCGGTGAGTGGAGTCACACTTACCAGCCGTCAGCACAGTCAGCCCCATCACTGCGCCCCATCCTCAGCGCCTACAGTGGGGCACTGCAGGGTCGGGGCTGGAAGGACGCAAGGAGGCCCAGCCAGTCACCAGCGCCCTGAAGCCCCTGGCCCAGGAAAGCCAGGAAGGGCGTTCCTCCGACCTGAGGGAGGCAGAGGGACAGGCTCCCCGGGAGTGGGGCTCAGCTTGGAGAGTGGAGGATTTAGGGGATCTGGAGGGTCCCGGATGACAGGGTTTCAGGGGCCCTGACATGGGAAAGGCCCTGCCGAGAAGGGTGGATGTGATGAGAGGCATGTGGGACATAGGTCTGGGCTCTGCAGCCACCACTGCTGACCTGTCACTGCAGGACATTGGCGCTCAGCCCTCCTGGGGGAGTGTTCACTGGCCCCCTGACAACCCGGAACCCCCAGTGGAGCCGGGGCCCAGGTGGGCAGCCAGAGGCACACAGCCCACTCCGCAGACATGTGCGCATGGCCGCCCGAGAGCACAAAGGTCCTTTCACACCCTGCAGTTGTGACACGAAGGCTGGTTTTGAGTGACTGTTCTTTCAGATGCAGAGGAAATTCCTGAAATTCTCCGGTGGTAAATCTGAGTCCTGCATCTTGCTGGAGGGAGGGCACAGCCAGGACGCAGGATGGGAGGAGGGCAGGGCACGTGCTCCTCTGGGGACCCCAGGTTCCAGGGGTCCAGCCGGTAAAGGACAGCGCCCACCAGGGTAGGTCCTGAGGCCTGAGCCCTCACGGGCTTCCTGAGCGAGCTCAACGGATGACGACAGCCTGGTGCCACCCTTGGCCAGGTGACGGTGCCTTAGTGTCTCACTGGCTCTGTCCTTGAGGTCCCGGTGGCCGTCCATGTGAGTCAGCACCCAAACCGCGGAAGAGGCCACAGAGAGAGGTGGACAACGCGGTCCCTGCACACAGCCATAAGGCATGCGTCTTGGAAGCCACCCGTCACCCCTGTGAGGGGCACGTGCCCAGCCCACCCCAGCTCAGGGTCCCCCGTGTTGACATCCGGTTGGAAGGACTGTCACACAGAAAGAAAAGCTACAGACTGAGGAGGAAACAGAGTCCCGCTGACAGCCGGCCCGCTGGCTGCACACGCAGGCTGCACACGCGGGCTGCACATGCTCACACGCGCACGCTCACACACACGTGCTTGCCCATGTGCACTCTGACACACGCTTGTTTCTGGACCATGACCATGGACATTGGCCTGTTTTTCAAGTGGACTTGTTCTCACTCCGGCTTCATCTGCTGTATTCTTGTGGTCACTTGCCTGTCACCGTGGCTGTGACCTTGCTATCCTCAGGGGACAGTGCAGGCAGTAGGTGGTGGGCGGGCCTCCTGAGCCTGGCAGGGAGACCCTCGGAGGGGTGTCACTCTGCGGGAGAAGAATGGCTCAGCTGCAGAATCAGGGGCCAAATTCGGGACTGGGAGTTAGGGCCCCTGGAAACCTCATAAATCCATTTTCAGAAAATGGGTTTTCTCCCATCATAGAAACACTGCAACATGGCCATAGCCCGCAGCTGCCCGACTCAGCCACGTCATTCGGTGACTCGAGCCCCTGCGGAGGGTCAGCTGACTCAGGAGCGTGACAGTGACGTGAGTCATTGTGACACCAGCGTCCTTGCAGGAGTCCAAACCCAGGCTGAGGGTGCTGGAAACGGCAGGAGCGGGGCTGGCGAGTGCAGTGCTGTGGCCGCAGCCAGAGAGGCAGGCCCAGAGCCATGCGGGCCCCCTGCCCCCCGCACGGCCCACCCCCCCACACATGGCATGGGATGTGGCGGCCTCCCTAGCCGCCCCTGACACCACATGTGACTGGGCCTGCGTCACAGGTCTGTCCAGGCATCCAGCTGACACCTCCCCTGGCCACGTCCGGCACCTGGATGACTAGAAGGGAGGACACTGCATCCGTCCTGACTGGGGGTCTCAGGCCAGGGGGCAGGACCCCGGGCGAGGCCCCCCATGAGCCCGTGGAGCCTGTGGGTGACCCAGGTCTTGCAGGAGGAGCCACCGTTTGCCCCCTTTCAGACCTTCCTCCTGCGTGTTTGTCTCTCACTCCATTTCACTCTCACTGCTTCTGGTTTCTGCGTTCTTAGGTCTGAGACCTACATTTGGCAGAAAAACGATTTGCCTCAGGACTTTTCGGAGCCAAGACCCCTGGTGAATAATGTGAGAGCCGGCGCTGAGCAGGCGTCCTCGCACTCAGCTTTCTTTGTCGAGTCCAACCTGGAGTCAGCGCTCTGCGGTCAGCCCTCCGGGCAGCACACACAGAGGCGTCTTCCATGTGCTTCTGACGCTCACAGAGTGTCACCCAAGCAGGGGCCGTGTTCCCAGTGAGAACCACAGAAGTGCTTTCCTGGCACATCACCCTGGGCTGGGGTCACTGCAACTTCTAGAATCCTCTGCAAGATCACCTTTCACAGGAGATACCCCACAAGACCAGTGGCACAGGCAGACCCCCACCCCGCCGCAGGGCTGAGGGATCAACGGCTCACAGCTGAAAAAGGGGCAAACGCCTGGCCCTCTGGCATCGTCTCCAGTGCTGCCTGCAGGAGCCTCCACTGGGAGCCGAGTTGGGGGCACACCTGAGGGGGTGGGGGTGTCAGCCGCCAGCCTCCCCATCCTACGCAGGGCGGCCGACTTCCAAGTGCGAAGAGCTCGGATCCGGCCTTGGAAGCGTTTCCAGATGTTTTTGGCATCAGAAAGAGCCTTCCGTGAACCTGGGAACACAGCCGGGGCGGGGCGGGGGTCCCGGTTTACCCAGTGGGCACTTTTGTCATCTGGTGTGTCAGCCGCACTGCACCAGGAATGTTCACTGCCTTCCAAAGAAAACAGGCCGCGGGGGCGCCTGGCGTGGGGGACACACAGGGACAAGGGCAGCAGACTTCTGCCCCCTCGGCCCCCTCCCCAGGGACGCTGCCTGCCCGGCCCCGGGCTGGCAGACAGAGGAGGCCCAGGACCCCAAATTCTTTCCAGAGAGCTGACCCTGAGTGGGGGAGGCAAGGGGCACGCCCAAATTCACATTACACGCTCACATGCACACACACGTGTGTGCATTCAGGCCCCCCCACAACTGCGCCACCAGGTGAAAGCTTTGTGGAGCCGTCCGCCACTAGGCGACCCTGAGACCCAGAAAACCTGGGTTTGCACCTGGATCCCCCTTTGTACTGGTGAGGCCTGGTCCAGGCTGGACCTCGAGGTGATGAGTGCACACAGGACTCAGAGCAGCGGCTGGAGGCAAAGCTCCAATGGGCAGGGCTCCTCTGCTTGGTGTTGGGGTGCACCTCGCGTGGCCTGTGCAGAGTGTGGGGAGTTGGTAAGCGCTGCCTCTGCGCCGTGTCCGCTACTGGACGGGTGGATGACCACTAGGGAAAGAGGACACCTCTGTGACAGCAGCCGCAGTGTCCCCACCTCCTGGGCCTGGGCCTGCACCCTGAGTGCCCATCCTGGTGCCAGGGGCCTGACGCCCCTTGGCCAGGCCGCTGGGGTGTCTCCCTAGGACCTGCAGGTCAGCCGGGCCCTCCTGGACCTGCTGGCCTCCCTTGGCCCAGCCTGCCGCCCCAGCTGGGCAGGCGCCCACGCTCGGCAGAAGCGACCACTTCACTTAGAGAGCACGCCTCAGGAAACTGGGTATATTTGCAATTTTTTAAAAGCTCAGCCAGCATTCAATACGGGGCTGTTTTTCCAGTGGAAAGTGTAACGTGAGCCCAGAACCGTTCCTGCTCGCCGCACAGACACCCCGACGCCCCCCCACAAGTGAGGCCGGCCGGCGCCTGGCTCAGCCTCCACGCAGGCCAGCTCCCGCTCCCTGCCAGCGTGCCTGCCCCCCAACACGCAGGCGGCCTGGGGATCACGCGAGGGCAGGGCGAGGCTCTGTCACTCTCCCCCAGCACCTCACAGCTTTGGCTCAAACCCTCAGCCAGACCAGGCCGGTCCCTCATGGCCCCAGCTGGCCAGCTGGGGGCATGAGAGGCCTGACTGTAGGCACCACGGCTTCAGACCGCCAGGCGAGTCTGCTGTCCAGGCCCCTCGAGAAGCCCAGTGTCTGGGCAGATGCCTTGTCCTCCGAGGGTGCCCTCAAGACCATGACCGCTGGACCACGGGGCACTGGACCTCTGAGCTGAGATGGGCCAGAACGGACGTTCTCACGCACCCTTCCTGGGGCCGCAGGATCCTTCAAGCCACCAGGCCGGGCTCACCTGTGACTTCTTGTCCCCTCAGGAGACCCTCCTCATTCCACTCTGCTGCGGCTTAAGTGACAAAAATGTGAGACAACGGTCATGGGCTTTGCAACTCACATTTCCGGAGGGCGGGGAGACAGGCTTTGCAGGGTTTTGGTGGTGAAGCAGACGATCGGTGCCCCTGGAAACCTCAGCGCCCAGGCTGGGCAGACTCACAGGGCTTCCTGGGAGCCCCTCCCTTAGCCCAAAGCCTGCCAACCCCGACTGTTCTCACCTGCCCTCAATGCTGAGCACCAGGCCCCTGATGCAAACGTGTCCTGGAGGACGGACCCCGCAGGGTGGTCCCTGTGTGTCCCAGTGTGGAGAGGACCCAGTGGGCAGGGCAGGTCCCGGCCACGCGGCCACTTTCTCCAGGCCCCTTCCCCATCTGCTACCCCACGTCCCTGAAGGACAGAGCAGTCTGCCCCTTGCAGTGAGGTGGGCACCCCCTCAGATGCCTGACCTGAGCTGAGGGTCCTGCTAGACCCAGAAACAGCCCTCTGGGCCCAGAGGGACTCAGTGCGGACTTAGTGGTGGCAAGTGCCTGTCTCAGCCCCTCACACAAGGGGCCGGGGTCACATGCCAGCACGCCTGAGGTCTGCGAGCCTGGTGACTCCCGGCGGCCCTTGGTGATGTTTGGGATTCCGTTCAGCGCTCTGCTTGGTCTGCTCCCAATGTGCCCATGGGGTAGAGCAGGACAGGCTGTGGGACCACTGGGGGTGGGGTGGGTGGTGGCCCTCTGAAAGGATAGACGTGGTCCTTCACCTGTCCCCTCTGCCAGGCATCAGGGGCCCCATGGGAAGGACGGCCTTGGGCCTGCACCCCAGTGGCCAGCTGGGCCCAGCTCAGACTGCTCCGGGCTCAGGGGCAAAGGGCGGACTGGGGGCTCGAAGGCCACAGGAAGTCAGCCCCACACTGGGGACCTGGTGCCACAGCTCCAGCTGCTGTTTGCAGACCCTGGGCCCCCTTCTCTCTGCCTCCCGAGGGGCCTCCACAGGGGCCAGAGGTGGCAAGGGGCCGAGGCCCCAGCCCTGGGGCCTGTGCAGCCAAGAAACCATCCAGGGGTTTGCTGTGGTCTGAGGCCTGGACTCGGGGTGGGGAGGGCAGCAGGGGGGTAGCAGGGGCACCTGGGACGCCGGCCCATGTGGGCCAGCAGGAGGCTGGTGAGAGGCCAGCAGACTCCAGCAGCTGGGGGAGGCAGGGTGAGGCCAGGTGGGCCGGGGCACCGTGAAATCAGAAGGAACCCCTTGTTAGGCACAGGGGGGTGGGCATGTTGTTTGGGCCCTTTCTGCCCAGGCCAAGGTCCCAGCCCTCACAGCAGCAGCTGTTTCTACAGCCCAAGGCCGCAGGCCCTGAATGATGGTTGGTACAGTCATTACACGCACACACGTGTCCCCAGGCACGATGGCCCTGACCCTCACATGGGCAGGGTCCAGACTCCCTGGCCTCAGAAGGTCTTTCTCCTTGCTGTGCTGGGTGGGCTGGGGTCTGGAGACCAGTGGAGGGATGTGCTGGCCACTCACCACCTCAGCCCGCCCTGGGGCAGGAACCCAGGGGCCCCATACTGGTCTGGTCCTCCTGGCTGAGCCCGTACCTCAGGGCTGTGATGACAGCCCAGCCTTGTCCTAGGTGAGGCCCCTCTGCCCCCCCAGGGCCTTCCCACTTCGGATGGGCTTCGGGCCCCAGGCCAACCCACAGGTTCCAGCACCTAGACTGGAGGCACAAAAGTGGCCCCGCCCCGGGTGCTCCTGTGAGGCCCTGGCCAGGCCGGCCTTGGTGGGGATCTCTGCCCGAGCATCAAAGCCAGCCCCATGGTGCAGCCAGCCCTCCCAGGAGACGTAAGGATTGCTGTGCGACAAAGGGGCGTCAGGGGTCACCTTTCAGCCTTGACACAAGCTCAGGTGAAGCTGAGATGCTCTGAGATGGGGAGATCATGCTGGCGGGTCAGCCCAGGAGGCCCCAGGACCCCAGCCCGGCAGGGTGCTTAGCCCTCCGGGAGCGTGTGGAGTGAAGGAAGGTGTGAGAGGGGGACAGAGGGGTCTCAAGCCCCACACGCCACATGCACCCACACGTGTATGTGGATACACATGGACACATCCGCTCACGGGCACACACCCCATCCGTGGCCTGCGTGGCCCCTGGACAGGATGTGGCAGAGGGGACATCACCCCGAGGCGGGGTCTGATGGACAATTGGCCCTTCAGGCCCAGGGCCCCCCCTCCACGGGTGAGGGGATAAACTGGGCTGTGAAAGGATGGGGCAAACCCCTGCAGCAGGTCTGGGGGGCTCTGGTGAGCAGTGCGGAGCAGAGTGGGGCACAGCCCAGCCCCCATCCAGCCAGACCCCTGCTCCCTCCTCAGCCAGGAAAGATGTAGGCACATGTCTGTGGACAAAGGGAGAGAGGAGGCCGGGGTGGCGGGGCCCACGACAGGGCCCTCCTCTGCCTGGAGCAGGGTCCGCCCAGGCCCCGTGCCCAGCCTGCCCCAGGCTCCCAGACGGTGGGTGCAGGAGGGACCGTGGGCCGGGGCCTGGGGTCGGGCAAGGGCTCCCAGGACCCAGAAGATGCTGGGCAGGGACTCGGATGGGCAGTCGGCCCCTCCCTGGAGCCGGCCGCTCCAGGTCCTCTCCTGGGCCCGGCCCTGGCGCCCACCGGGCCCTGGCGGTGAGGCCTGCCGGGCGGGCGAGGGCTGCTGGCTGGCGCGCCCTTCATTTCCTCTTGGCCCGCAGGCTCCGGGCGGCCTTGGGAACAAAGGGTGGATTGTGCCCCGTTCTGGGCCGCTGCCCCCGCCGGGGCCCCGTGGGCGATGTTTGTGTTTGCAGCCAAGCACAGCTCCTCCGGCCGGCCTGAGAGGGCTCTGTGAGTGACAGCCACGGGCACCAGCCGCTGGCCGGGAGCCTGTCCCAAGCCGGGCTGCTCCTCCATCGTCCCCAGAGGCCTCCACAGCCGTCTGTGCTGGGCCTGCCTAACACCTTCCCCTGTACAGACGCTTCCTGTCACCAGCCCAGGCCCTCCGCCCCGTGTCCTGTGACACCCGCCACCATCTGTCTGCCCTGCTGGCCCAGAAGCAAAGACCCCCGCTGTCTGCCCAGGGACAGGTCTCCCCATCACTGGGCATCTGGTATCAGTTTTGGGGGTGCTGAAGGGGGCCAGGCCTCTTGGTTTCCAAGAGGGCAGGATGGGGGACAAACAGCCCAAGGCAAACACCATCCCGTTTCCCAGGTGGGCCCAGGGCCCTGTGGCTGCAGAACCCCCTCAGGCAGTCAGCCCCACACTCAGACTCCCTGACGGGGTCAGGGATGTGCTCAAAGCCCTCCCCCAGAGTAGCCAGGCCAGCGGGCAGCTCAGGGCAGGCCCTGGTGACGTCCACACTTCTACCGGAGGAGCCAGGGTTGCTGGCCCTGGGCACGCAGACGGGAGCACCATCCTCACAGCCACAAACAAGTGCCAGCTCAGCCTGGCAGAGACTTGGGTGGGGGTCCAGCACAAGCCCGGTGTACCCCCCAACCCCCCACAGAAGACGCCAGAGCCTTGCCCGCCTCCCCACCCCCACTGTTGGTTTAGCTCCGGCCGCCGCCGTCAAAGGAGCTTTGTGGCCGCCCAGCGAGCCGGGCGCGATTGTCTTGGAGGGGCTCCAGGAGCGAACGGTGGGGGACGGCCTTTGGAAAAAAGTGAAAAATAGAGGAAAAAGCTGTGAAGGGAGAAGGAGTTTGCTTCCGTGGAGCCCGGTGCCGCCCTTCCCCGGGCCTCAGTCCAGGGTGAGGTTCGCGGCAGCTCCCTGGACCACTCCGCGCTCTCTGGGGCCAGACCGGGGCTCACCTCCTGCCACCGAGAGCTCCCGCCAGCCCCCGAGCCGGTGTCTCTTCCGTGGGATGTGCTGTCGGCCGCAGAGAGCCTGATGAGGGAGGCGGGGGCCCTGCTCCCTGCAGACCAGGGCCAGGGGGGGCTGGGGTGTGACCCCAGGACCCCACCTTCCTACCCACACGTCAGAGGGTCACGCTGGCATTGACCGCCACACTGTGTGCATGCCAGGTGCTGGATCAGAGGGCTGTCCCTGTGGGGGCACGCAGTGATGCCCGTCTCACAGAGGAGGCTCGGAGATGGTGGCTGCCAGCGGGGGCAGAGGCCCTGTGGCCTCCCTGAGCTGGCGGCTCCTGCCTAAGCTAGGTGGCCCTGTGCTCTTGGCAGTATAAACCCACCAAACCAGGTCCCCAGGGCGTCGTGGAAGCCACGGGAGCCCATGACCACCCCCAGGTCCCTGCCAGGGAGTGGGCTGCTGGGGGCTTCCTGATGTGGCTGCGGGACTGGGGAGGGGCTGGAGGAGCGGGGGCAGCGGTCCCAGGGGAGAGTCATTCGTGGAGGCTGGCGGTGTTTCAGGAAGGTTAAGGCTGGGTGGGACCCGCTGCCCCCACCCCTCACAGAAAACCTGGTCAGTGGTGGGCTTCCCGCTTGCCGGGGCCTCCCCGCCAAAGCCCACCTGCGCTGCCTCAGCTTTCTAGCGAAGACCCGGCCTGCTGCCAGCCTCCTCCATTCTTCTGGCCTCTCCCTGTGGGGGAACCCCCCCCCATTCTTCTGGCCTCTCCCTGTGGGGGAACCCCCCCCCAATAAGGGCACATGGAGCCTCCTGGAGTCCTCAGGCTGAGCCCGGGGCCAGGACAGTCCTACCCCTTCCCCACTCTCCCCGCTGTCCTCGGTGAGAACCCTTCCAGGGCCTAGGGGACAGTGTTTTGGGGACAAGGGCAGGAGCGCTGGGCTTCCCAGGGACTCACGCATACCTCCTACCACTGTCACCCAGCCCAGCTCCTCAAGGGCCCAGCCAGACCCACCCCCCATCCCCACCCCCACTAGTGGCACAGGGTAAGGTCAGCGCCTGCCCCTGCAGCAGCTGTTGGCAGCTGTCACCACCTGCCGGCCCAGAGCCAGATGCCCAGTGGCTGCTGGAAGAGTGGGGGTGGGGCGCGCAGACCCTGGTGGAAGGAAACAGCCCCTGCCCCCTTCACTTGGGGCCGCTGCAGACCTTTCGTCGGTCCCCACACCCTGCCCTGGAATAGAGCGCGCGTCTCAGCTCAGCCACCACAGGGAGTGGACATCTGGCCCCACGTTGAGGTCCTCTCCCCTGGGTCTCCCACTCACTTCACGAGCCAGCACGATGTGCAGCCTCGGGGGTGGACCCACACCCTGCAGCCCAGGAGAGGCCTGTGCCAGGCAACAGGGGAGCTTCCAGCCGCGGGCACGGACGGACGGCCCTGGCGAACCAAGTGTGGGGAGTGGGGGCAGTGTGTGTGCTTGGCCCCAGGAAGCCCAGGTCACTGCGCTGGCCACCGGGCCTGACTCTCCCATGCTGCCTTGTCACCCTAGAGAAAGTCAGGATCCCCAAAAGAAACCAGCCTGCACCCTGAGAAGCAGAGTGTGTGCCGAGGGGTCCCTGACACAGGGCCTCCCCCTGCCCCAAGCTGATGTTGAATGGGCTGGCAGAGCCTCACCCCATTCCCAGGACTGCCCAACGTGCCCAGGAGGGGCACTAGAGGTCAGGCCACGTGGTGGGCAGTAGCACCAAGCTGGGGGCTAGTGCAAGTCCTGTGCCAGCTGCTTCCACCCAAAACCAGCGATGCCAGGGGCCGGGGTAGCTGGCCAGGGCACCAGTGGCCACAGGGTTTGGGCCGTGCTGCTGACCAGTAGAGGCACATTTGCGGGTCAGCTCTGGAGCCCACCGCACAGGACCCCTGGCTGACCCCAGGCAACACAGAGCACTGCGTTTGCAGGGCCAGAACAAGCCGTGGGGACCAGCTACCCAGGGTTCCTTGGGCCACCCCCAGCTAGTGTCTGCAGGGGAAGCCCCCATGGGAGCAGGTCCTCCTGCAGCTCCCCAGGTTTGGGCCCTGTACCAGCTCCCACCTAGGGTCACAGGGCGTGAAGGGCTGAGTGTGGGTTACCCTTTCTTGCACAGACAGCGGCAGTCCAGGGATAGGGGCTGAGGCCTGGGTGCGCCAGCCTACAGAGCGAGTACTCACCAATGCTCATCAGGGTGGGGGTGGGGACACCCTGGGTGGGGCTAATAGGGTGGGGGTTGAATCGGAGGGCAGTACCAACCTTCACGGGGCTCTGGTGGGCAGGGCTGGGCAGTCAGAGCTGGAGGACAGAGCTGCCAATGGGGTCAGTCCCAGGCTGGGGAGCAGGCTGGCCAGGCTTGGGGGCAGGATGCCTGAGGGACTGTGCCAGGGTGAGGGGCTGGCCAGGAGGGCACAGCACGGGAGCTGTGGGCACAGCCCAGACTGGGAGCCCGACGTCAGGACCAAGCACCAGCTGGGCCTTGACCTTGCCTGCTGCACACTGGCCGTGCCGCATGGGGAGGCCCCGGGCCTGGGAAACCGCAGACCTTCCCTCTGCTCCCAGAGGCTGAGCTCACTCAGCCTGCCTTCCTGGGGTCCCACCCGCCCACCAGGGCTGGCATCCAGGCACCAAAGGCTCCTGAGCTCGTCTGGCATAGTCTGACATCTGGGGCCACCCCCACACCCCTACACCCTTGGGCAGGAGCAACACCCCTCAGGTAAATAGTTCTTCTCAGAGACAGGGGCCTGAGCCCTTAAAATAAACCCTGAATCCCAGGACCCAGGAAACACAGGGCTTGGGTCCCCAATGTGTCTGAGGACCCAGGTCCCCAGGAGAGCCCCTGGCCCCCAACTTCCCCCACCCTGACCCTGTGCCCACCCCTCTCTACCCCGCCCCACACACACACACCACATGTCCTGTAAGAGTCCTGAGCCCAACCAGGCCTGGGCGCCGTGCGGGTCAGGCACAGAGTGAGGTCAGCCCGATAGAGGGAGCCCCCAGCTACCAGGACCCTGCCCCTCAGCGTGATGAGCAGCTTTGGCAGCCCCTGCCCCCCAAATGTGGCAGGGCACCACTGAGGGCCCTGACCTCCTGGGCCACCAGCAGCTTCTAACCAGACGCCAGATGCCGATGCCAGGCTGGGGACAAGGACTGCTTTCCCACATCCCGCCCAGCCCAGGGGCCCGGCTGCCGGCCACCAGTCCCTCCCTGTCTCTGTGCCCGTCCTCACAGCAGCCCCCACCCCACAGCCCTGAATGTCCTTGTGCCATGGGCCTAGGCAAGGTCATCTGGGGGCGCCGGACACTCAGCCGCTGCAGCAGGCCCAGGCCACCGCCAGCCCCACACAGCAGCACCCAGGAGGTGGGGGCAGCCTGGCTGGCACCTGCAGGTCCTGACCCTGTGCCCCCAGCCCCAGGCCAAGTCTGTCTCCACCACATGTCCCATGTGCCTGTCCTCTTCCTGTGTCCCACAACCTACACTCCTGTTTCAGGTCCCCTGGCCTGCATAGGACAGGGCTCTGATCTGCTGCCAGGTCCTCCCGACACAAGGCCCGTGGGGTAGGGCTGTCCCACGTGCCCCCATTCTCAGCCTCTTGGGCATCAGCCTCAGGCCCCCCCCCCTGCCGCTGGGACAGCTGCTGCTGCTGGACGGCTCAGCCCAGCTCAGCCCGCGGACACCCCTTTGAAGCCAGGAGGGCTGGGCAGCAGCAGGGAGCAGTCACGCCCAAGGGTGTCAGAGCCTGGCCGCCCTTTCAAGTTCACCGGGCTTCAAGGGAACCGGCCTGTCATGCCCAAGATGGGATCAGAGGGACGGTCGCTGGGCTGGCTCACCACCTGGGGCTGCAAGCTTCCGGCACCCTGGCACCCCACCAAGGACAACAGGGGTCTCCCGGAACGGCCCAGCCTGGCCTGACCTGGGGGGCCTCTCTGCGGACACAGCCAGATGCCACCCTGCCTCTAGGCTGGAGTACCAGGGCAGGGCCCAGACCCCAACCTCACGCCAGAGCTGGGGAAGGAATGAGGGGGTCCTGCCCACTGGCCTTTCTGCCTGTGGCCAAGGGCACTTTGGGGCGCCTGCATGTGGAGGGGAGACCACGGAGGGGCAGGGGAAGCAGAGGACACGGCCCCTCAGAGCCTGAAGGAGGCGTGGCCCAGCTGCGCTGTGACTCCGCCCCTCCGTGGACACCCGCGCTCCCTTCGGCCCCGCCCACCACCCGGAGCCGGGCCAGTGCGCTTCCCTCCGCGTTCGGCCTGGGAGTCCTGGAGGGGCGGGGCACCGGGGAGGCAGAGGCGCGGGGCTGGGTGGGCAGAGCCGCCAGCCGGTCAGTCGGTGAGCCTGTAAACAAACGTCTGTTCAGGGTGGACTTTGCGACGCCCTCAGGGAACCCCTTTCTGCAGGAGGCACAGCCCCCACACCCTGGTGCACCTGCTCCCCTGTGTCCGGCCCCGCCCTCACAACCCCCCAGCTGCAAGGATACATCGCTGTCCCCACCACTGTCCCCTCAGCTGCTCCTCGGATATGGGGGTGTAGAGAAATGAAAGTCTGGCCTGGGAGTGTGACGTGTCAACGGTGCTTTGCATACAAGGTGTGGGGGGTCAGGAGCAAAGTCAAGGGACGTCCACGTGGGCACTGAAACCACCCAGGAACAGCAGTGTGTGTGGGGGGGTCCCAGCTGGGGGCTGAGGAAGAAGGGTCTGGAAGCTGCAGGGGAGCGAGGAGGAGCTGACAGTCTCCAGGCAGCATCTGAGCAGGGCCACGATGTCTGCTGACAGCAGAAAGCTGAAGATGTGAGGGGGCTGTAAGCTCCAGTGTGGTCTGTGGGTAGTGGGGAGTTTGGCCTTCGAGGTGGCAGGGAAGCCTTATGAAGACGGGAAGGGCCTGTCTGGTCCCATGACCAACCCAGCACCCCAGCATGTCCACAGAACGACCAGCCCATCGGTGCCTCATGAAATAGCCCCCGGGGAGGGGGAGCCCAGGGACACTGGTCTCAGCAAGACCCAGGACCCCAGCCCTGCAGGCCTGTCTTGCCTGCAAGAAAGTAGCCAAGGGCAGGCAGGTCACTAGTCCCTAAACTTCCCTGGGGCTGATGTGAGGGCGGTCCCCATGTGAGTCCCAGGTGGACAGCACTGGACCTCAGGCCAAGACAGGTACCCAGGCCCAGGTCCAGGGTCTGTCTCCTTAGGCGGTTCTGGGGGCTGCACCCTCCACGGTGCCTGCCCCTCACTACTCACTAGGGAGGGGGCAGCTCACCCCGTGACGTGAGGATGGCCTACTGCCTGAAGTCTCCCTGCCACCTGAGATCTCCCCACTGCCCAAGGTCACCCCTCTCTCCGCCCCTCCCCCACCTCAGACTGAAACCCAACCAGGCGTCAGCCCAAGAGCCTGCACTGTCTGGGGAACATCTGTTTGGGTCACCAGCTGCGGGCCGCCTGCAGCCCCTGGTCACTGCAGCAGGGCTGCCCACAGCAGCCGGGGCCCAAGTCTCCCATGGTGCCCGCCATAGGTGGCCCTGCCCCAAGCTCTGTCACTGCCCATGGAGCCAGGACCACTCCAGTGGGGCCTCCCTCAGGGCTAGCCCCTGCTTCCCTAGGGACAGGGGCAGGGTCCGCCCTGGGGAGACCTCGGGGGATGTTGAAAAAAGACAGGACCCTGTCCTGCACTGACTGCATGGGTGTCTTAGTGAAGGTGGGCAGGGGGCCTGAGGGCACAGTCCTGGGCGACTCCAGAGGGAGGGAGCAGCCCCAGAGCTGCCCTCAGGCTGCGGAGGGGGGAGGCACCACCACAGCAGGAGGCGTGGCGCAGGGGGGACTTGGCCTTGACCTTGGGGGACCCAGGAGTACCTGGGAAGGAGGGTGGGTCCCCCAGCCGGCAGAGCCTGTCCTTGTTATGTGAAGCCCTGGACACCAGCAAGGCTTTGCCCTCCCTGCAGGACATCCAGAGGCTTTGGGGACGCAACGTGCCTCACGCCAATGGCTTTGCTAAAATCACACACATTATCTTAGTGCCTTTTCTTAAGCGGTGCCAGAACCCCTGGGCGAAGGCAGCGCCATCCTCGCGTGCTGGCTGAGCAAGTTGAGCCTCAGTTTCCCCATCTGGAGAGCAAGACCATTGTACAGTGTAGGCCCCTCAGATGCGCCGTGCAGGTGGCAGGCGCCTGGAGGGCGACAATGTGGCCCCAGCCAGTCCCCCAGGCCCATCCAGCTGAAGCCCCAGGAGTGGGGTGGGGGAGGTGTGGGCCCTACACCGAGGACCACAGGTGCTGTGTCATTAAAGAGGGGCATCCACTGGGCCAGGTGTGCAGGCCTCCAGCCAGCCAGGGAGGTGTGTGCAGGTGTGTAGGGCAGTGCTTCTGTTCCAGGGCATTGCCGATGAGCCTGGGGACACCCGGGTCCCAGCCCAGAGCCTCAGGGCCAGCAACAGGACTCTGAGAGCCTTTTTTCTCCTGGTTCTAAAGCCCAAGAAGCAAGCCCACAGGCAGGTACATATGCACGCACACACAACTGTAGACACGGGCCACACACATGTACACACACCTGTACAGACACAGGCAGAAACAAGAGTTTGGAGGAAAAGGATGCACATTTTCTTGTTTAACAAAATAAATTAAATATACGAAGCTTCAGCTCAAACTCTATATAAAATCACAGAGGTCTGGGGCTACCTCGGGCAGTGGGGTGACCGGTGCCTAGCCCCAGGAGAGGCCAGGTCTCTGTGGCCCAGCCCTCCTTTCATTATTAATATTATCTTAATTTCTTAAATATAAATAGCAAGGCCCCTTCCCTCTGGCAGTGGGGGGCTGGGTGCCACAGAAGTCACCCCCAGCTGGGCTCCAGCCTGTCAGGACAAGGCCTGGGACTGCTATGTCCGACCCCCGGCCCAGGGTACTGGTGGACTCCTGGACACCCAGGACAGGTGGTGGCAAAAATAGCCACCCACCTGCCGAGGCCTGGGCAAGGGGACAGGCGGCAGGCTAGGGCAGGGGTGGGGGTTTGGGCTTGCTCATCCAGGGTGCCTCTCAGATCTGCTGCCAGGCCAGGGGTGGTGACAGCGGCCCCCATGAAACCCCCCTCACATGCCAAGGGCTCCATCTGCCCACTGCTGCACGTGCACCGTGAAGGTAGACGCAGGCCTTCCCAAAGGTGCCTCAGCCTGAGTGTGGGTGTGGCTGTGTGTGCGCTTGTCTCACACAGGCGCCCGTCCCTGTGGCCTGTGGCCCGCCCCCATGGGACAGCACCTAGCACTGGTAGTGGATGTGCTGGTGCTGGTGGACCTTGCCTTCCACGTGCGTGTGTGTGTGCGTGTGCACGTCTGTGTAGAGTTTGGGGTACAACTTGGGGCCAGCAGCAGAGCCCGGGCCCAGCAGGTGCTGGGGGGCCGCCGGGGCCCCAAGCTCCTCACACAGCCCCATGCCAGTGGCAGTCCCGAGGCCGGGGAGCACGGGCAGGTCCTTGTCCCCAGCACGGTCTCGGGCAGCTGCAGGTGTGCGGTGTGCGGGCACAGCAGGGGCAGGCGAGGGGGCACACGGCTTCTTCTTGGCCTGACAGAGCCAGAGGAGCACAGTGCCCAGGATGAAGACGGCGCCCGCCGGGATGCCAATGACCACGGGCCACGGCAGGCCCGTGCTGGACGATGAGGGGGCCATGGGTGGCCCCGGCGGCTTTGGATCTGCAGGAGAGGAGGAGGAAGAGGGAGTGAAGGAAACTGTGGCCGGCGCCCCAGGGGTGGGGGCAGGGGCGCCCACACACCTGGCAGCACGGTGAGGAAGGCGCTGCGGAAGCTGTAGCCCATGGTGTTGGCGCCCAGGCAGATGTACATGCCCGCGTCGTCCTGGCGGGCACGGGTGATGAGCAGCTTGTTGAGGTAGGAGCCGTCGGGCCGAGACCACACGTCGCCTGTAGGCAGCACCACGAACTTCTGGCCGCCCACGTCGATGGTGGAGTTGTAGCGGCCTTCGGCCCCGTACTCCACGCGCTTCAGCCACTGGATCACCGGCTTCACGTCGCTGCGCACCTTGCACTGGAAGGACGTCGTGCCCCCGAAGTCCACCGTGGTGTTCACGGGGTGTGTGCCCGTGAGCACAGGCTTGGAGCGCGTCCGCTCTGCGGGGACACAACGTGTGGGTGTGGCCCCGGGTCCAGCCAGCCCCCAGCCCCGGCCCGGCCGGCACTCACGGATCACGTCCACCTTGTAGGTGGCGTTGATGGCGCCCGCGCGGTTGGACACGCGACACGTGTACTTGCCGCTGTCCTCTGGGCGCAAGTTCTTCAGGCTCAGCGTCCACTTTTTCTTCCTGTGCTCGCTGGCCTCTGGGCGTGTCAAGGCCTGGTCATCCTTCATCCACATGATGTCAGGTCGCGGGTGCCCACTGGCCACGCACTTGAGACGCACAGAACTGCCCACGGGCCGTGCGATCACCCGGCGCCTCATCTTGGAGGGCTGTGTGAAGCGGGGCCGTGCTGCAGGGTGGGCAGCAGAGGTCAGCGGGGGCCTCAGAGGGCCAGCCCCCCCTGCGCCCGAGGAGGACGGTGACGTGTGCCCCGTGCTCACCCCACTGCTTGCTGGCTGGGTCCTCCTGGCCCCCGGAGGAGCCTTCGTGCCCCAGGCTCTCCCTGGCTGGGCTGGTGTCCTCTGCAGAGGGGAGGGCAGTGAGACAGGCCCCAGCAGCCCCCCACCCAACCCCGGCTGGTTCCCAGGCCCCAGCTGGGAAAGCGCCAGAAACGCAGGCTGAGGCCATGGGCACACACCCACGTCTCAGTCCCAGAGACAGCTGGGCAGAGCGCCCGCCCAGCCCACTCCCTGGGTGCAGGTGACCCCGACAGGCGCGGGTGGGACCTGAGATCTGGCCCCCCACCCCGGCTCCGGGGGGTCTGCAGGGTCTGGGGGAGGAGGGGCAGGCCCAGCCGGCAGCTGCAGTAACCCTAGCCCACATCAAGGGGCCGAGGGCTGGGTGAGCTGACATGGCTCGCATACCGCCCGTCACCCTCCCCTCTGGAAGGACGTGGGGGGGGCACCCGCAGTGTTCCCATTCCACAAACCAGAGAAGGCCCCACGGGGGTGGGGCATGCTGAGGAATGCCCCCCGGGACAGCCGCGCCTCCACCAAGCCCAGGACCAAGGCCAGGCTGTGGCAGGCTCCCACCCAGGACCCAGTGAGGAGGAAGCGGGGTTCAGGCTCCTCCTCTGAGATGGACCCGCCCCCAGAGGACCCCTTCCCCAGGGACCTACACCTTGAGCCTGTGGGGGAGGCCGGGTGCCAGCCTGCTACCAGTGAGTGGAGGGTGTGTCACTGGGGACACCGCCCAGTCCCCAAGCCTGGGCCCCAGAGGCAGAAGAGAACACAAGGCCTTGGCTTCCAGGCGGCCCCTCTGAACTCGGAAACCTGAGCCTCAAAGTCACTGCCGACGCCAGGGCCCGTCAGCCCGCCCGGCCCGCCCTTCAGTGGGACCACTGTCCTGGGCTCCATACCCACTCCTGCTGCCCCCCAGCTTCCCCGGCTCCAGTCAGCAGCACCTTTAGGCGGAAGCGCCCCTGAGGAGAAGGTGCCCAGGCTGGGGGTGGTGACAGGTCAGGCCCCTGTCCTGGGCTCAGAGGAGGTGGCTGGCCACCCTGGTGACAATGGGCTGAGCTCAGGCAGGGTGGGGGCCACACGGGGAAAGTTCACCCCGGGGTCAGGCTGACTCAGGGCACCGGCGCTGGCCCGGCAATCACTGACCCATCACGATGAGCGTGTAGTTGACGCTGAGACTGCCAAAGCCATTGGTGGCCTTGCACACATAGGCTCCTGCGTCCTCCGGCTCTACCTCCTTCACTCGCAGCCCCTGGGGCAGCACGCGGAACCGGCTCCAGCCACCGTGGATCGTGCGGCCGTCCTTGGTCCACATGGTCAGTGGCGGTGGGTCCCCCTCCACTGGGCACTGCAGCCTCACGGTGCGGCCCAGCCGAGCCACCTGCCGCGGGACCACCTTGTCTGCCATCCTCGGAGGGCCTGCAGGCGGGTCAGAGGGCTCGGTCAGGAAGGGTCTGGCAGGGGGTCAGCAGCCGAGCAGCATGGGCGCCGACTGAAGCCCAGGAGCGGGGGCTGTCCCCATGGGTCCCCACCCAGGACCCTCCCCGATACTCCTGCCCTGCACACGGGGGCCTGAAGCACGGGGCCGTCCTCCCGGACAGAGCCAGGCCCCACCGTGTGCCATTGCACAGGAACTGGAGTGCCTGGGGCCCCCCACTGGCCCCGCACACGTCTGAGTGTCCCTGTGCCTGGCCCGTGTCTGTGCCTGTCTGTGTGCCTCAGCCACACCTGCCTGTGCTGCCAGCCACGCCCAACAGGTGGCCTAAGGGGGAGGGGAGGGCATGATCCCCAGGCCCTGGGGTCAGAGGTGAGTGGTGGGCATGCCGGCCCCAGGTGCAGGCTGTCTGTCCAGCAGGCAGTCCCTGCCCACTGCCCCCCACAGAGGAAGCCCACATCCTAGGCTGAGGCCATGGCGCCTGTCACCAGTGGGAAGAAACCCACTCCCACGCTGCCAGCCCGGGTCCAGCCTTGGCGCCTCTGGGATCCAGTGCAAGGACAGAGAAGGACACTGAAGGTGTCACAAAGGACTAGGGCCATCTCCTGGCCAGCCCTCAGGCCCCTCCTGTGGCTGCGGCTCTGGGCCCGGGGGGTGCTGGGCTCTCAGGCACAGTCACCCCCCATCGTGCCCCCTGAGGCTCCCATGACCCCGCCCACCAGCTGCTGGCAAGGGGCATCCACCCCACCCTGCGGCCACGCCAGGCCAGGAGGGCCAGCATCTCGCGCCCCAGCCTCGCGGAGGTGCCAGGAGGTGGCGGCTGCTCCCGGATGCTATGGCGCAGGGCCTGAGGGCAGCATATGTTTTTAATAAGCAGCGAGTGTTTCTTCCACATGCAATTACCAGCTGGTTACGTTGGGCCTTTGCAACCAGGCCCCAAGTGCTTCTGTGGGTCCGTCAAGACATTCAAGCAGCAGCTTCTCACGCGTCATCTCCCACCTCCCAGGGACCGGCACTGAGCACTGAGCCCCTCATCACTTCTGTCGGGGGCACTTGGGGGAGGGGGCGCCAGTCCCCATCTGGATGGAGGCAGCCGACAGCCCAGGGTTCAGGCATCTCAGGGCTCCCAGGTCAGGAGGGGTCCCGAGTCCAGCCTCCGATCCCAGCCCTGCTGGGGGGCTGGGGTGTGGGGGACAGGTCCTCCCAGCCCCACTGCTTGCTCACCCACGCCTGCCTGGCACACCCCGCTCCGCCAAGCCCACCCTGCCAAGACGTAGGCCCACTCCCCAGCCTTTTGGGGACCCACAGCCTGCCCCTACTCAGGCCCCTCCCGCCCACCATGGGCTCCTAGACAGTGTACCAGGGGGCCCAGGCCATGCCCAGCCAGCCCTCCTCAGCAGCCCCCCCACCCCAAGAAGAGCAGAGGTGGAAGGGGTCTGAGACCCAGCTCTCCCTAATTACTCAACTGTCTGCAGTCCCCCCCAAGCTTGCAGTGGAAGGGGCTGCAGGGTCCCCTGAGGCCCCCCAGCCCAACCAGGGTCCCAGCCTCGTTCTCAGGCAGACCCTGTCCGCCACCTGTCACTGCCTGAAACTCCACCATTCACAGGGGCCTCCCGGGCTGCAGGACAAAGAGGGCGCCACCCCCTCCCCGCTGGCCAGTGCCCTGGGCCTCCTGGGCTGACACCTGGACGCAGACACACGCGTGTTCGCACACAGACACAGGCAGCTGCTCAGGAAGCACAGGGAAGGCAGAGCCCGGCCTAAGGCGCAGCTCCCTGGGACTTGCTGGTCCCAACACCATCCTGGGGGCACGACTGGGGCTGGTCCAACACCCCCACCCCCCACAGCAGCCTGCTCAGTGGCAGAGAAAGGACAGGCCAGCTGTGCTGGGGGTCCCCTCCAGCCCCCAGGCAGCAGAGCTTGAGGAGTGGGGGGCATCTACTGGGCGGCAGGAGCCACAAGCTACAGTAGTGCCGAGGTCGAGATGCCTTTGTCACTACTGATAGGAGGGACAGAGCCAAGGGCTGCCAGACAGCCGGAAGTGTGGCCCCAGGGCCGCCCTGTGAGCAGCGCTGGGGGACAGGCAGGCTGGAGCCGGCCTTATCCTAAAGCAAACAGCCCGCTCCCCTGCAGCAGCCCGCTGGCCCCATCCTGGACCTGAGGCCAGGCCCAGCACTGGGCACCCCCACGGCCGCCTCTGCAGACCCAGCAGGCTCACCAGTGGTTAGCACGGACCCCACACACACACACACACACACACACACACGCAGATTCCCAGGAGTTCTGCCTGCCAGCGTGACTGCCACCACTCTATATTCAGTCTGGGAAACACAAGT
Organism: Hipposideros armiger; assembly: GCF_001890085.2. Lineage (NCBI taxonomy): Eukaryota > Metazoa > Chordata > Mammalia > Chiroptera > Hipposideridae > Hipposideros > Hipposideros armiger. Next base: position 1,832,351 of record NW_017731632.1, read on the forward strand.
CCCCACTGTGCCCTCTGGATGGCGTGTCCCACCCACTCAGCTGTGGGAACACTGAGGCAAGGGCTGAGGCCCCCGAGCACCTGGGGAGGCGGGGGGCTGCCTAGGAGGAAAGTCTGAAGCTCCCAACAGGACCTAGGGGGCACTGGCAGCAGTGCTGTGGCACCTCCACGGTCCCTCCGCCCAATCTCAGCCCCCTCCTTGTAAGCGCCTCCTCCAGGAAGCCCCCAACCCTGCACACACCCTAAGCCACAGCCCTGGGAAGTTCCGTGCACAGCAGGCTGCAGATGGTCACGTGGAGGCTGGGTCAGTGTCTCACCCCACCGTGAGGGCTGAACATGGAGGCGGGGGGCAGGGAGGGAGTCGCGAGCCCCCATTCCTCCCTCCTCCTCCCCCAGCCGCGAAGACAAGGCCAGAAACTGGGGTGCCAGGAGGAGCCAGAGTGCAGCAATCTGGAGGTGTCACACCCAGCCTACACCGCCAGGCTTCCCAGCTGCCACCCAAATCTCAGGTGTCACAGACTGTCACACTGTCCCCAAACCCATACGCTGTCCCCAGACACTGTCCCCAGATGCTGTCGCCCCGGCTCACAAGCTGTTCCTTAGATCTACACACAGTCCCCCGGACACACTCTGCCCTTGAGATGCTGCCCCAGACCCACACTGTCCCCTCGACATGGCCCCTAGTCCCATGCTCTGCCCCCAGAGAGCCCCCCCACACACACACTCCAACAGTAGATGCAGACCCCCCCACTCCGGATCACAACCTGCCTGAGCGCCTGAGCCCCCCAGGCCTGCTCCCTTACCCCACCTGGCCAGGAGCAGTCTCCCCAGGTTTAGTAAAACAAGGTCCCTCTGTAAGCCCAGCAGACACCCCTCCCGCCCCAGTGGGCCCAGGATGCTGGGACAGAGGAAGGGGTGACACATGAGGGAGAGCCACGGACAGGACCCCAGCTGCAGCTCACCCCATGCAGTCTCCACAGGCCGTAGGGGGCCGCCCCAAGCTCAGCACCGCACACCTCACTGACCCACAGCCTCTGCACTGGCTGCCCGCTTGGTGACCCACCCCCCACCCCACCCCACCCCAGGGCGCCCACACCCCTTTCAGGGTGGCCTGCCCTGGGCACTCCATCTGAGCAGCAGCCCCTGCTCTGTTCATGGTCTTTCAGGGGCCTTTCCCCACTTCCCAAGGGGCTGTATGGGCCTTGACCTGCTGACCCCAAACTCCCTACAGGAGGGGATGGACCAGGCACCACCCCCCTCCAGGCCCTGAGACCAGGGCCCAGCTGGTCAGGCCTCATTCCACACCAGCACCCCAGCTGGTGACGCCCACCCCCGGCAGCCGCACACACAGGTGGCAGTGAGGACGTGTGGGACCCATCTGGCCAGCTCAGCGAGCCCTGCGAAGCCCCAGAAATTTCCAGCCTGAAAGGATTCTCTGGCCAGGGGTGGGTAGGCGTCGGGCTGCTCATGCTGGGACGGCCTGTGGGTGCTGTCCAGGAGCCACTGACCTCCTGGGCCCCACCCCCTCCTGGAGGAGTTCCAGTGGTGGGGCCTGGTCAGAGGACGGTCACCCTGTACCAGCTGGGGCAGGTGAGCACTCTCTGGGGGTGGGGGGTAGGGGGAAACCCGTGTCCTTTCCCCACGGCTAAAGGACATCCCGTGCAGGGGCTGAGCTGGGAAGGCTCACACATGGTGGCCCCCAGGACTAGCATCCTCGCCAAGAAGGCAAGTCCTGGGGGGAAGAAAAGGGGTGCCCCCAGGAGGAGAAACAGGTGGCAATCATGACAGGGCTGGAGGGGCGGGAGCCACGCAGATATACACACACAGTACACACATACCCGTAGTCACCGGCCAGCCCAGGGCGGCCCCCGAGGGCCGGACCCACAGGATCCGTGGTGGAACTGGTAAGACCCGCAGGACAGGTGGTTGCCCCAGAAACCAGGCCATTCTGGGTGTGGCAAAGGGACAGCCTGACCCACCAAGCAAGCAAGCTGGCTGGGGAGTCCAGTCCCTACCCCCCAACCCCCCGATCCTCACTGCCCAGCCGAGCAGCAGGTAAATGGGCAGGCTGGGGGCCTCCAGGTCTGCTCCCTTCCCTGGAAGGCCTCAGGTGGACCTTCAGCAGACCCCTGGCCACAGGGTGGCTCAGAGTGTCACCCTGACGGTACCACTGTCCTCGGAGTAACCCCATGTAAACTGCCAACAGCTGGCAATGACCAGGGCAGCACCTAGACCCACCGCCACGGCACCCACCCAGAGGGCTCAGCGAAACACCTGGCAGCCCCTGCCCCATGTCCAGCTCTCACAGGTCCACCTGACTCCAAGCTAACCCCTCCCCCCACCCTGCAATTCACAAACGCCACTCACCTAGAACTCGGTCCCCTCACAGCCTCCAGCCCTGCCCCACCCCAGCTGTCAAGGAGCCCAGAAGCCCCTTGTCCACTGGGGCCTCCCTAAATGCCAGAGCTGGACCCAGACCACCCAAGCGGCCCCACCCCCAATGGGCCCTGACCCGGGTACCCCTGTCACTTTGTAAGTGTAACAAGGACATTTCCTGAGCCTGGAGCCCCTGGACCAGAAATCGAGCATTTAGGCAGAACCAATGTTCCGTCTGCTGTGAGGGCTCGTGCACTAGACAGCCGAGCCCACCAGGGGCCTGCGCATGCCGGGAGCCCCCGGGGCAGGGAGCCCCTTACACCCACCCACAGCATGGCCTCTCAGGGACAGGCCTGAGGCTGCGCCACCCAGTCCTCAAGGGCCACACTTGAGGGTACTCCAGGGTGAGCCCCACTGTCCCCTCCCAGGACAGGGCAGGTAGCTACAGGGGCACCCAAAGCCACTGGCCCATGGCCCCGAACACGGAGCGCGCCCCCTGCAGGCCCCTGCTCTGCAGGGCTCAGCACTGTGGGAGCCAGAGGGGGTCACCGCCCTGTGGGTCTGAGGCCAGGGCCAGGGCGGGGCTCAGCTCCCTGCAGCTCCATTCTTCACTCCTCAGCCACTCAACAGCACACAGCTTGTGTAAATCTCTCAGAAATAAACTCACCAGGCAGGAAGAAAGGCAACTGTTTCCTGCCAAGATGGGAGAACCGGGGTCTCAGCAGCCCTGAGGCTGCAGCACCCCCCACCCAGCTGCCTCCGGCTTTGGGGACAGCTCCTGGAAGCCCCCACCCCATGCTGTTTCGCCCCAGGGGGGCTGTCTGTGTAAGGGGTGTGCAGGCCCAGGTGTCCAGCCTTCAGGCCCTGCCCTCAGCCACCCAGTGTGGGCATGGGGCAAAGGCTCCAGGACTCGTCACTGGGGGCAGGGAGCCCCCCAGTATTACCCCCCCAAAACTGCCTCCCGGCACTCCCCAACCAATCAGCCTCTAGGCCCAGCCCTGGCCTGTCCCGACTCACGGCCCCCAGTCAAGCTGAACCAAGTCACTCGTGTCTCCTGGATATCTGCCCTGGCCAGGGTGAGCTGCCCCTCTGCCCACACAGACCCCCACCTGGAGGCCTTCCCTGTCCTCACCTGACCAGCAGCCGCCCCTCCTTCTAGCCTGGCCCCGTGATGCCCACGCCTCAGGGCACGCCCCTGCTCCACCTCCACCAGCGGTGTAGGACTGTGGGCCTTGGGCTGCAGTCCCATCCTGTAGCCCAGAACAGAGCCCAGAGAGCAGCTGGGCTGGGCCCCCCAAGGCTTGACCAGGAGCACCCAGTGACCAGCACTAGGAAGAGCGGAAGCTGGGCAGGGTGGGTGGCAGCAGGGGACAGGGTGTCCATGGGGTTTGGGGACAGCGGCCTGGGGGCCCCTACTCCTCCACATTTAGACCTGCCCAGCGAGACATCACCGGGATGCACCAGGCTGCAGTCACCAGGCAAAGCACAGAATGGGCCACGGGCGGCCACTGCGGACGGCTGCAGGGCGGGTGGGTAGCCGGCAGCAAGCACTCCAGCCCAGCAGCCAGTCAGCGGTGCCTGAGCTCCGGTCAGGGAGCCAGAGGCTGGGGCCACTGCCGGGGAGGGGGGCGGGTGGGGAGCACCATTTGCCTGGTGGGGCTGAGGCAGGCGGAGCCCAGAGGCCCATTGATTCCCGCACAATGGAGAGGGAGCCTGCCGGCATTTCCAGGCCCTGCCAAAGGCCACTTTGTTCACAGTTCCCTCCTCCCCCAAGAGGGGGCAGTGATTTATTCTCCCTCGGCCAGAGAGGCAAATGAGGGGGCTAGCCCGCACCCGCACCTCACACCGCCCAGGCTTGGCTCCCACACATCCACCTCAGCCCCACCTCAGCCTCACCGCTGCCCAGTGGGGCCTGGGGAGAAGGGAGGAGGCCCCCTGCAGCCGGGCCAGAGGCCGAGGTGAGCCAGTGCCTACACACGCCGCCACAGCCATCCTGACGGCCACACATCTTCCCACTGATTCAAACACCGGCAGACCCTTCCCCACACAGCCCTGACAGCGTGTCGGCCCCAAGACGGCCCTCCCACAAGGCTGGGGCACCCGCATGCCGGCCAGCTGCCAGGACCTGGCCTCCTGGGATCAGTGTTCGGTTCACCCAGGGCATGCTGGCTGGGTCCAGAGGACAGGGGAGTGACCTCAAGGGCTGGCTGCTCACAGACCGTTCCACTGCGCCATCCTTGGAAAAGTTCAAACGTGGCACTTCTCAGAAAACCCCTGAAACAACTCCTTCCAAAGTTATTTGTGAAAAGTATTTCGTTTTGAACCTCTCAAGCTCCCACTGTGAGAAATAAAGTGGAAATGGAGAAAGCCATCCCATCTTTTGTCAAATTTGAAAAAAACAGTTTAAGACAAACCCACCAAGATTGTGAAACTGGGAAAAGGGGAACTTTAAAAATGTGATCCAAGTGGAGAGATGCACCAATTCCAGAAACTGTGACACCACAGGAAACAACTGTCAGAAGAAACCCCAGCTCCCTCTGCACTGGTCTGCCGGCCTAAGGGAGGTCCACACTGGGCCTGCTCTCCCCGGGAAGTGGGACGCGCCCGCAACAACTTCACCCCTCAAGTCCAGGCCTGGGGAGAAGCCAGCACAATGCAGGAAGAGTGCCCCCGCCCCCACCCCAAACCACAGAGGCCCTGCCCTTGGACGGCGGCTCCAGCTCCCACGGCCGCCAGGCCCTCGCTGCACACAGCCAAGCCGGGTGGGGGCTGGATACCAGGCGCAGCCCCAAGGCCGCAGCCGAGGGGCACAGAGCAGGGCGTGGCCCCTCAGCCAACTCAGGCCCTGCTGCCCGCTGCCACCCCCAATCCACCTCAGGCTCCAATCAATGACCAAGCCAGGACAGCAGCCTCCAGAGCTTCCCGGCCGGCCAAGTGGCCAAGGGACAGGCAGGTGCGGGGATGGGGGCGTCCAAGCGGATAAAAGAATCAGAGTCTGAGTGGCTGGTCACAGGGGAACCTTGCTGGGCGTGACCTGAGTGCCAGCAGTGCCCAGGACGCTGCCCAGCTCAGCCATGGCTGGGCAGCCCCCACCCTCAAGCGAGCCGGCCAGTGCCCGGCCGGGCGGGCGGAGGGAGGGTACCGTGGCATGAGTCCCACCTGGGCTGCCGCCCGCCACCCAACACCCGAACGTGGCCATATAAGGCCGGGTTGGGCTCAGTGCGCCCGCCGGCGGCGGGGGAGGGGCGCGAAGCCTCAGAGGACTGGTGGACAGGGCAAGGACAATCCTGAGTGGTCAACACACCCAAAGGGCCGGCCCGGCCACAGGTCCCGCCTAGCTGAGGAGAGGCCAGCACAGACCATGGCGGGCAGGAGTCCACAGGCACCCGTCACCCATCTGCTGAGGATGCCCCCTGCTGGCTGGGGCTGGGGGCAGGGGCAGGGGCCCCTCAGGAGGCATCCCAGGCCTAGCCACTTGGACATTAGGTGTGTGAGCAGCCACCCAGGCCCTGGTGTGGTGCAGACTGAGAGGCACAGCACGCGGCCTGAACTAGGTGGTCTGTGGGGTCTGCCTTGAAACAGGCCCCAACCCCACACAGTGCAACAGCACCATGAGCTGGGGACTCAGCACCCACCCACCCCCAAGTTTCTACTCTATACCTTCCTGAGGACGGGCAGGCCCAGGGCACAGGGCTGGGTCATGAGTCCCAGACACCAAGAATATCCCCATGGTCTCCACATTCCACCCTGGCCACTATGGGGGGCTCTGCAGGTTCCCAGGGGCCTAATTTGGTCCACTGTGGCCAAACAGCCTATGCCCCAAGAATCCAGGGTGACCAGCTGCCCTCAACTGCAGTTACTCAGGTGGATGTGTGTGTCCTGAGGGGGACTGGGGTCAGGGCCCACCCTGCCAGCAAGTATGGGGCCCCACCAGCAAGCTGGGGGTACCCTGAGGTTTAGGGGGTGACCTGTGGGTGAGCTGGGGGATCCTGTGGGTAATGGGGGCCCTGTGGGTGAGCTGGGGGATCCTGTGGGTAAACTGGGGATTTGCTGAGGGCACCCCGTGGGTGAGGGGGACCCGTAGGTGAGCTAGGGGACCCCGTGTGTTACCTGAGGTGCCTGGCGGGTGAGGGGCCATGAGCACAGGGCCCGCAGGGGCGGGGCGCAGGCACGCGCCAGGCGGGCACTGGGGCAGGGTTGAGGGCCGGAGGGAAAGGGGCGGCGCTCGCGGCGGCCGGGGCGCCGGGCTGGGCGCCAGGACTCACCTCGGGCGCTGGCTGCCGGCGGGAGGGCCCCCAGCAGCAGCGGCGGCAACAGCAGCAGCAACACGGGGCTCGGCGTCATCTCGGCCTGTCGGGACCTGGGAGTATGAGGGCGGCCGGTCACTGGCTCGCGGGGCGGGGGTCGCCACGCTCCGGCCTAGAGCCCCGGGCCGCGGGGGTCAGGGTGCCGGCCCGCGCTCCGGGCGGAGGAAGCGGCGGCGGGAGACGTGGGTATCAAAGCAGACAAAGGGTTTACACTAATTACCGCCTCCCCGCCGCCCCTCTCCAAGCACCGTCTGGATTCCTGGCGCTTGTAACTCGGGCCTGCCCGCGGGACACACAACACCGGCGGCCCCGCAGATAATCGCCTGCGCCATTAGCGGACAAATTTGCACTGGGG
>NW_017731632.1:1840317-1849841 GCF_001890085.2 Hipposideros armiger
CACCCCCACTCCCACCCCCGCAGCCCCAGAGCTGACCTCTGGCCAGCCCCATCCGGTTGGCCAGAAGGAACAAATTGAATGGCCACAGGGCGCTTCTGGGCCTCGGGGTCCCGCTCCGTGGTGCTTTTGGGAGCAGAGAGGAGATCCAAGACCTGGCTCAGACTCCAGGCATCTCCGGGAGGGGAGTCAGGTCTCAGGTGATGGGGGGCACAGGTTTACCTGGTGCCCTTGACTGAGGGCAGGTATGTTCCCACTGCCCACCTGCAGGCTTCCAGCCTCTCACTTGATAGTGATAATACCACAGGACATTAATAATAATAGTAGACAACAACACATATAGCACCTCCATTGACCCTCACAACCAGGCAAGTGTCTCACTGTCACCTGGTGCAGATGAGGAAATGCAGGCACAGAGATGGCAGGTATGTAATTTACCCAAGATGCCCAGCCAGTACTTGGCTTGACCAGGACTGAAACCTCGCCCCGTAAGATCCAGCTCTCCTGCGGTTCTTTCTCCACACTGCCCGACCTGCCCTTGCCTGGCTCAGCGCTCTGCACACACCGGCTCCCACGCCTCCCCCACTTTCACCCCGCAGCCCCTCTGAACCCCTACCCCATCCTCTGTGGCCTGAACGACTGGGCCAGACCCCCTGGCTTCTCGTCACTGTCACTTCATTTGAATTGAAAATAATTTTGAAACACAACCCTGATTCTGTTGTGGCTCCCCAGTGCCCACAACACAAACCCCATGACCTGCGAGGCCCTGGATGCCGGGGTCCTGTCCATCTCCACCCCAATTCTGCCCAAATTACAGCTCCCCCACCCCATACAGCACCCCCTGGACCTTTGCCCAGACTGTTCCATTGGGCACCCCGCCTGGAGCAGCCTCTCTCCTCTCAGGAGCCCCCCTTCCAGAAAGCCTTCCAGAGAAGACTGAATTGGAGAGGCTTTGCAGGCCAGTGTCCCCAGGGCACAGGAGAGCAGGGTGAGGGGGTGCCAGCTGTCAGGGTTTGGGGCCCATCGAGGCCCAGGCGCCCCTTCTCAAGCCAGTGAAAAGACAGGTTCCCAAACCCCGTCTCTGGGCCAGTGTGGGCACTTTGGTGGGTGGAGGTGTCCTGCCCAGGAAGCAGGGCCGGGAAAGCAGACCTGAGTAGCCCTCCCGCACTTGGAGCCAGGCCCCGCAGGCAGGGAGGCAGCTAGGAGAGTAGGTTCAGGGCCCACGGACGGTGAGGCTGAAGCTGGGGTCACAGGTGAAAACGGCAGGTGGGTGGCTAGGTCCCGGGCTAGCGCGAAGGCTGCCCCAACTTCGCGGACAGGTTTGTGAGGAGGCATCACTGGAGCGTGAAGAGTTAGTTCCACAGGTGTGGAGGCTGCCAAGGGCAGGTGTATGGAAAGGTGGCTCTGAAATGGGGGCGGTCAGAACAGGAGGAGGTGGGGGATAAGGTGGGCAGTGAAGGGGGGTCACGGCAGGTGAGCGGGCTCGGGTGGGGGTGGCAGTCCAGGCAGGCGGGGAGGTTCCGCTCCACAGAGCTGCGGCTCCCCCCGGGCTCCCTGCGCAGGGACGCGCTGCCCCCAGGCGGACGCGCGGGGTATGACGGCTCTGCTCCGCTGCCCGGCCCGGGACAGCGCCCGCCTCTCGCGCAGGACGCGGCGCTCCCCGCGTGAGCGCCAGCCGACGCTGCTTCTGACCCGCGGTATCCCACCGCCCCTTCATGACAACTGGCCCGGAATACGAAATCGGTTCAACTGCCCTTTTTAAATGGGGACTTAGGGCGGTTGCTCACCTCTCAGCCTCCGTCCCCCCATCTGCTACCCGATCCCACAGAATCATCATGAGGATTGCAAGAGTTTCTGTCTCCCACCTACCCGGCACAGGTGAGCCCCTGAAAACATTAATTTGCTGACCATATGATCATCGTTCAACCATGACAAACTGACTCTGGCTCTGGGCTGGAGAGTGGGGTGCAGTGAGGAGAACCCGGCCCAGCCATCACAGAGACAGGCGTTTTAGTAGCAGGTGCAGTGACTGATGAGAAGTGCATCGGATAGTGGAAAGTGCTTGGCAGGGAAGGGAAACTGGCTGATGAACTGGCTTCTGCTTCTGCTCCACGTGATGCAACAGAGGCTGGATTACACGCTCTGCCCTGAAACAGAAAAAAAAAATTCAACATAAATAAACACATGTGACAAAGAGCATCCAAGACACCAGACATCATACTAAAGGGAGAGTGATCCTCGAGAGGTGGAAAACAAATGAGGGGGGCCCTACGACTGCCCCTGTTCCCTGCGTGGGGAGTTTCCAGGGCACAGTGCAGGGAGCAGCGGCCTCCGCAGAGCCCAGAGGTCTCCCTCAGGTGAGGGGATGGAGGGGGTCCCAGGAGGGCAAGGCGACTAGAGTTCACAGGACAGAGTCCTGGAGAAGAGAGAGCTGCCCTGAACGGAGAGGGAACCCTAGAGGCCCACAGAGGGTCCCCTCAAGGCTTCAGCTGAGAGCAGATGGGAGCTAGAGTGGAAAGGAACCGCCCAAGGCTGAGAACCGCCCCCCCCACCCCAGCCACAGAGGGCACCCGTGTCTGAGAGCCAAAGCTGAAAACCTCATAACTCAAGGGGCATCGTTAGAATAGAGAAAGAGGGTCTTGCCAGCTAAATGTGGTTCTGGTGTAGCCCAACGAAGCTTAGAAACAAGACCCAAAAGGGTCCCACAGTTTCCAAGTAACTTAGCTGCATCCCAGACACAAGTGCACGAACATTTACAGGAATACAAAATGGTTCAGCACCCACAAGGTACAAGGTCAGACAATTAAGTTCACGAACTCATTGAATGATGTTGTAAACCTTTTTTGATATCAGAGGGATTATTCATTATGAATTTGTACCAACCGGACAAACAGTTAACCAAGGTTACTGTTTGGAAGTGCTGAAAAGGCTGCGTGAAAAAGTCAGACGACCTGAACTTTTTGCCAACAATTCATGGCTCTTGCATCATGACAATGCACCAGCTCACATGGCACTGTCTGTGGGGAGTTTTTGCCAGTAAACAAATAATTGTATTGGAACACCCTCCCTACTCACTTGATCTGTCCCCCAATGGCTTCTTTTTTTACCCAAAGATAAAGGAAATATTAAAAGGAAGACATTTTGATGACATTCAGGAGATCGAGGATAATACGACAGCAGCTCTGATGGCCAGAAAGAGAGTTCCAAAATTGCTTTGAAGGGTGGACTAGGCACTGGTGTCAGTGCATAGCTGCCCAAGGGGAGTACTTTGAAGGTGACCATAGTGATATTCAGTAGTGAGGTATGTAGCACTTTTCCTAGGATGAGTTCACGAACTTAATTGTCCGACCTCATATAATACACAGTGTTTGACATCTAACAAAAAATTATTAGGCTTGAAAAGAGGCAGGAAATTATAACCTACACTGAGGGGGAAATTAATCACAACTAACTCAGAAACAACAAAGATGATAGAATTAGTAGACAAGAACATCACACATTTACCATGACTGTATTCCATATGTGTGATGATAGGGGAAAGATTAACTACATTAAGTAGAGACATGGAAAAAATGTTTAAGCCTCAATTGAACTTCTAGAGATAAAAATTACAGTGTCTGAGATAAATAATACATTGAATGGGATTAATAGAACATTGCAAAAGAAAAGATTAGTAAGCTTGAAGACATAGCCATAGAAACTACCCAACTGAAACACAGAGAGACAATGACTGGAAAGAAATGAACACAGCATCAGTCAGTTGTGGGACAGCATCAAGTGATGTAATACAAGTGGAATTGAAGTGCCCCAAGGAAAGCCGATAGAGGTGGAAAAGAAAATATATTTTACGAAAAAATGGCCAGAATTTTTCAAAATGTAATGAAAAACATAAACCCACAGTTCCCAAAAGTTCAACAAAACTTAAGTGCAAGAAACATGAAGAAAACTACACCAAGGCATGTCTATCACTCTCAAAATGCTGAAAACCATTATAAAGGGAATGGCTTAAAGCATCCAGAGAGAAAAAGAAACATTTTGTAGACAGGAACAAAGAAAAGGCTGTTTTGTTGCTGTCTTGTTGAATGAAAACAATTCAAGTGAGAGGACAGTGGAGCAATAGCTCTAAAATGCTGAAAAAACAAACCCCATCAACCTATATTCTTTACTATCAAAAATATCATTGGAAAACAAAGGTGAAATGAGGACTATTCCAGACATAAGAAGCTGGAAGAATTAAACAGTAACAAATCTACACTACAAGAAATGTTAAAGTACATCCTCTGAGCAGAAGGAAGATGGGGCCAAACAGAAACCTGACATTGCAACAAGAAATGAAGAAACGATTACGAGTAACTATAAAAATGGTTTTCTTATTATTTAAATCTCTTTAAAAGATAATCAACTGTTGAAAGAAAAAATAAAATCAATGTATTGTGAGGTTTATATCATGTAAAAATAAATGTATGACCACAAGAGCACAAAGGCTGAGAGGGGAAATGAAAATATAGTGCTTGCTGTAAGTTTCTTTGTTTTTTTTTGTTTGTTTTTTTTTAGCTGAGCCATCCTGCCAACAGCGGCAGCTCAGCAGCAGCTCAGCGGCAGCTCAGCTCGGGCCAGGCATCGAACCGCTGTTGCTCAGAGCTCAAACTCTTGAGCGAGCTCTTAGCCAACTGAGCCACTCGGCCAGCCCTGTAAGTTTCTTTTACTGATTAAGAGATAGTATGATATCACTTACAATAGACATTGACAGGTTAACAATGTACAGTATTAAATCCCAATGCAACCACTAAAATAACCTAACAAAGAATTGTAGCTAATAAGGCAACAAAAGAGACAGATGGAATAATTTTTAAAACATAATCCAAAAGAAAGCAAAAAAAGAGGGGAAAAAAACAGTAGCGACAAATAAAAGATAAATATCAAGATGGTGGATTTAAACCCAACCATATCAATAATCACACTAAATGTAAATGACCCAAACATCCCAGTGAAGAGGCAGAGTTTAGCAGACTGAGTAGAAAAGCAAGACTCGACTATATGCTGCCTACACAGAACACACTTCAAATACAGACACAACAGGTTACAAGTAAAAGGATTGGAAAATATACACCATGCTAAACACTCTCAAAAGAAACCTGGGGTGCTACATTAATATGGGAAAAAGTAGGTGTCAGAGCAAGACCAGAGAGAAACAGGATTATTCCATTATGACAAACTGGTAAAGTCGTCAAAAGGACATAACAGTCCTAAATTTGTATGCACCTAACAACAGATAATAAAAACCCATGAAGCAAAACTGTTTAGGAGAAGTGGGTAAATCCATGATTATACTCAGAGATTTCAACACTCCTCTCCCGCTATTTGATTCAAGAAGGGGATAGAAAACACTAGGAATGCAGAAAACTAGAACAATACCATCCACTAATGTGGCCTAATTGATATTATATAGAACAGGCCAACATTTCTGGACCATAAGTCTCAATATTTAAAATAATTCAAGTCATTCAAAGAATGTTATCTGACTACGTTGGCATTACATTAGAAATCACTAACAGAAATCTGGCAAAGCCTCAAATATTTGCAAACCAAACAACCTACTTCTTAATTTCCCATGGATTGAAGAATACACCAAAAAAAAATTAAAAATTATTTTGAACTGAATGGAAATGGAAAGACAACGTATGAAACCCTGTGGGATGCAGGTAAAGCAGTACTTAGAGTTATAGCACTAAACACCTGTACTGTTTAGAGAAGACGGGTTCCAGTCAGCGAGCTCAGATTCCATCCAGAGAAACTAGAAAAAATGAGAACAGATGAATCCCAAATGAGATAGAAAAAGGCAAAGAGTAATGACTACATTAGAAATCAATGAAATAGAAAACAGAAAAACAATAAAGAAAAATAATAAAACCAAAAGCTGGGTCTTCAATCAATAAAATCGATCAATCACCTACAGATGGATCTGGAGAAAAGAAGAGAAGACACAATTATTGATTTAGGAATAAGCAAGGTGACATTGCTACAGATTCTACACTTTAAAAGAATAGCAGGAAATATTATGTATAACTTAGTGCCAATAAATTTGACACTTTAGATGAAACGGACAGCTCATTGAAAAACAAAAAAATACCAAAGCTTACTCTAGAAGAAATAAGTAACCTTATTATATCTATTAAATAATTTGAATTTTTAGTTAAAAACCTCCCCCCAAAGAAAATACCAGGCCCAGCGGGCTTCACTGAGAAATTCTACAAAACACTGGAGAGGGAACTAAAACCCATTCTACACAAACACTACCAGGAAAGGAAAGGGAAGGCAGACCCCCCAACTCACACCATGAGGCCCCCATGGCCCTGAGGCCAAGAACAGACACTGCTGGACAGAACCTGGTGCAAAACATTTTTAATTTTAGTTCATGAAATCCAACAGTCTACAAAAGGGAAGATGCGTCATGATCAGGTGGGGTTCATCCCAGGGATGCAAAGTTGGCTTAAACAGCGGTTCTCAACCTGTGGGTCGCGACCCTTTTGGGGGTCGAACGGCCCTTTCACAGGGGTCGCCTAAGACCATCGGAAAACAAAAAGATATTTACATTACGATTCATAACAGTAGCAAAATTACTGTTATAGAGTAGCAACGAAAATAATTTTATGGTTGGGGGTCACCACAACATGAGGAACTGTATTAAGGGGTCACGGCATCAGGAAGGTTGAGAACCGCTGGCTTAACACATGAAAACCAACCAATGTGACTTTCTATGTTGACAGAAAGAAAACCATACAATTATCTCAATAGATGTAGACAAGGCATTGCACAGGACCCAACACCCATTCCTGATTTTTAAACAAATAGCTCTCAGCCGACTAGGCACTGAGGACTTTCCCAGCCTGATAAACATTTACGGCAACATCACACCGAGCTGTTAAAGATGAACACTTGCCCCGAATCAGAAGCAGAACGAGCCGCGCTTTCTGCTCTGTCCAGCGCTGGGCTGGAGGTTCAGCCAGCACAGATGGGAAGGAAATGAGCACAACGCTCCAATTGGTAAACGACAGGCTCACCTATGTAGAAAATACTGCAGAATCAACAAGAAAAAAGGCGCTCAACTAATAATACAGAGGGTGCAAAAAAATGAAGACACATTTTTTTTTAAGATTTTATTGAGGAATTGGGGAAGACACATTTCTTTTTAAGATTTTATTGGGGAATTGGGGAAGGGGAGCAGTGTTGGAGAATTGGGGAAGGGAAACAGCCAAGTTGTTGTCCTTCAATCTTAGTTGTGGAGGGCGCAGCTAGCTCAGCTCCAAGTCCAGTCACCATCCGGCCGTTGGCAGCTCAGAGCAGGTCAGCTCAAGGTGCCGCGTTCAATCTTAGTTGAGGGTGGGTGTAGCCACCATCCCATGCAGGAGTCAAATTGGCAACCTTGTTGTTAGGAGCACGTGCTCTCACCAGCTGAGCCATCCTGCCAGTGTTGGCAGCTCGGCAGCAGCTCAGCTTGGGCGCAGCTCACTGGCCCATGTGGGAATCGAACCGGCAAACCTGTTGCTCAGAGCTCACACTCTTAACCAATTGAGCCACTCAGCTGGCCCTGAAGACACATTTTAAGAAAGGGAGGGCCGGCCGAGTGGTGTGCTGTTTAGGATTTGGCTTGGGACACCAGCTCTGAGCAGCAGGGCCCCAGTTCAGATCCCACATGAAGGCCAGTGACGCTGCACCCTTTACAGCTAAGATGGTGAACAACAGCTCAACCTGGACCTGGGCTGCCTTGCATCGCTGATGACAGCGTAGGCTGCAGTGGGGCTGGCCGGTAGCCAGCATGAGCTTTCGTGAGCCGTGAGTAGCCATCCAATGGCCGGTGACCACTGCCTCACCTGGGAAGAGCGCAATGATCACAATACTAACATGAGCCAGTGAAGCGATGTCCTCCACAACTAGACTGAAGATCAAAAGGACAGCAACTTGTCTGTTCCCCTTCCCCAATTCCCCAATAAAATCTTAAAAAAAAAAAAAGGAAGGGAAAAACTATTGGGTTTTCGGAAAAGTCATGATGCATTTTTGCAATGAAAAACATACAAAAAATATGTCATGACTTTTCCAACAACCCAATATTAAAATTACACTGATGGTAACCCCTTTGAGAACCTCTTGTAATTGCAGAAGTCAAATGTGACTTGTATTCATCTTATGTTATCAGTAGATATTGAGTATTACAATTTTAGTACAGTTTTTTCCTTTCTTAAAATGTGTATCCATTTTTTTGGCACCTTTTGTATTCTCACACTTAGCACAGTGGCAAGACACAAGCATGAAATGTAATTCAGCAGGGTGAGGGGTGCAGGCGGGGCTGTCACTTGGTGCTGCTGACTGGCACATGGTCCAGCCATTCTGGGAGAGAGCTCAGTAGGGTCTTTAACAGCTAAGCACACACCTAACCAGGTCCTAGGCTGCTGTCATTCCATCCTAGGTATTTACCCAACAAGAGGAGGCACGTGTCCCCACGAAGGTTTGTGCGCAACTGCTCACAGCAGCTTTCTTTGGAGGAGCCCCAAGCTGGCAAGTCCCCAGATGTCTGTGGACAAGCAAATGGACAAACCAACTGTTGTACACCCATCCCGTGGGGCCCAGTCGGCAATAAGGAGTGAGTGATTAACACTCTCAACAACACAGAGGAACCTCAAACTAATTATGTGAGTGAAAGAAGTCAGTTTAAAAGGTGCACGCGGTGTGACGGCATTTGTATAACATTCTAGAAAAAGCCAAGTGATCGAGGGACAGAGAGCGGGCCTGGGGTTGCCTGGGGCAGGGGTGGGGGGAGGCGTGAGATGATGGAAATGTTCCCTATCTATTGTAGATTGTGGTCATGGTTTCATCATGTAAACGTGTCAGAACTGATCAAATTGTATGCTTGAAATAGTGCACTTTATTGTGTCAGTTACACCTCAGCAAGGGGATGGCTGCTATGGCAACAGCAGTGCTTGTGAGGACTGGGTGTCCCTCCTTGTCCCCTGAAAGGGAAGAGGCGGTGGTACTGAGAGCTGAAGGCCCCTGGGGCAGGGGCTCCACGCTGTTGTGCTGGAAGGCTGGTCCCCACCGAGGCCCTTGTGAGCTGAGAAAAGGAGGGTCGCCCTGAGACACAGGAAGGACATGGGCACTGATGGGCAGAAGGCCCTCAGCAGGGCCCCTGCCCTGTGGAAAGCCTGTCACATCTGCGCCTGGGCCATTCCTCTGCCTCCAGAACCCAAAGGCGGTGGGCCCCCAGCGCGGCCATGATGGAGCCCTAGGCCTCGCGGATGGTGCTGGCAGGACAAACCACTGCACAGACAATGTGCGGTGATGGACACAGCCACCTGCGACCGGCTGAGCCCCTGCGAGTGTAGCTGAAGGCCAGGAGACTGGGCACTGGCCTCACCCTAGCCTGCAGCTCCAACCCCACTGCTCACCACGTGAGCTCCCAGCCGTCAGACCTGAGTTTTAACAAGACCCAGCGCGCGTGCGCACGCACGCACGCGCGCGCACACACACACACA
>NW_017731632.1:1849881-1877154 GCF_001890085.2 Hipposideros armiger
CACACACACACACACACACACACACACACACACACACACACACACACACGGTTGCTGAGGCCATGGCCCCTCAGGGGTCCTTGTCAAACACGAGATGGCCGACTAACGCAAGGCCCAGCAGATGAGACGCTGCTGGGAGCACGTGCAGACTGAGTGAGGGTGTACTGGGCAGTTCTTGTCACAGTGAGACTGCGGACGGGGAGGCTGCATCCCTGAGGAGCCCACAATGCAGCTGCTGGCATGTTCCCAAGATTGGAAGGGGCCCCTGTGCCCTCTTCAGGTAACTGTCCTGCAGACTGGGAAGCACCGACTTCCCGGGGGCTGCTGCCTACTGGCCCTGAGCCTGTGCTGACCCCAAGACACCTGAGAACCATCATTGTTGGTCACACGGGGCCACATAACCTGTGCAGCGTCCCCACATTGGTCCCCTGACCTGGGTGGGGGGCTATTGGGACATCCCTCTGTGCCCCCCGGTGGTCCCTCCATGGGAAAGCTGCACAGATCGGTCCCCATATCAGACACATGATGACGCAGGGGATCCCTTCCGTGTTCTCTGTGTAACTTGCCAGGTCGGTGCCGAATGACAGATGACATGTAGCCCGTGGTGATGGCAAGCATGGCTGAGGTCTAGGTGCAGTGTCTTTGCTAGAGAAAATCACAGTCATGCCACTCAGTATGCAGCTGGCCTATACGCTTCCTTTTCTGTCCCCATCAAGGAAGGGATCAGATGCACCACGCCGTCATGTGACAGGGTCATCAGCACATTCCCACGGTTAGCCTTGATGGCACCAACTCTCCCGCTGCCTCAATATGACCCACCGAGAGCTCGGTTTCCCTGACATCATGCCAAGTGGACTGGGAGGGCAGGAGGTAAGAAGCCCCTCGCTGCCTTATAAACCAGAGGGTGGGGGGCACCCCATGAGTTCATGAGCCTCGGGAGGCCTTAGGGTTCCCACAGGGTCGGTAGTGGTGGGACACCCTATTTGAAGTGAGATGAGCTGCGGCACCCAGTTCTAAAAGCACAGTGCTCGGTGGGACTCGATCCGGGGCAGCAGCTCTGGCCCGTTTCCTGGGCACCAGGTAATGTTGCAAGAAAAGGCTCTGTGGCGGGTCCAGGTGTGACACAGCCACCCTGCTGCTTGGGCAGAGGGCCCATCGGGCCCCACGCTACCTGAGGCACCTGTGGCAGCACCAACAAAAGCAGCGCCTCTGGACAGCCCTCTTCCTCCTCTCCACCTGGAAAGCAGCCTCAGGCTTGTGGCTGAGCTCTGGAAAAGGCCTGACCTGATTCACCGAGTGGCCCAAGTACCCAGTGAGAGCCGAGTGCACGCAGCACTCTGCGGTCTGGCTGAGTCACATGTTGGACAGGAGACCCCAGCTCTGCTGAACTTCCCTCCCCCGCCCCCGGGGCTGCCAGGGTCGGAACAAGGGCAGAGGGGGCTGATGGGCATGTGTGTGCATATACCCACATCTCAGTGGGCAAAGCCAAGGTGACACAAATGGCCCAAGTTGGCTCTGCAATGGGCAGCATCCGAGAGGTTGACCAGTTGCCAGATTCAGAAAGCCCAAGACAGGAAGCTTGGGGGTACAGAGGGTGCTGTCCCACAGAAACAGGAGCATCCCCTGCAGGGAGTCTCTCATACACAGGGTGTGCCAATCCCAGCGACCACCCCATGGGCCTAGGTGCCGAGTGGCCATGGCAGCAGGGGGTGGAGGCTGTGCATGAACCAATTACGGGGGCTTCCCCAGCTCTCACACAGCTCCAAGCCCAACCCCAAACCAGCAAAGACCAAAGCTAACCCGTCAGTGGTCAGAGGGAGGGGACACATCTGCAACCTGGTGGCCACCTGACTACATGGAAACATCATAGATAGAAGAGCTGGTGACTTACGTCCCAGGGACTAAGGGACAAAGCACAGATGACTGCTCTGGAGGCACAGTCATCTCCAAAGGAGGGTCCATCTTACCACAGTGCCAGGCTGCAGTGGCTAGAGCCAGAACCCCAGCTGAGGTGCAGACTTTGAATGGGGGGCTGCAGCTCTGCCCAAAGCTGACTGGGACGGAGGGAGGAGTGGCCCCCACACCCCTCACTGCCCTTTGGGGTCTCTGCTCATCAGGTTTGCACGTCCTGGTGTCCAAGGAAGGACCTGGTCCACCAGAGAACCCAGTCCCCTCCCAGTGAGCTGGAAGCTGAAATGGCCTCCTTGGGTCCTCAGGCCACTGAGCCAAGAAGTGGAAGGAGCTGCTTTGCTGCTGGGGTGATGGGCCCAGGCCACCACGGAGAAGCAGGGTCAGTCAGGGCTGAACCATGTCCCCCGGAGGTCATACGTTAAAGCTGTAACCCCCCCTACACACACACACACCTCAGAATGTGACATTTGAAGACAGGGAGGTCTTGAGAGTGGGCCGACTGGGACCTGTATACTCAAAGACCAGCAGACACACACGGGGACTGAGAGCCACCTGCAGGCCAAGCGGAGAGGCTTCAGGAGGACTGGCCTGCCCACACCTTGATCTTGGGTTTCTGGCCTCCAGGGCCAGGAGATCAATTTGTTGTTTGAGCCGCCCAGACTGTCGTAATTTGCTATGGCCGCCTGAGGTAAGACAGTGCTTCGTGATGGGGCAGGAGCCCATGTGGTACAATGGTCAGTGGGCGACGGTACCCCACAAACACGCAAGGCCCGCAGCCCTGAGCCAGCCCATCTGAGCCCGCAGGCACCCACATGGAAAACAGGTGCTGGCTTTCGGGTTCAGGTGGGTGGGTGATCAAATTGACAACTGCCCATGACAAGGTAGCTGGTGGCCCCTAAACTTTTCTCATAGACACTGGATGGGCAGGTCTGGGGGGTCAGAGGTGTTATGGGCCTTGTCTTCCATCTGCCGTTCCACACCCATCCCCTCTGCCACCTAAGCCCAGGGCAGCCCAGGGAGAGGACAGTGGGATCAGGGCTCTCAGGCCCTGAGCCAAAGGTCTCTATTCCTCACCAGGTGGGCTCCCCATATCATTATCTTTCTGGAATGGTAAGTGCTCCCCCATCTGTTCTGTCTGCCCTGGAGTGGGGGGCCCTGGGGTTCTGTAGCACCCCTTGTGGCTTCCCCGCCCCCCTGCCACAAGCCTTTTCACAGTCCCCAAATTGTCTTCATCTGAGTATGCCATCTGTTTCCTTCTGGGCCCAGACATGGAGCCAGGATGTCTGTGGGGGCGGGCACAGCCCTCAGTGGACACTATTGGCCGTGTCTGCTGCTGGCCAGTCTGGGCCAGGCAGCCTGGAAGCCCCAGCCTAGCCCCCACCTGGCAGGGGGTCAACGCAGCCAGCTGGGCTACAGGAAGTGGGTGCCCCTCTGGGCTCTTCCTGACCCGGGCCATGCCCTCCCCAGCACAGCCTCTGCAGAACGGGCGGAAGGCGGGACGGGGCTGCTGTACCCAGCAGGCGCAGCCGCCAGAGACCCCGGTCGGGCAGGGCAGCCGTCCTAATGGCCGCTGCACCTTGGCCTCCTCCAGCAGCTCACACCTGCCTGTGCCCAACCTGCTTCCCATCCGGCACCCACAGGCGGGGGAGAATGGTCTGATGGGGAGGGGGGACGCGGAAGGCTGGCTCCAGCCAGCGTCTGACCACAAAGGCCAACTCCGAGTCCAACCTGTGGAAAGGCACTTTAAGGGGGTGAGTGTGGGCGTGAGGGAATGAACAGAGCTGACGACTAACTGACGGCTGATGGTGGTCCAGCCCACCTTGGCCCCTGGCTGCCCGGGGTTCACTGCTCAACAGAGGCTCACAGTCACTGGACAGAGGTGGCCCTCAGGGGGCAGGAACCTCCAGGTGCCACACAGGGTTTGAGAAGGGGCCTGGCCGGGTCCAGTAGTCCACCGCTCGAACCCGGTAGGAGCCAGAAACAACGGCTGTGTCTGGGAACACAAAGGTACAAGCGTGTTCTTGAACGTGTGCCCCCTGAACCCACCCCAAACCCCCTGACTCCATCCAGGCTTCGCAAGGCCCAGACCCCACCCCACATGGCGCTGTGCTGAGGCCCAGGAATGGGTGGAAGACACACCTGGACTGTGCACAAAGAGGTTAAACGTCGATGGCTTCCGGCTGATGGGAGCATACACATGACCATCCTGGGAGTACTGGATCTCATACGTCCACAGGCATCTGGGGAAGGTCAGTCAGGACCAGGGCTGAGGTCCAGGTGGGGAGGCCGGGCAAGGCCCATGCAGAGCCCTAATCCCTCCAGCCCCGTGGGCACTCTTCCCACAGTGATATGGGGAGGGGGCTGGAGCCCAGCTGCCACCTGCAATGTACCCTGTAGGTCATCGACCCTGCATCAGACAGGGGTGACATCATGGGTTATCTGTGGGGGCAGATATGTGAGGGGAGGAGCACATGACCTGTGGGGCGGCGAGGGTGGGGGTCAGGGGACAGAGTGGGATGATCCCGTGGGCACTGTGGCCCAAAGGAGCTGGAGGTGAGCACCTGGGTGGGGATGACCCAGCACGTGCCCGACGGGGACAGGGGCTCAGAGGCGACCACACTCACGCACTTGGAGCCAATGCGCTCGTCGGACCAGACCAAAAGCAGCTGCCTGTGGGTCAGGGGCAGAGCGCGGAGCTGGGTCACCTAGGAGAGGGAGGCGCAGTGACAGGGGTGTGGGGCAGAGGAGGGGCGAGCAGGGGGGTGGGCAGGCTGCCACTTGCCTGGCCTGGCGGCTCCGCGGGGCGCGCGCACACGTGCACCAGTAGCAGCGAGGGCAGTGGGAGCTCGGGGTGCAGCGTCAGACGGCCACTGGCGGGGAAGGGGCGCGGCGCTGTGGCCACAGGGTCCTGGGGACAGGCACCGGTAGGTACTCAGGGCCCTCGCCCCTCAGGAGCAGCCCCGCCCCGCCCCTCACCCCACCCCACCCGCGGACCTCGGCCTCACGCATGCGCCGGAACTGCTCTGGTGAGGGGAACACTGGCCGGCCAAGGCGCTGCCACTCGCCGTGGGGGCTGCAGAGCTGGTTGTCCAAGTACAGGGTGACGTACACAAGCCCTGCGGAGTCAGACATTAGGGCCGCGCCTCCCTGGGCCCAGACCACCGCTTCAGGCCCCACCCAGCCAGACAATACCCCCCCACCCCCCACCCCCCGTTGAAGTCCCCACACACCCTGGGACCCCTACTCACCCGGGCCCAGGGGCACCCCGTGCAGGCGCAGGGACAAAGCGACGCTGCGGTTGGCGTGGGCGCGGGTGTCGTTGCTCGCATAGACCAGAACTGTGGCGCGCCAGGCATCGGCGGGGCCTGTGGGGTAGTGGGCACTGGCCAGGACCCCCACAGTGTGGTTGCTGTCCTGTACCACCCCTGCTTGTGACACCTCGGCCCAGAGCTGCTCTTCGTCTGCAAGGCGTGGGGTAGTGGTCACCACACGGAGGTTGCCACCTATCCAGGGCCTGGCTTCCCACCATCTGCCCCCTTCCATTGGGGTCTCCAGCCTGGAGGTCCCGGGTCACACCACAACCTCTGTGGCCCACAGAACTGGGGGAAGCATGTTCCCCACCCAGCAGGACACATCTATCCGGCTCCCCTGGCTACTCAGGGCCGGGAATGACAGCCCTGCACAAGCAGGCCTCTGCCCAGGTTATGCCAGTCCGGCCTCGTGTGCTTCTGGCCTGGCAGCGATGTGGGACCCGGCGGGCTCACCCAGCAGAGCCAGCAGCCCCATGGCGGTGAGCACCGGCTTGCGCAGCAGCTGCACGTGGGGCGGGCGCGTGTTGTTGACCTGGAAGCGCGCGGTGAGCGTGCGCTGGGTGAAGGGGTGCGGGTGGTAGCTCAGGAAGGCGTTGTCATTGCTCAGGAGCGCATAGCGGATAGAGGAGCTGGCGTTGGCCACCAGCAAGTTCTGGTGCTGCGCGATGACCTGCGGGCGTGGGAGCAGCTGGGACCAATCGCCACGGCCACACGCCCTCACTGTCCCACCCCCAGAGGAGGCAGCGCCTGTGGGCAGGTCCTTGGGGCGGACCAACCTTCACCACCATGGCCGCGTAGGTCACGTCGGCCCTCCACGGCTGCGGCAGGGACCAGCCCACCAGCGGGTCTGCCTCATCGTTGTAAATGGGGGTGTCGGCGAACTTGGGGAAGAGCTGCTGTATCTGCTGCATGGCCGCCTTCTCCTGCTCCAGGATGGCGATGGAGCTGCCCGCGCCCTGCGGAGGTAGTGGGCCTCAGCGCGGCTAGGGCCGGCGCACCTGACTGCCGCTGCAGGGCGGGAGGGACCCTGGGGCCCTACCTTCTTGTGGAGGGCGATGTAGTCCAGCCGCACGCCCACCTCCCCGGTGAAGAAGTTGGTGCCGTGGTGACAGTGCCCCAGGAGGCCCCAGCACAGCGGGGAGTGTGGCGGAGGGTGAAAGGAGTCCCCGGGGCCGCCCAGGCGCAGGGTGGGGCTGGCCGCTCGGAGACCCTCGGAGCAGGCGTCGTAGTAGTTGAGGAAGCCTGGCGGGAAGGACGAGGGAGTCCATGCCCTCACACCTGGAGGGCCGCTCCCGCCCCCTCAGCCCCACAGGACCCCAGGAGGCCCCGCCCACCTTGCACGGTCATGGACACGTTGTCAAAGTCGTGGTGGTCTGGCTCATTCCACGTCTCGAAGTTCCACTTGGAAACGTGCTCCAGTCCATACCTACCTGCATGGTGTCCCTGCTGTCATGCCACCCCTCCCCTGGGGCAGCAGAGTGCCCTCCCTACTCCCAGGCGCCCAAACTTGGGGGGTTTGGATGTGACCGGACTGTCTGATGCGATGTGAGCCTGGCCCTCCTTCTGCCCACATCAGGAGACCCTGGCTGGCAGGTCCACGGCAGAGAGCAGCCAGGTGGCGGGGGTGGTGCAGGAGGCCAGCCTGCCCAGGAGCGCCCACCCAGACCCCTGGGGCCTGCCCCTGCCCACCGATGTATCTCCGGGCCAGGAGGGAGACCAGGTCCTTCCACTCAAACACCTGCTGCTTGTCTTCAAAGTCGGTGAAGAGTCCTGAGGGGCTGCCCATCAGCTCAAAGCCTGCAACACAGGAGGGTGGCTGCCCCCTGCCCACCACCCACACCATCCCCAAGCTCCCCATATCTGCCCAGCCTGGGCTCCACCAGGCCAGCACCAAAGCCGATCCATGGCGGGCAACCACTGAGGACCCAGAGGGGCCAGGTCAGGGGGAGATGGCACCTGGTGGGCAGAGGGCAGGGCCGGCTACTCACCTGGGAGGAGCTGGTTCTCCCTGAGAAGGTCCAGGTACCCGTCCAGATGGGTGAAGTTGTAGTGCAGGCCCTGCCCAGCTGACCCCCTGTGAAAGGACATGCAATGTCAGAGCTGGACAAGGTGGGCCCTGGTCTGGAACTGTGGCCACGTTCAAGCAGCTGGGGAGTTCACAAGGTGCCACACAGGATTCGGCTGGACTCAGTGGGCCCACCCCTTGGAAAAGACCAACTATGGAACCCTATCAGTCACTCACAGCCTAGTATGAACTAGCATGCCTGAACTGGAAACCCCACCCCAAAGCTTCCGGGGCTCAGAACAGCTTGAGGCTTAGGGGTGGACTGGGCAGGCAGGTCTTTTGGGAAAGGTATGAAAGGATGGAGTCGGGGACAACAAGGCATCCTGAAGACAGCTGACCGTGGAGCAGGGGGCTGTGGACAAGGGCCTGACAGGACCTGGTAGGCGCCACAGCCTGTTTCTCTGTGCCCCCTGGAGGCCAGGGACCCAGATTTGTCTCAGCAGTACCGACACTCCAAGGCCACATGGACAGGCAAGAAAGGGATAAGGGCAGCCACCCTACCCTATGCTCACCCCAGAATGGGGCCCAGTTCCCTCGGGGCTCATCAGGCAATTACTCAAATCTGACGCGCCGTGAAGGGGATGTGACAGGGAGCAAAGGGCCAGGCAGTGAGGGCCTCCCCAAGGTGACATCTCCAACATCACAAGTGATGGGACAAGCCAGCAATGAGCGCGCCTGGCGGACAGATGGGACAGCCCGTGCAGAGGCCCTGGGGTAGGAGTGAGCTTGTAATTAAGCAGCAGGGAGGCAGCGAGAGGACCTGGGCAGAATATGGGGGTGTGCTGAGAGAGATGAAGTCACAGGCCTGTGACCACCTGAGGATGGGCCCCTGACTCAGAGTGAAACGGGGGTCCTTTCAGGGATCTAAGTAGAGTGGTGCCATTACTTTCTTGATTTGCTTGTTTTTGAGACTAAATTTTTCTTACAGCAGTTTTAGATTCACAGCAAAACTGAGGGAGATAGAGTTCCCATTCCTCCACCAGGACACCGGCACAGCCCCCCAGTTACTAACACCCCCATCCGAGAAGACATGTGTTAGGACTGATGAACCTGCACTGACATGTCATCACCCAAACTCCATAGCTGACATTAGGGTCACTCTTGGTGCTGTGCGTTCTATGGGTTTGGAAAGACGTGACATGTATCCATCATCACAATGTCACACAGGGTAGTTTCACTGCCCCCAAATCCTCTGTGCTCCCCCCATTCATCCCTCCCTCCATCCCAAACTCCTGGTAAACATCTTTTCACTGTCCCCATGGTTTTGCCTTTGCCACGATGTTTTGAAAGGGTCCCTCTGGCGGCTAACGGGAGCCACAAGATGGTCCCCCAGGGGGAGGTGTGGTGCCCAGACCAGGTGGTGGCTGCAGAGGCAGTAAGGAGGGCTGAGCGGATGGATTTATTGGGTAGAGGGGACAGCATGTGCTGACAGGTTTGTGGTGAACCCCTCAGATTTCAGCTTGAGCAGCAAGGCAAGCAGGGGTGCAGGGGGCAGAGGCAGGTGGGGATCAGCTGGCAGTAAGATGCGTCTCGGATTTGGCTATGGGGAGTGGACATCCACGGGTAGATCTGGCCTTGGGGGTTGGGTGAGGAAGCTGGTGACCCTCAGTCAGGCCCAGGTGGCGTGGGGCGCAGGTGGAGTAAGCGGGAGCAAGCACTGAGCCTGGGGACCCCAGTTAGGGTCACTGCCTCCTGAGGAGCACAAGCAACGGGGTTGGCAGGGGGCCCGAGGCTTCCCCTGAGGACACACCTGGGCCACCTTGGTCCACCCATAGATCTGAGGGAGGAAGGCAGGGAATGGGGAGAGGGCCTGTAATGTGGCAGTAGGGTTTGTCCCACGTGTGCGATGGTGGAGGAGGGGTAGGGAGGGGGCACCATGGAATCAGACCCTAAGCAGCTCTTGGTCTGTCCGTCTCCATCCCATGACACAGCCTGGCCAGCCCAGCTTTGTCTCCCAGACACAGTGAGGATCTGAACAATTCAATACCTTCCTTCCAGGTCCTTCTCATCTCACTCTTCACGGACCAGCCTTCAAAGTCCGCCCAGAGGCCCGAGTCCAGCCATCACACACAGGGGCCTCCCACCTCCCCCCACCCTCGGGGCCACACACCTGCATGCCCCTGCTGGGCCTTCTGCAGGGATGTGTCTCCCAGCTTCTGGGGGCAGCAGGACAGGCAAGTGCACGGGGACCCACCCTTCCCCCCACCCGCTACCCTCCCTCCCATCCAAAGGTCACAACCGGTAGCGAAGAAGTAAGTTAACAAGCACTCGGGTAAAAATTAAATGCATGCAGCAGACAGACGGGCTCCAAAGTCCCACAGGTGGTGGGGGATGGGGGGTGAGGAAGATAGGGGGTGGGAGCTGGCGCAAGCAACGGGGGACCAGGAGCAAAGTGAAAGCACAGGAGCTCTTTCTGCACAGGTCCTGGCCACCCTGGGCTGACGGAGGGTGGGGGCGGGGGTGCGCTGGGCTGACAGAGGCAGGGAGCACAGCGGCCCTGCTGAATGCTGGTCCCTGCTCGGTGCTGTGGGCCAGTGGGGCGCCCCAGTCTGCCACCCTGGGTAAATGTGAGTGTTCGCTGGCCACGCCAGCCTCGGCAGCACACCTGACCCCAGGGGCCAGGAAACCCGAAGTGGGTGGGGGACAAGGAACCCAGGAGCAGTTCTTGGGCCACTCTGTCGGTGCGTCTGGCTCGGTTGGGAGGGGAAACGGTGCCATACATTCCAAGTGGGGGGAGCAGTGGGTGAGAGGTAAGTTGAAGTGCGCGGCCCACCCCTGCACCCCCCCTGCAGAGAGGCCTGAGTCATGGTCGCAGACCTGGCCACCAATCAGCCCCAAGGCCAGTCCACCCTGCCGCCCCGCAAGGGGTCGAACTGGGCGTGAGGCACCAGCAGGGTCGCCTCCCGCTTCTGGCCGGGCACGTGGGCCGAGGCAGCACAACTGCCTCATTCACGGCGCGCCTGCGGCCGGTTGGGCGGCACCAGAGCCCCCTCCTCCCAGGCCTCAGCGCTTGCGCTGCGAGGACACAGCTGAGCCGGGCCTGGTGAGTGCTCGCGTGCGCGGGGCGGGGATCTGGGCTGCAAGTGCATGGGGTGTGAGGACCGATCCGCGTGTGCTCGGCAGTGGCGTGGGGCGCACGCGCGGGAGAGCGCGCAGGGCGGCGGCGGGGGGCCTGGGTTCGGGGTGGAAACCCAGGCCGCACCCTCCGGGAGCAGGGGGATGGTTGGGAGAGTGCGCGGAGGGGACCCTGGCCGCGCGTGCTGGCCGTTGATGAGCGAGGGCCGCGCTGCAGCCGCTGTCCGGGGTGGGGAGGTGAGGGTGTCGGGGCCCGGGCCGCTGGCGGGGGACCCTAGAGCGCATGCAAGAGCGGCCGGGTCTTCGGGAGAAATTCGGGTCTGGTTTTCAGGGCCCTGGGAGCAAATTGGGCTGTCTGCTGGCCTCCTTTTACTTGTAGGGATAGCGTTTCCTTTCCAAATATGTGTGCTTAACCATTTAAAACGGCGCCTTAAAGACGAATATTAAGGAAAAAACTGTGTGGCATGGGGACTGGGCAGGAGGCCAGTGAGGGCGGCTGCAGCAGGTGGGAGGTGCTGGAGATTCGGGACCCCTGCCAGAATGCCGGAGTCTGCACTCAGTGGGCCCACCGGGTGGCGGGGTGTGGGCCCCACGCACTTGCCCACGTGCCTGGCCAGACAGCAGGGTGGTCATGGCAGTGAATGCACGACAGAGAAGCAAGCAGAGCGATGGGGTCTGTGGGCGTGTGCTAGGCAAAGGGGTCCTACAAGCCTCTCGAAGGACACAGGTGACCTCTATTGTATTTCTTCACCTGCTTTAGACAAACAGCCTGGGTGGGAGTTGGCAGAGTACAGGGCCCAATCCGTGCCACCAAGGACAGCGAAGGATGGACCCTGATGGTGTAGCTGACCTGACGCTGGCGCTAGGTGCTGTGTGCACTGAGAACAGCCCCTCCCTGAAATAGCGCCACCTGCTGGGAATCCCAGCACAGGTGCTACAAACCCAGGGAGCCTCTGGAAATCCCTGCCCCCATTGCCCAAGGAAACCTCCCACGTTAGGTTTCCCCTGAAATAACCGCCCCCCACACCGCCCTGTCCTGTACCAGCACCAGGCCCCATGACACCCAGCACCCCTGCCTGTATCTGCACGGCCGTCACTGCTCTGTGCACCCAGGGGCCCTCCAGCTCCGTTCCCCACCCCACACCCCCATTCAGTAGCTGGACTAAAAGAAGATAAGCATTTTATGACACCTCAGTAGCTGCCCTTCCCTCTGCACTCCGCCACCCCCTCCCCCCCAAGGCACCTTATCTGCCCCAAGTTGAAGCCTGAGGCCCTGAACTGCTGTGACTCACCCTGCCCAGCCCTCAGGTCCAGTAAACCACAGCTTCTGGTCTGGGCTAACAGCCCCCCCACCAGGGACTAGTGTGTCCCAGGCCAGATGGGGGGGTGGGCAGGGAGGCCCCAGCTCTGACTTGAGAGAACTCAGCGAGCGCTCAGGGCCCAGCGTCGACTCTTCAAGGACAAGGAGTCAGATCTGGAGAGGTGGCCACGGCATCACAGGTGGGGCCTGACCCTCACTGAGGTGTGCAGACACCCGCCCAGTCTCTGGCCGTCCCCCACCTGCAGGCACCACTCCGATCTTTGCCCCAAATGGAGCTCCTGGTCTCCCCAGCCAGACTCCCTGAATTCGGGGCTGGGGCAGGGCATGCAGGCAGGTTTCCTGAGGGCCCAAAGTGGAGCTGTGTGGCGGAGCCAGGGTGGGAACCCCTCAACCTCTCATTGTCCCCCATCCCGGGAGCACAGTTGGCTGTTGATCTGAATTCCTGCTTAGTAACTGGCGACTCCTGTGGGGACGGGAGAAGTATGACC
The DNA here is from genome assembly GCF_001890085.2 of Hipposideros armiger. Lineage (NCBI taxonomy): Eukaryota > Metazoa > Chordata > Mammalia > Chiroptera > Hipposideridae > Hipposideros > Hipposideros armiger. The sequence goes on from NW_017731632.1 coordinate 1,862,053, forward strand.
AAGCCAGGCTGCCCACGGTGCCAGGGCCAGCTTGGCCTTCCAGCCCCACCAAAGGGACCCCCCTGGAAGAACACTTGGGGCTCCAGCCCCCCACAAGATGGGCCCCTTCTTACCCATGTCTTCACTTTAAAGATGGGGGACTGAGATTCTGAATAATCACTGTAAAAAAACAGCAGCTTGCCCTTCGTTTATCATGAGTGGGACATGAGGGGAACCGTGTAAAGCGCTCATTTACCTTCTGCCAGCCCTAAAGGGCAGGTCCCACCTCTGTACAGGAGAGAATGCAACGAGGCCAGGCACCTGCCCACTCACGGGGTCAGCGCTGGGCTAGAATCCAGATCCAGGACCCCTAGCTCCACAGCAAGAAAGGCACACCTGGCTAGTGTGTCCTGACACCCATCACACACACACACAGCAGCCTTTCCCCACAAGGACACGGAACAGATGCTGGGATGTGGCTGCCGGGGCTGAGCTGGCCCGGGTCCGCCCCTGCTCATGCTCTAGCACGGACCAAACCCATCTCCTGGAAGGGCAGGGAGGGTGTCCAGGGATGGGCCAAGGAGACCAGCTCCTCCCTTGGTCCCCTCTGGTCCATGCCCACCTTCCAGGGTCCTTGGGGCCAAGGCACTCAGCCCCAGAGCCGAAGGGTCACATACTGCGTGTGCCTATCCCAGGACTGGCCAGGTTCCTGAGCCTTGACGGCCGAAAGAACCCCAGAACCCAGGGATCCTGCTCTAGCCACTCGCTGCCCCAACCTGTGTCTCTCACACTGCAGCCCTGTTCCTGGGGGGCTGGGAGCCTATCAGAGGCCACACGGATGTAATTATTCGTGAGCCTCTAATTACAGCACAACTCCCCCAGTTAGCAGCTCAGGTAACACTTGTCTGGGGACACGTGTGACTCAGCAATCTTTGGGGTAAATAATTGAACTGCAAGCCCAGCACGGCCAAGCAATTAGATGTTGACCATAGAGCACTGCCTGCCGGGCCACGCCAGGCCTGCTCGGGCCCACTCCGGGTGCCAGCTCTGTGCCTGAGCTACTGGCACTCCCCCTCCACTAACAGAATCCGGGGGCTCTGGGGTCCAGCCAGCCAGCAGACACAGGCTTGGGGTCTGGCTCTTCTGTGAGGCTCTTCCTCCGAGCTGCCAGCCTCAGGGCCCACCACGCAGAGGTGATGGAGGAACAAGAGGGGACTCGGTGGTTTGGTGAAGGGGTGGAGGAGCCTCCGTGTGGGTGATGGAAGGGACTGTGCTTGGATGGCAGTGCACAGGGAGCCGCAGGGTCTGGGTCTCGGTCTGGCCACATGTGTGTCTGGGTCTCTGCGACACCCTCTGCCCCAGCATCCATGCCTGCTTCTCTGTTGCAGGTTTTCCCAAGGGACCTGGTAACCCAGGATGGACGTGTCCCCTGAGCTCATGGAGCAGGGCAAGGGGCCGGTGCTGGTCCGCCGGCAACCTCGGGCACCGCGGGGCCTGCGTGAGACGCTGAAAGCCAGGCTGCAGCGTAGCTGTGTGTGCAGCGTGCAGGGGGCCCGGGCGCTGGTGCAGGACCTGCTGCCCGTCACACACTGGCTGTGCATGTACCGCCCACGGGAGGACCTGGCGGGCGACGTCCTGTCTGGACTGGTAATTGGCATCATCTTGGTGCCCCAAGCCATCGCCTACTCGCTGCTGGCCGGGCTGCAGCCTGTCTACAGTCTCTACACGTCCTTCTTCGCAAACCTCATCTACTTCCTCATGGGCACCTCGCGCCACGTCTCCGTGGGCATCTTCAGCCTGCTCTGCCTCATGGTGGGGCAGGTGGTGGACCGTGAGCTCCTGCTGGCTGGCTTCGACCCCGTCCAAGATGGGCTGGGGCCCAGGGACAACAGCAGCGCCCCCAACGTCTCAGCTGCCATGCTGGCACTGGGGCTGCAGGACTGCGGGCGGGACTGTTATGCCATCCGCGTGGCCACTGCCCTCACGCTGGTGGCTGGGATTTACCAGGTAAGGAGCTGACTTCATAGGGCCCACCCACTGGAAGGGCTGAGCCTAGGGGAAGCACAGGCTTGTGGCCTTGAAGGACAGTGGCTTTAACCACAAGTGGACAGGACAGGCACAGGCAGGGGGGGCCTGCATCGGCACCCCAGGGCCCAGGGAGCCTATCCAGCCAGCTGCAGCCTGGGCAGGGCTAGGGTGCTGAAGTGTGGCCCACACAGCCTCCCCAGGCTTCCTGTCCCAGGTGGGATCCTGGGGGGGCTGCCTGCCTTCCCGTGACCGCCTGACACCCAGCCCTCTCCTATACCTGTCCACCCCAGCCCTGTGTCACCCCTCCCAGGGGCCAGCCTGAGTCCCTTCCATTGGCTCCAGATCTCCAGGGAAGGGGGAGGTCCCACTCATGGGGCAGGAGGAGGAGTGGGCAGGCTTGTGATGTGGCCATGCCCCTCGGCCACACCCGGAGCCGGCTATGCTGATGTCACTCTACCCACAGGTCCTTATGGGCATCCTCCAGCTGGGCTTCGTGTCCGCCTACCTCTCACAGTCACTGCTTGACGGCTTCGCTATGGGGGCCTCAGTGACCATCCTGACATCCCAGCTGAAGCACCTGCTGGGCGTGCGGGTCCCACGGCACCAGGGGCCAGGCATGGTGGTCAGCACGTGGCTGAGCCTGCTGCGCAGTGCTGGGCAGGCCAACCTGTGTGACGTGCTCACCAGCGCCGTCTGCCTGACCGTGCTGCTGGCCGCTAAGGAGCTCTCGGACCGCTACCGGCACCGTCTGAAGGTGCCCCTGCCCACGGAGCTGCTGGTCATTGTGGTAGCCACGATCGTGTCCCACCTCGGGCAGCTCCATGTGCGCTTTGGCTCCAGTGTGGCCGGCAACATCCCCACTGGCTTCGAGGCCCCGCGGGTGCCGGACCCGGGGCTGATGCAGCGCGTGGCGCTGGATGCCGTGCCCCTGGCCCTGGTGGGCTCCGCCTTCTCCGTCTCGCTGGCAGAGATGTTCGCGCGCAGCCACGGATACTCGGTGCGAGCCAACCAGGAGCTGCTGGCCGTGGGCTGCTGCAACGTGCTGCCCGCCTTTTTCCACTGCTTTGCCACCAGCGCTGCCCTGGCCAAGAGCCTGGTGAAGACGGCCACCGGCTGCCGTACGCAGCTGTCCAGCGTGGTCAGTGCCGCCGTGGTGCTGCTGGTGCTGCTGGCGCTGGCACCCCTGTTCAGGGACCTGCAGCGCAGCGTGCTGGCCTGCGTCATCGTCGTCAGCCTGCGGGGAGCCCTGCGCAAGGTGAGGGACGTCCCACAGCTGTGGCGGCTCAGCCGGGCGGACGCGCTGGTCTGGATGGCTACGGCGGCCACCTGCGTGCTGGTCAGCACCGAGGCGGGGCTGCTGGCCGGCGTGCTCCTGTCGCTGCTGAGCCTGGCCAGCCGCACACAGCGCCCCCGCACGGCCCTACTCGCCCGAATCGGGGGCTCCGGCTTCTACGAGGACACAGCGGAGTTTGAGGGCCTGGTCCCTGAGCCTGGGGTGCGGGTGTTCCGCTTTGCAGGCCCACTTTACTATGCAAACAAGGATTTCTTCCTGCAGTCCCTCTACAGCCTCACGGGGCTGGACGCAGGTCGCGCGGCCGCCATGAGGAAGGCGGGGGGCCCGGAGGCAGGGGTCAGTGAGGGAGACCCCATCGAGGGCAAGGACCTGGGCCCCGTGAGCAACACCACCGCGCTGGTGCCCATGGCTGCTGGTTTCCGCACGGTGGTCATTGACTGTGCCCCACTGCTGTTCCTGGATGCAGCCGGCCTGGCCACACTGCGAGATCTGCGCCGAGACTATGGGACACTGGGCATTGACCTGCTCCTGGCCTGCTGCAGCCCCTCAGTGACCGACGCCCTGAGGAGAGGCGGCTTCCTCCGGGAGGACCAGGGGGACGTGGATGAGGAGGGGCAGCTGTTTTACAGCGTGCACAACGCTGTACAGGCGGCCCGGGCCCGCCATACGGAGCAAGCACCCGCCGACTCCAACGTCTAGGAGAGCCAGCGCCTGCCCCAGGCCTGCTTCCTCCCAGGGCCCACACAGACTCCTCACACCAATCACCCAAACTGACCCTCCTGGGAGCCTGTGCCGTCTCTGCCCTGGAGGGACCAGGGAGCCCGGAATAGGACAGGACGGACGCCACTGTGAACACAGACAAGGACCCAGAGATTCCTAAGAACCACACCTTTAGGACCAACGCCCCCATGGTGCAAAGCTGGGCCCCAGTGCTGTGTGACCGTGGGGCCAGTTTGACACTGTGTTGCCATCTTATTTGAACAAGGGCCTGGATGCAATCATGTTGCCTCCAAGGTGCCAGAAGGACGCTGGTCCCTTAGCCCCCACAGCTCCCACCCCACTGGGTGAGAGCTGGTGGCTCTGGATGAGTGTGAGGGTCTCTGTGCCTCTGGAAGCTGCCCAACACACACACCCAAGTGTTCCTTACACCTCGTGCCTAGGCCCCTGCTGGGCAGTGCAGGACAAAGGGAGCGTGACCAACACAACCTTGGCTCAGCCGTCAGGCACAGCTGCCCTGCAGAGCCCACCCAGCGAGGACCCAGCACGGGGCGCCTGCGTGCACACTCACTGGAGCTGGGTCCAGCCTCAATGTCAGCGCAGCGGAGCACCAGCCCGCCCCTGAGCCTCTGGCAGGAAGCCAGCTGTGCCTGCTCCTGGGGCTGCCCCAGCCAGCCCCTGGGCCTTCTTGAGCCAAGGAGCATGTGTTCCCTCCTCCCCTCCCCACAGGAGGCTTTGCTGAGAGTGTAGGGGCCATGGCTCCTCAGAGCAGGCCTCCCCCCTCCCTCGTGCCCCCACCTCTGCACTGCACTGTCCTCCACAGCAGACACAGCCTCCTCTCAGCCTCTGTCTTCAGCTCCCTAAAGTGGGCACTGCTGCCCCAGGCTGCCCACACCACGCTCTCCATCACCCACCTGGCCGTAATGAGCTCCAGCAGCCAGTGAGTCCGGACCTGCTCAATGCCACCATGAGGGACGGCGCCCACGTAGGCCAGGTTGAGCTGCTGGTCCCAGCTGAGGTCATACTGGTCAGCCCGGCTGTGTGGCAGTGGAGGGCTGGGGACAGAACAAGGATGTGGGGCATCAGTCCCCATGGCTCTGGGGACACAGGGCAGCCTCAGCATACACCGCATCCATACAAAGCCAGGGCCTGGGCCTGCCTGGGACATGGGGCTCCAGCAGGTGGACAGAGGAGTGTCTGCTGGTGAGTTTTACTGTCCTTGATGTAATAAAATGACCTCTAACGCCAGGCATGTTATGAAATCTCATGTTTATGGAGGTCGCGGGCTCTCAGAGGAAGGAGAACCACATCCCCGCTCTGCTCCTTGCCCCATTAGCAGGGAGCTCAGCTTGACGCCTGACACAGAGGGGGTCGGGAACACAAGGTTGGGGGACGGGTCCCACTGCAGGCACATTTGGCACCGCTGGGGCCGCCCCCTGGGAGGGTTCTGGTCTGCAGAGCAGTATCCTGAGCCACATCCCTCCTCAGGGCCTGGGCTACCTCGGACCACCACCAGACTTGGCCACCATGAAAACTCAGGGCCTGGCCCTAGGCCTCCACCACCAGGGGTCCCCACTTAGCTAGAAAACAACCACCGGACCCCAAACACCACAGGGTGGCTTCTAGGGGAAGCAGCCAGCCGGCTAGGGCAGCCTTCCTCCCTTCCACTGCCTACTGAGCGCCCTGGGGGCAGCCTAGGTCTCTCCACATGCGACAAGGGGGTCCCAGAGTCCCAGGGGCGCGGGGCGCAGCCCAGCTTTAGGAGGAGCGCGCGGCGGGAAAGAGCGCCATTGGCCTCGAGCCTCGGTTTCTCCGCGTGCGGCGCTCACCAGAAGCCGGTGCTCCTCCAGAAGGGGCGCAGGGGCCACGCTACGCGGGCTGCGTCTACGCGCACCAAGTGCGGGGCCTCGGCCAAGGCGGCTGGGGGAGCGGCCAGCAGCGCCGCCAGGAGCGCGAGCAGCGCGACCCGGGCGCGCATGGCCGGGGCGCGGCGCGGGGACACCCCGGGCCGCTGCAGGCCCTCCTCGGGCTCCTCGGTGCGCTCCCGGAGCCAAGCTCTGCGCCAAGCCGGCGGGTTCCGCCTCCGGGTCGCGCGCCACGTGACCACCACCGCGGGGCGGCTGCTTGGAACCCCGAGGGTAGGGGCTGGGCGGGGCTTAGGCCGGGTAAGGCGTGTGGGCGGAGGGAGAGCACAGAGGTGAGGAGCAGAGCGTGGGTGGCGGAGTGTGGGCGGGGACAAGGCCAGGGAGGGGGGCGTGGTTGGGGTTTAGGTGGGCGGGTGGGCGTGGGCGGGGCTTAGGTGGGCTGGGGAAATTGGAATGCGGTCCCTCAGGCAAACTCCTCCATGGCGCCCCCTTCCCCGCCTACGGGGATGATAGTACTGCCTCGCCGGCCGTGTGATGACCTAGGGGCTCCGTGAGTGGGGCACCCTTAGAAGACAGCTCCTCCGGTCAGCGGCACGAAGGTGAGCCGCCGTCCTGTGGATGCATCAGAAGGTTGCCCTGGAGACCGGGAGGTGCCTAATGTTCTGGTCAGACGGGCTACTTGCTGGCTCGGACGTCAGAGAGAGGTGCTCCCATGTGGGACACATTTGAAAGGCGCGGAGCTAGGACCCACCGGCTGTGGGACGTGGGCGTGGAGGGAAAGAGCAGAGTTAAAGGTGTACTAGGGTTTTGGATCCCCTAGGGGGCGGGCGTTACCTGAAAGTGGGGCTGTCATAAAAGCACAAGAGGGACTGGGGACACGCTGCTTCTGAGAAGCCAAGTGGACGTTTCTAGCAGAGGGTGGGATGGTCTGGCCTGGGTGTGACAGGAGGGGGGTGTCGCAGTGTAAGTGTCTATACTTTCAACTGTACATGTCCACCGAGGTTCTACAGCCTCACACGTGACATCAGCCGCTGAATGAGGACGTGCTGTGTAGGCAGGAGAAGCACCAAGAAAGCGGCTTACACGGTGTTGAAGGAGCGCTGAGGCCACAGGCAGGGGTCTTCAGGCAGCTCTCTGGAAGACCTCCTACCTCCGCCATGTAGACCAGTGAACGAACCACTGAGACCGCTGACAATGAAGTCCTGAAAGTAAATGACTGCAAACCTAGAATTCTAAATCCAGCAAAACGTATGCTGAATGAAGGCTAAATAGACATTTTAGAGAAACAAACCCTGAGAACACTTGTCATTAAGGAGCCGGTGAATGGTGTCCTTCCAAAGAGGCTGTGAAAGAGGCTGATTCACAACAGCAGAGGACAGGAGGGAAGGGGATGAAAGAGAAAGGGTATGTCACAGAATAGCCTAGTGAAGAGCAACTTGTAAAACAAAAATAACGATATATTTTGGGAGCTTAAAACATGTCCAGAGAATTGAAATGTGTGATGGTAGTGCACAAGTTTGTGGAGGGGGGCTAGCGGTGTGTGATTGGCTGGTCCCCAGCCGTGTCTGCTGTCCTAACCCCCAGGACCTGTACAGGTGTCCTCACTTGGTGAAGGGACTTTGCAAGTGTGATTAACGTAAGAAAGTGGAGATGGGGAGATTATCCTGGATGATCCAAGTGAGCCCCAAATGTCATCATGGTGTCCTTGTAACGGGGGGAGGAGGGGATTAGATGTGGACACAGCCATGGGATGACCGCAGAAGAGACAGAAGACCACTGTGAAACTTGTGCTGGGGGTTGGTCTTAATCAGTATGCTGAGACAGCAGGCACGAAGATGGTTGTCGTAAAGGGAGATGTTGACAGTCATGGGTCCCTGGAAATGCAGCAGGACCACACACAGAAGCAGGAGGAGGCTCATTTTCTCTAGCTCAATTCTTGGGGCCTTGGTCCTGGAGAGACCGCCTCCCGGGGCTCACCAGTCCCTGCGGATAGCAGTCAGCCTTGGGGGGACATGGTCCTGCCTGCACCTTGCTCATGCACGGAGAGCATGTGCTATCGTAGATCAGGCCTGCAGAGCCAGAGCGGTGCAGGCAGCATGGCACTGGGCACCTCAGGGGCACAGCAGGTCCACACAGTGACCTGGGTTCACAGAGGGCCTTGGTCATATGGTCTTATGGTTTTTAAAAATTGGCTGAACTAAGACACTGTGACCACAGCGGTTCCCACACTATCTCGGAGTCCCTCTGTCACACTTCCCTTCTTGGTGGGGTGGCGCTGGAGAGGTGGGGACGCTTTTGGGATCTGACCAAGGGGAAGTCAAGCTGTGCAAACATCAGTTGGGGTTTAGCGGAGTGTTTATGTGGGTTCCAGCCACTTCTGTGCGCAGCAAAGTTAGAGTCAGAGATCCTAGTGCAGAAAACAGCTTCCAGGAACTCCCATGGCAATTAACCAAGAGGAGTGAATTACACACACTTTTGGAAAGGGATTAAACATCCTGCTGATTTGACAGGAAATGTTGACATCAACAAGATAACCTAGAATCTCACAGCAGAGTGACAAGGACATGATGTAAAAGGGTTCTTCGCATCAGTAGGGGCATCTTAGATTAGCCACAGCATAGGGAAGGGCACCCAACACTTTCCAGCTGACAAATGAACACATTTGTCAAAGTTCTCTCCAAACTTGACAGCAGTCTTAACAATGTATGTCTGTGGGAAGCTATTCTGAGAAGTTCATGGGAGGGCTTGATGGAAGTATTGTTTGCCTGTAGTTAATAAGCGGGATCGGGAAGCACAGAGCTGTTCAGAAATGGTCAGACCTGGGTTTTCCTTCTTAAGATGTTCCCTGCACCCCACTTTTTCACGAATGGAGAGAGGTATGTCCTCAATTCCTGTTTCCTTAGAAGTCAGTGGCAGTGGGAGTCCATAGAATCCGCTGCTCACCAGCACCATCACTGGGTCATAACCCTCTGAGTGGCAGGTCAGTCCTGGGGCCTGGCCCTTACCCCTGACCTGTGACCTGGCTGAGGGCAAGTGCGGAGGCTGGGTGGTGCTGAGGACACAAGCAGAGAGGAGTGGACCCAGGAACTCCCAGCTGTCTGGGTTGAGGTGCTGAGCAGGTGGGGAGGCTGGCGGTGAGCTGAGTGTTCCAGGACCAGGGACTCAGCCCCCAGCACAGACCCCTCCGGTGGTCTGAGGAGTCCCATGGGAAGGGTTCCTTTCCTCTGTCACCCTGCCCAGGGGCTTCACTCTGTTTTCCCTGCTGCAGTCAGGCCAGCTCCTTCTGATCAAGCCCCTTTCTCCACGGATTGCTCCCTCTCTCCACGGACGCTCGGTTTCTAGACAAGTGCTTCCTGGGACTGGGGGCAAGCAGTCTCCATCCACCTTCTCAGGACTGCTCCTCTTGTCTTCAGACCTGGTCCCGGGCACCACCCTTCCTCTCTCCAGAGTCCACTCCTGGAATCCCCCTCTGCGCAACAGGCTGCCTCTCCCTCAGTCTGTCTCTTCTTGCCCTGCTCCGTGCTGACGCTACCAGCAGGCCGAGCACACTTCCAGGCACTTCCTCTGTCGCGTTAGTTGTCATTACGCCCTCTCTCGGGATATTATCGTCCCCTGGCTGCGTCCCCCGACCCGTTTTTCTCTTCCTCTGGGACCCTGAGGCCCCATCTTTCCCTGCATCCATGGGAGCCAGCTCCACCGAGGTGGCTAACCTGCAGCCCCTGCTCGCCCTGCCAGGTTGGGGGCTGGACGGCAACCCACAACTATACAGCAAGGACCAGAAGGGTCCCCAGTAAACCCCTTTGCCCAGGATATCCAGCTCCGCCACGCGCACTGCAGCCCACGGCCAGGCTCACAGAAGCTAGGGACCCTGGAGTGCTGGCGGGCGATGGAGCAGGGTGACCCTCGCAGACACGTCCCCAGCGCCGCCTGGACAAGACAAAGTTGTGCGTGCTGTAGCCGGCCCTCAGCAGAGCCTGGCACCCCGCCTGCAGGGCTGGGTAGTAGGATTCACTGCAACACTAGGAGCGCGGTGGGAGCGGGGCTTCATAGAGGGGCGGGTCCAGGACCTCCCCGGACCCGAACGCGAGGCCAGGGCCGCGTGGGAGGGACGCGGGCCCTCGTGCTTCCCACGGGAGAGCTGACGGGTGGGGGCTCCTATAAGACCACCTGCGAACAGGCGAGGCAGCAAATCCGGGTGGGCTGCAGACCCTGGCCATTGCTGGCCGGGAGCCTCAGCTCCCACCTGTGGTGACAGGAGCCGGGCGCCTGGGGTGCTCTGGAAATGACAGGGTCCACGCGTCCAAGGCCCTCCCAGCCCAGGGCCACCTTCATCGCCCTCCTCCTCTGCAGTAGACGCCAGACTGGGCCCCGAGGGCAAGGACGGGGCACTGAGGGCAGGGCCTGGACCCCCGAGCCTACCCTGGGCACCCCGGGATGTCCTTCGCGCTCATTGGCTCTCCCTGCGCAACCTCGAGCCACAGGCTGGATCCCAGCGCCGCGTGGGAGGCGTCAGTCTGCGCAGGCGCGGGACTGGGCACCGCAGGTGCAAACGCCTCGCCTGGGTGTTGGGAGACAGCGTGCGGAGAACCGGGTCCGGGTTCTGGGTGCTGGGAGTTAGCCCAAGGCCACCAGACCTATTATCCTGCTCTCTAGATCTCCCCACACGCCCCCGCTCAGACCCGGGCTGGGACTCCGGCTAGGTGAGCCGGCCCCGCCTCTCCGCCCCACAGGCCCCGCCTCCTGACTCGGGCCACGCCCCAGCCCAGGACCCTCTTCTCAGGTCCACTCTTCTAGGCTCGGCTTCCCCAGACCCGCCCCTGCAGTCCCCACTTCCCCGCCTCATCCCCGTCCCCAGCCCCAAGTCCTTTCGCCGCAGACCCCGCCACCGTCGGCCCCACCTACCCAGGCCCCGCCCTGCCTGCCACTCCCAGGCCCCTCCCCCACAGGCCACACCCACTAGGCCCCGCCCCGCATCGGGCTCCGCCCCACAGGCCACACCCCGCTGGGCCTCGCCGACAAGTCCCGCCCCGCTGCCAGACTCGGCCCCCCCAGAGTGCGCGCCTGCGCAGTGGCGGCGGGCGCAGTCGGAAGCCGGGCGCGGACCGCGGGAGACCGCTGGGACCACAGCTTCTCTGGCTTGCTGCGGGGACCCGGCTGTCGCCCGCCGCCGGGGCTCGGGCCCCCCGGGCCAAGGATGGAAGCGGCGGCCGAGCCCGGGATCCGCTCCTGGCTCGGCGGCGGCTCGCCGCGCCGGGGCAGCCCGGCCTCCAGCCCCGATCTGGGCAGCAGAGGCCGCGCGCGGCCGGGGCCGGGGCCCGGGCCGGGGTCCGGGTCGGGGTCAGGGCTGGAGCGGGCGGGCGCCAGGACCCCTGGCTCCGCCGCGCTGGGCCACAGCTTCCGGAAAGTGACGCTCACCAAGCCCACCTTCTGCCACCTCTGCTCCGACTTCATCTGGGGACTGGCCGGCTTCCTGTGCGACGGTGAGCGCGCGCGACCTCCTTGCAGACCGCAGCCCCTGGCCCGGACGGGCACCTCACCTGTGGCCTCTGCACTCCCAGCAATGGCTTTCCTAGGACAGAGTCCCTTGCCCCTTGCGGCAGGAGTGTGCCGGCTAGAACCTCCCCATGGAGGTGACGAGATCCGGCTCTGCCAGGGGCTTGGGGGCGTCAGGTGGCCGCGGCCCCTCTCCCAGGTCTGCCTCGGCTTTCTCACCGGGGTGGGGATCCAATGGGGAATGAAGGAGGGGCAGTGTGAGCGAGGGGGCAGGTGCAGCGACTGGAGGATGAGGCCAGCCCACCCTGAATAGGCCGACTGTTCCTCTGGGCTATCACCCCCAGAGGCTGGGGCAGCAAGGGGCAGCAGCGTGGCCTGGCCACTGGCTCCCATGCTCTGGTGCTGGTCCATTGTTGCCCTGTGTGCGCTCTGCTGCTCACAGGGGCTGGGTGTGGCAGTGCCCATGCTCAGACTCTGGGACAGCCGGCCTGGGGCCTGCCATCCCAAGTTCAGCGTGCCCTGACAGGGCTCCCACCCAGCTGCCAAGCCGGCCTGGCTGGGCGAGAAGGCCCTCCTTCCTCTGGCTCCTGGACAGCCAGTGTGTGTGCCTCCAGGGTCCGCCCTATTCTAATCCTGCTCCCTTTTGCAGGGCAGGTGGGCCGGCCCTGGGGGCAAAGCTGCCTAGGACTGTGGAGGGTGGTGGGGCAGGGAGCCCTTGTCCTTCTCAGGAAGACAGGCCGTTGGCTCTGGGGAGAGAGGACAACTCAAGCCACAGCCTGTAGAGGCTTGGCCCTTAACAGGATGCCTCTGTCAGGGTAAATGGCACGGTTGTCCTGACCCCTAGGGCTGCTGCACCAGGTGGCCTGGCTAGCTGGCATGGGGTGGTTACCCCTGGTTTCTCTGTCATATCGGAATTGTTGCACTGCCCTGCCTAACCCTTGGGAGTGCCAGGAGCCTCACCTAACTTGGGAGGCGTGCTTGTGCAGGCTATCAGCTCCAGTCTGAGGCCCTTTGAACAGGTGAGAGGTGGTGCGGGCAGGGCTCCAAGCCTGAGGCTAGACCTCAGGACATTAGAACAGGTGAGAGGTGCTGAAGGCAGGGCTTCAGGTCTAGAGGGCTCAAGAACCCTCAGCCTAGCTGGGCGCAGCAGCTCAGGAAGGAGGCTAGGCTTGGGGGATGATGGGGGGCCTTCACTGGGGATGCAGTGTGGACATTCTCCCCATGTCTGTGGATAACGGGCTGGTGATGCCGGCAAGCCGAGGGGCCTGACAAGGATGTGGGAGGAAGACACTCCCCCCGCCCCTGCCAGGGAGCACCCAGGATGTGTGTTGTGGGGTGATCGGGCACTATCCCCGTGGGCCAGAGGAGGCAGCTGGGCGCTGCCTGCCCACAGCTGGCGCCTTCTGTGGCAGAGCTGGTCTGGGTGTCCTGGAGCGGAAGCTGAAGGGATAGTGCTCACTCATCCTCTGCGTCCCCACTTCTCCCATCTTATGCCAGCCTGCTTCTGGAGTTCTCCCTGAACGTGGCCTCAATGGCTGCCCTTGCTAGCCCGCTGAGCTTGTCTGCCTCTTTCTAGGGACTGTGTGGAACAGGGCTTTCTTGAGGCCCCATGGGCACAGTTTCACCCAAGGCTGTGTTGGAGAGTTGTCCCCCTGCAGCTTGTCCATCCCGTCCCACCCCAGTGGGGCCCCCCCCAGACTCCCCATCCTCACTGGACCCACCCTTGCTGCATGTACTGCCAGAGGCCGCTCCGGCCGCTCCTTCTCCAGGTCTCCCCCACTCCTGTCCATCTTTGGGTCCCTCTCCCAGCTGAGCCTTAGTCTCGCCAGGCGTCCCCCGGGGCACAGCGCAGTCCAAGTGCACACCGCCTTGGGGCCTCTGGGCAGGGCAGATGCAGCCCTCACTGGGCCCGCCGACCCGCCTGCCTGAGCGGGGTCTTGGCCCATCAGACTGGCTCTGGGTGTCAGCAAGCACACAGCGTGTGGGAGGGGTGATTGGGGTGTATGCAGCTGTGGGGGAGTGAAGGACGGGTGTCCTTGGTGAAGTCCTCTGTGGGGATGTGCAGCGAAGCCTGTCCCTCGCAGAGACCTCAAGGAGAGCTGGGCGTGTGCGGGGGCAGAAGCCCTCTCAGGACATCAGCCACATCACCCAGGATGGTCAGGGCCATCAGGCCCCGCCCTCTCCCTCTGCTCTGGGCTTTCTTGGGACCCCGGGTGGGGTGAGGCAGAGGATCAGGCTGTCCCTTGGCACTTCTGGGGGGTGAGATGGTCGCCATGGCCTCCCTCTGTCCCCATGACTGTGGGGGTGGTAGGAACTATTCTCCCTGTCACTCCCACAGTCGGATGGGCTGGGGGAGGGCTGCAGCAACACACCCGTGTAGGAATTGCCCCCCACAAGCTTGGGCAGAGTGGGTCGACTGGGATGGGCACACTGCCCTGTCAAAGGGCTGGTGCCCACCGTGGCCCTTGGTGCCTCCCCCTTCTGCTTGCCAAGCCTGGGGTCTCTTGACTCCTGGGCGGGACAGGGGCCAACTCACATGGCTCTCCTTCCCACAGTCTGCAACTTCATGTCCCATGAGAAGTGTGTGAAGCACGTGAAGACCCCCTGTACCAGCGTGGCGCCCAGCCTGGTCCGCGTGCGTACAGAGTGTGGGCTGCCACACTGCCAGGAGGGGCAGAGGGGCGGGGACAGGCTACTGTGACAGGTCCTGAGCTGGAGGTCAGATCTGTGGCTGGACGGGCTGGGAGTGCTCCTTTGTGCCCGCCTGGGTCCCAGGGCAGCAGCGGGGGCCTCACTTCCTGCAAGTTCTCAGTTTCCTCCGGGGTCCCCAGCACTGTCCCTGCTGCTTATTGGTGGACCCCCTGCACCTGTGCTTCATCCGGGTTGCCCCAAATGTACCACAGGGGAACAGACCTGGGGGAAGTGGTCAGTGCCTGGTTTTCTTGGGCAGCGCAGCTGGAGCAAGCAGCAGGCCTGGGGAAGGACCGGCAGGCGCATCAGGCCGGAGGGGCTGCCTGGGGTTGTGGTGGGCGGTGGGACGGTGTTGGTCCTGCACAGCGTGAATAGTGCTCAGGAGGATTTGGGGGACTGCAGCTGTCAGGCAGGCGGTGGGTGCTCCCTAGGATGTAGCTGGGTGGGTGCAGGGATTGGGGGTGAGGACGTGGGGCGGTGGGCCCGGGCTGAGGCGCCCTGCTCCCTCCAGGTCCCTGTAGCCCATTGCTTTGGCCCTCGGGGGCTCTACAAGCGCAAGTTCTGCGCAGTGTGCCGCAAGGGCCTGGAGGCGCCTGCGCTCCGCTGTGAAGGTACCGCCCACCCAGGGTCGCGGTCTCTGCTCCCGAGTGGCCCAGCCGTGCGGCTGGTGGGCGGGAGTGTTTTGGATTCTAGAGCTGCTGGGGCAGGGCTGCTGGCGCAGGGGTGCAGGCTGCGTGTTGAGGTGGGCCGGGCAGGGAGAAATGCGGAGAGGTGGGGGCTTTCCCTTCCCCGCGCTTTGGGCACAGGAAGGTTAAGGATGGAGTGGCGATGGCGGAACTCAGGTCGGAGCAGAGATGCAGGGAGAAGGGGGCAAGGGCCATGGGAGCGGCGAGAGGCCCCTAACCCTGCCCGCCCCCCAGTGTGTGAGCTGCACGTTCACCCCGACTGTGTGCCCTTCGCCTGCAGCGACTGCCGCCAGTGCCACCAGGACGGGCACAGGGACCACGTGAGCAGGGGCCGGAGGCCGGGGGTGGG
>NW_017731632.1:1878159-1881425 GCF_001890085.2 Hipposideros armiger
CACAGGCTGGGGGCAGGGCCCATCCAGCATGGCCCCCCCATCCACACCTGACCCCACCCCACAGGAGGCGGCACTGCGGGCCTTCTACATCACAGAGGACACTCGAGACTTTGAGCTGCAGGCGCTCCCCTCACCTGTACAGGCTGGTGACCCCGGGGGCCTGGGAAAGGCCCCGAGTGGCGGGACTTTGGAGGAGGAGGGCAGCAGGGGCCCCGGGTCCCGAGAGCCCACTCCTGAGGCCTGGATCATCCGAGCTCTGCCCCGACCCGAGGAGGTCCTGAAGGTCTACCCTGCCTGGCTCAAGTGAGACGCAGGCCCCGGGCACACGGTCTGCCTGCAGGGTCGGGAGGGTTGGGGCTGTGTGGCCTGAGCTCCTGAGATTGTCCCCTGCAGGGTGGGTGTGGCCTACGTGTCCATCCGTGTGACCCCACAGAGCACTGTGCGGACTGTGGTGCTGGAGGTCCTCCCGCTGCTGGGTCGCCAGGTGTGTATGCTGGTCCTGCCTAGGCCAGTGGGCCAGGCTGTTGTCCCGGTCCTGGCGGTGATGCCCACATGGGAGGTGAGGGCTGGTTCCGGCCTCATACCCCCAACTCTGCCCCCCACAGGCCGAGGGTCCTGAGAGCTTCCAGCTGGTGGAGGTGCTCATGGGCAGCAGGCAAGGTCAGTAGGTGGCATGCAGCGATGCCCCAGCTGTCTGCCTCTGGGTGCCCTGGGGTCTCGGGCAGCTATCTGCAGAGGTGGGCACAGTGCCTGGTGCTGATGGCCGTCCCTGTCATCCTGCAGTCCAGCGGACGGTGCTGGCAGAGGAAGAGCTTTTGCTCGACCGGCTCCGAGACCTCCGGAAGGTCAGTGTGTGTGGACACTGCCCCTGGTAGCTGCTGGCCTCTGCCTCATAGTGGGGCCCCATGTCCCCCCTGGTGGGTAGCTGATCCTCCTGGCCAGCACGCCTCCCCATCTGGGCCCTGGTGGGTCTTAACAGGTCACTGTTACAGGCCCCCCTGAGCTCCCTGTCTTCCATCCGCTCCTCCAGCTGGTATAGTTCAGCCTGGGATTTTCCCAGGGTCCCTTTCTGGGTGCCAGTGGCGAGGCCTGGCGCCGGGGTGCTCCCCGCTGCTGTGCTCAGCGCCGCCCCTCTCCTTCCCCACAGACATCCCTGCGGCAGATGAGTCAGACGCGCTTCTATGTGGCTGAGAGCAGGGCTGTGGTCCCACGCGTGTCTCTGTTTGTTGGTGGCCTGCCTCCTGATCTGTCTCCCCAGGAGTATGACAGCCTCCTGGACGAGTTTGTGGCCACCAAAGGTGTGACCACCTGTGCTGGCCTGGGGCTACTGGCTACTGGCTACCAGGGGTGGGGCAGGAGTCCTGCGAGCAGCGTGTGGGGGCTGCTGGGCAGGCCAGGTCCTCCTGCCACCCCCTACCACTGGTTCCCCACCCAGTGGGTCTCTCCTCGCCTCTGGGGCCCAGACCGGGACACTGCCTCTGAGGGGCTTCTGAGCCGCCTCCTGTGCCTGGAGCCGGGGCATGGGCACCCATGGGGTGGTCGCCCCTGCCGGGTGGTGTGAGGAGACCCCTGAGCAAAGTGACTGGGGGCAGGGGCCTCTGCTGCGTCACCCTGCTCCTCCCCTGACTGCAGCCTGTCTTGCAGCCGGCCTGGTGTCTCTCAGCCACGTCTACTCCCCGCAAGGTGAGCTGCCCCTATGGCCGGTCGGGTTTGGTCAAAGGTCACTCCCCAGAGTTAGATGGAAGAGCCTGCTCTTTTTGCTTCCGAGTTAAATGTCACCTGTGTAGACCTGACCTTTCTCTCGGAACCACGTGTGAGGGAAACATGTTTTTGTTTCCTGGCTCATGGCTGTAATGCTTTGGCTAAAATGTGACTGAGGCACAGAGAGCGTTACCGGTTCTCCCGCGGGTTCACATCCTTGTCATGCAAAACTTCAGATCGCTCTGGAAGTGGGGGAGCAGCACCATGGGCCACGTCCCTTCTGAGATCCCAGGGGACTCGGCGGTTCGGGGGTGAGGGTGCGCCTAGCTGCTCCCACCCTCCTCCTGGTGGCCTTGCTCACATCCACTCACTGTGTCCTGTCTCAGTCCAGCCGTCCTTGAAGGCTCCCCCAGGGGTGTGGGTTCCACACTGTGGGAATGCCCTTAGATGGGCTGGCCTGAAGCTGGCCGCCGCCTGAACTCACGGCCCACCTGCCACAGGTGCTGTGGTGCTGGACGTGGCCTGCTTCGCAGAGGCTGAGCGGTTGTACATGCTGGTCAGGGACACGGCTGTGCACGGCCGGCAGCTGACCGCCCTGGTGCTCCCGGATGTGCTGGTGAGGGGGTGTTGGGGCCTGGGGGGAGGTGACTTCCATGGCTGATTTGTCTAACGCCACAGTGGGAGGCCTGCTGACAGCAGGGGACCATGCAGACTTCCTGCCAGGCCCATGTCTTCTCCGGGGTCACTGGACCTGGCCCACTGGACCTGGCCCCACTCCCCCTGCCCAGCAGGCCTCTGGCCAGTAGGTGGCGCTCCCTGACTTTGCCATCCTAAAGACCCAGCTCTGCCTAGAACAGGGTGCCTGGCAGCCTGGCGGAGTGACGGTGGCACCGCCATGGGCACAGCTCGGGTCAGGAGCACTGGTCCTGTCCTGTGCTCTGTGCCTTCCCAGCAACCTCCGGTCCTCAGCCCTGCAGGCCCCCAAGGGTCTCCCTCAGGTGTCCATGGCTGCTCTGCCCCTGACCTCTGACCCCTGACCCTGTCCAGGGGAAGCAGAACTACAGAATGAGTTCAGGGCCTGTGCCTGGGTGGGACACTCCTGCAGGACCCAGCTGCCCCCTCCCCACCCTGAGTTGGCTCAGGATGGGTGGCCGACCCGGGGACACAGCCCTGTCAGCCGGCCCTGTAGGCAGAGCCAGGTGGGCGAGGCCAACATGCCCTTTCTTACCCCTGGCAGCTGCCTGCCCTGGGGTGAGCAGGTAAGTGGTACCTACAGGCAGCTCTGCCCAGTGGGTCAGTCACACCCCAAGTGTGGCTTTGGCCTTGTGCCATGGCCACTGTGTCTGAGCCCGGCCTGTATGTCTCCTGTCAACCAGCATCACAATCATGGGGACCCCAACCTCCCAACCTTATTATTGTGGGGCCCCAGCCCCTCATCCTCTCCTGTGGGGACATCAGCCCCAGCCCCCTCATCCTCACCGTTGTAGAGACCCCAGTCCACACCGTTTTCCTTTGTGGGAACTCCAGCCCCCTGCCAAGTCTCCTGGGCACATTTTGGAGGTTGG
>NW_017731632.1:1881650-1897562 GCF_001890085.2 Hipposideros armiger
CACCGTTGTAGAGACCCCAGTCCACACCGTTTTCCTTTGTGGGAACTCCAGCCCCCTGCCAAGTCTCCTGGGCACATTTTGGAGGTTGGGGGGGGGATGGGCTTCGTCCTGAGCCTCCTGGCTGCCATGTGGGTGGGTCCCTGGTAGCTGTGTCCTCCCAGGCTGTGTACAGTTGGCCCCCAGAGGGGCAGATGGGGTCCCGTGTGGGCTTCCAACCTGGGCTTGTGGCCTCCCGGGTCAGTGGTGTGCAGTTTCAGGAGGTGTGTCTGGGTGTGACTCGGCCTGTGTACTCAGCTCCAGGCTGGCCGGCCTCATGTCCCCACTGGCCAGCGGCCTCTGGGTGCCCCCTCTGCCTTGGGGGTGCTCCCAATGGTCAGTGGTGAGCTAGGGATGGCCATGTGGTCCCCTGGGCCTCATGTGTACCTTCCTAGGGAGGGGGCTGCCCCAGGTGGGCTCAGGTTGGGGGCCAGTCACTGCCCAAGCAGTGTGGTGGGGGAAGAGACCTGCCCTAACTCAGTCCCCATCTGTCAGCACACCAAGCTGCCCCCAGACTGCTGCCCTCTCCTCGTGTTTGTGAACCCCAAGAGTGGAGGCCTCAAGGGCCGTGAACTGCTCTGCAGTTTCCGCAAGCTGCTAAACCCTCACCAGGTCTTTGAGTTGACCAACGGGGGGCCTCTTCCCGGGTGAGTCTGGTGGGGCCCCCACTGCTTGCCAGGCCCTGGGAGGGACTTTCATACACCCATTGGTGGGCCGGTGGGAACAGGTTGGGGCTCGGTGTCAGAACCCTCAAGGGCTGTCTTGACGGCGGGGAGGGGGGGGTAGGGGTAGGGGTGAGCTGCAGCCCCATCTGTAGCCAGGTCATGACCTCCTGCCCCATTCACTGTGCACCTGGGTGGCCGTGGCTGGTGGCGGGACAGTTCCTGTCTCCCTGTCACCAGGTTCCACGTGTTCTCCCAGGTGCCCTGCTTCCGGGTGCTGGTGTGTGGTGGGGACGGCACCGTGGGCTGGGTGCTTGCCGCCCTGGAGGAGACGCGGCACCGTCTGGCCTGCCCGGAGCCTTCTGTGGCCATCCTGCCCCTGGGCACAGGTGGGGTCAGCCAGCAAGCTGGGAGATGGGGCCTTGGGCTTTATACCTTCCTGCCCCAAGCTTCATGCGAGGCCTCGGATGGAGGGGTGCGGATGGGGAGTCAGCCTGCGTCCCGCCTGTCCCAGGGAACGACCTTGGCCGGGTCCTGCGCTGGGGGGCAGGCTACAGTGGCGAGGACCCGCTCTCCGTGCTGGTGTCAGTGGATGAGGCTGATGCTGTGCTCATGGACCGCTGGACCATCTTGCTGGATGGTCACGAGGCCAGTGGTGCAGAGAACGGCCTGGCCGACATGGAGCCCCCTAAGGTACCGGTGTGCCTGGGTGAAGGTGTGGCAGCGGTGGGCCTCCAGCAGGTGGCCATACCATGTGTCCAGGGACTTTCCCTTGTCCCATCCCCTTTATGGACGGGGAGGTTGAGGCACAGAGCAGTGATGGCCAGGTGGCATGTGTGTCCACGGCTGGCCGGCCAAAGCCTTGCCTACGCCATGTGCCATGCCGCCTTCTGGATGCTGGCGGTACTAAGGGCAGTCACTGGACAGAGCAGCTCTGACAACAGTGGTGGAGTGGCGCTGGAGACGAGGAGGCTGGACCAGCTTGGGGGTGGTGGGAGCACCTGGTGGGGGCTGACAGGGCCACGGGAGAATCCGTCTTGTCCCCAGATCGTGCAGATGAGTAACTACTGTGGGATTGGCATTGACGCAGAGCTCAGCCTGGACTTCCACCAGGCGCGAGAGGAGGAGCCCGGCAAGTTCACGAGCAGGTGCCAGAGGATCAAGGCGCTTGGGACTGCTCTGGGCAGAGAGGGGCTGCCCTCTGGTGATGGCGTACTTTCTGGGGATTCACCAGCAGGAACTGGTGGAGATGTGCTAGAACCCGGGGGCTGCTTTAGGCTGGGTAAGGGCCCCACCTTGTGACAGGTGTGCCTCCTCCTGCAGGTTCCACAACAAGGGTGTGTACGTGCGGGTCGGGCTGCAGAAGATCAGCCACTCCCGCAGCCTGCACAAGGAGATCCGGCTGCAGGTGGGGCAGCAGGAGGTGGAGCTGCCCAGCATCGAGGGCCTCATCTTCATCAACATTCCCAGGTGCCGGCGGGGGCTCCCCAGGGGCTCTGCCCCACCTGCAGCCTCAGCCCTGGCCTTGGGCGGGACCCTGGTCCTGGGCAGCTTGCAGGCTTACCTGTGCACCCCTTCCTCTTGGCACAGCTGGGGGTCGGGCGCTGACCTGTGGGGTTCCGACAGCGACTCAAAGTTCGAGAAGCCACGAATGGACGACGGGCTGTTGGAGGTGGTGGGGGTGACGGGCGTCATGCACATGGTGAGTGTGGGCGGCCCTAGGGGGCCATCCATTTGGTGCTGCTGCCTGCTGAGCCCAGCCGCCCTCTCCCCACCAGGGCCAGGTCCAGGGTGGGCTGCGCTCAGGCATCCGCATCGCCCAAGGCTCCTACTTCCGCGTCACCCTTCTCAAGGCCACACCTGTGCAGGTGGACGGTGAGCCCTGGGTCCAGGCTCCTGGGCACATGATCATCTCAGCTGCGTGCCCAAAGGTCTGTGAGTCGTGAGGCGAGTCTGGTGGGGGCTTGCTGCAGCCAGGTCTTCCCTTACCCCGAGGGCTCATGTGGGGCCCAGGTGAGGCTGGCTGGCGTTGAACACCTGCCTCTTGGTGGCGATGAGCCGCCTGGGGCCACAGAGGTTGTGTGCTGGGCAGTGGCAGGCTTCAGCCCCTGCCCCACAGCTGCTGCTTCTCCCTCTGTAAAATGGGCTGAGACGGCGCTGGGGGTTCTGGCCTGTGGTGTCACCCAGCCCTCTGACCTTGCCTGTCCCGGGACAGGTCCACATGCTCAGAAAGGCCAAGCAGAAGCCCAAGAAGGCTGGGACCCCCAAGGATGCCCGAGCAGACGGGGTGCCTACCCCCGAGGGGGACCCCAAGTAGCGGACAGCCCGGAGCATGCTGTGCCCGTCCTGTAGCAGCGGCTGGCAGTGGATGGACCTGCCTGTGGCCTGATCTCGGGGCATTTCTCCCCACACCCCTGCCTCTGCACCAGTGACAAGGTGGGCAGGGGCTCCGGCCAGCCAATCATCTTGGCCCCTGAGGCCCAGGCCACCATCATGGAGGACAGGCACTCCTCCCTTTGTGTCTGCAGCCACCTGAGTGCTTCGAGCTGGTGGCACTGGACCTCATTGGTGCCCCTTGGGCAGTGCCCCTGGATGCACCTACAGAGCAGCTGGCTCTGTGGGCCCCAGGGACCCAGCACACGTGGGATGCCCACCATCAGCTCCTCTGGCCTCACGTCACCACTGAGGGCTGGGTGTGGGCACCTGCTGTATGCTTTCTCTCCTGGTTTTGTCACTGTGAGCCTGGCTGTGGCCAGGAGTGACAGGGATACACTGCAGAGGGCCCTGAGGCCAGTGGGCTCAGCCACCATCCAGAGGATGGAGTATGGTGCCCAGGAGGCAGCTGGAGGGGTGGGGCACAGCAGGCCTGGAAGGGACCAGAAGCCAACTCCTGCAGGTCTGGCCCGCAGGCCCAGAGGGAGTCCAGTAGTGAGAGGTGTGCACCAGCCAGCTTTAATGACCAAGGCCAACAAGCGACACGGCGGTCCCCAGGTCTGCCCAGCAGACAGGACTTACAGTCAGAGCTTTCTCACATGGACACCTGGTGACAGGGGACGTGGCTGCTGGGCCAGCCACTCCCAGCCTCGTCTCAGACCCCAGGTGGAACCTGAGCAAACCTTTACAATGTGCCCAGGACATCTGCACCCCATCCCATCGTCTGTCCCTTGGCTGCTGGTGCCATTTGGCAGGGCGGGGCCCCGGCACCCCAAGGGCCTTTGCGCTGAGCCGCGGCCCACCCAGCCATGCCCCCAAGCTTCTGCCAAAATCACACTGACAACTGCACTGAACAGCTTTTGGCGGTCGTGTGCCTCCTCACGCCTCGGCCGGCGGTGTAATCAGTCTCTGCAGGACTTGCTGTAAACCATGCTTGGGGCAAGCTGTCCTGTGCCCAGGTAGGGCCTGGGCCTGCACGTGTCCTCCCGTGTAGCCACGCCTCCTGAATGTGCCCTAACTTATATCTTCGACAAATGCAGCCTGGGCATCACTGTCCACGTGTCTCACTCCTCTTTGTGCCCAAGGCCAGTGCGTGGGGAGGGGGGCTTGCAGACCAGCAGCCCCCACGGAGCTGTGCGTGTGGGGTGGGTGGGCAGGTGGGCTGGGCTGGCTCCTGGGAGGGGCTGCACCGCTGCCTATGTGGCCCCCAAGAACAAGGCCAAGGGTTCCTGCTGGGCCTCAGCTGTCCCTGGAACCCCTGGACTGTCCAGTGTGGCCCAGGAGAGGGGCTATGCACTGCCACAAAGCCGAGTCCCTGTGGGACTGTGGAAGAGCAGTGAACAGTCTCCCCAAGGGGCAGCCACCCCCGGACCCTGTGCTCCGGCTGGGGCACTAGCAGGGTGCAGGGAGTAGCGGGGCCCGCGCAGCGGCGTCCTGGGCATCAGGGGCCGGCCCCGCCAGGCTCGGCAGTGCCCGCAGCAGGCGCAGGGCCAGGCGCACCAGCAGACGCAACAGCAGGAAGGCAAAGGGCACAGCGACCTGCGTGAGGTGGAAGATGGCTACGCTGAAGCGGCTCAGGAAGCAGGTGCAGGCGAAGGCCAGCAGGCTGGCACAGGGGTACAGTGCGAGCTTGGCCAGCATGAAGGCGTGCTCGCCGCCGCCGAAGCGCGCTGATGGCTGCAGCGTGTCCGGGCCGTGCAGCAGCGCCGCGGTCCACATGGCGAGCTGGAAGACGCTGGCGAAGAAGATGATGGCGCAGCTGACGCGCACGCTCTCCAGCTCATCGCGGGGCCGCCGGGCGAGGGCCGAGGTCTGCTGGTAGGCCAGCGGGAGGCCGCCCACAAAGGCCAGCGACAGCGTGTTCAGCAGCCCCATGGACTGCGTGGCCTTGCGCACGTGCAGGAAGAGCGAGTGGTGGGCAAACCAGAGCAGCCCCACAGTGGCGAAGGAGCCGAAGTAGGCCAGGAAGCGTGGCCCCGACGCGCTCAGCGCCGCCACCAGGCTGCCGTGGAACCGCTCTGCCACGTCCTTGGCATCCGGGACGTTGTTCTCACTGCGGAGGTGAACAGACGGCGCCTGCAGCAGCCTCCGCGGCGCGCGTCAGGGCTGCAGTCCCTCCCATCCCCGCCTGACTGGGCTCACCTGATTCCAGGTGGGCACGCTAAGCTTACACAATCCTGGATCTGCACACGCGCGCGGCGCACTCAACAGTCACGCGCCATTCGTCTCAGTTCAAGTTCAACTGCACCCGCACTTCTTTGCTATCTGGTAGCCCTGCCCGCCGGACACCATGGCGGGGTGCTTGTGAGGTCCGTGTGCCCCTGCAGCCGTGGGTCCACTTGGGGAGCGGACCGCAGGCCTGGGGGTCGGCCTCTCAGACTCCGGGGCCATGTTACTGCAAGGAGCAGTTGTAAGGCAGGTCGAGGCCCCAGCTTCTCCGCTTCCTGGAGGTCGTGGGGCTGCTGCCCTGCAACCCACAGCCCATGGGGGCGGGAGGGAGGCGGCCTGAGACACTGTCCCCACGCGGCACTGTACATGTGTTGGGGGCGGGGGGCCTGGAACCTCGAGGATTTGAAGGTGGGAGCAGGAGCCAGAGCCTAGGGGTGCTGCCTGGGGCCCACCAGGCCCTCAGTGGGACGGAGGGTGGAGGGAAGAACGACCCCTCCCCAGCTGCTCCTCACACCCCTCACGGAGGGGACCCAAGCTAGTGTGGCCCTGGCTGCAGTGGGGAAGCAGCGGCAGGTCATTCCGGAGCCTTGGGTCGAGGCCTCCGCGATCTGTACCAATGGAGCCTTGCTCCCGATTTTTACAAATTCAAATTACAGTAGGAAAGAGCTATCAAGAGAATTAGGAGAATCTAGACTACACTGTCAGACACGGAGCATAAGATCAGTTTCTAACTAACAGGTTTAACGAAATAATGCACTGAAATACGACCAAGGAACAGGAGAATGAAAAAGGGAGATTTGAAAAGCAGATGCATAGCACCTAGCAATAACAACACGACAGCCAGGATTAGGCCTGTGGCAGCCTGAGGGGTGGATCGGGAGAGCCGAGGGCAACGGCGCAGGGACACAAGGGCGGGAGGAGGCCGGCCTGCCCCTCCTCTGTGCACTGCCAGCGCCCCCTGCCCCTGCCTCGCTGAGGTGGGGCTGCTGGCACGGAAGACCCCACGCTGGGAGCACTGCCCAGGGTGGGTTCCTTCTCTGGGAGGGTGGCGCTACAAGGCCGAGGCGGCCTGAGCGTGGATTCTTACCAGATGTCCAGAATGAGGAGCGTGGCCACGATGGCGTAGACCCCGTCGCTGAAGGCCTCCACCCGCTCCTTGCTGAGAGGCTCCTGCAGGTCAAAAGAGAAGACCTCCACGCTGTGCGCTGGGGGCTCCCGGGGGCCTGTGGACGAGGCAGGAAGGAGGGGCTGGCCAAGCCCTCGGGGCTGTGGGGCCACCAGGACGGACACCGCTGCCCTCTTCCTCAAGGGGCCGGGAGCATGCGGGTCGGGGGAGGGACCCCACGGGGATGGCCTGCCGTCGCAGGGGCTTTGTCACGCACCCATGAGCCTGCGTCGGCACCAGCTGGCGGCCTTGTGGATGTAGGGGAGGAAGATGACCGTTGCCATCAGCAGGTATGACTGCACGAGACACACGACACATCAGGGGCCAGAGCCAGGAGTCCCCCCAAGCGATCTGCTCCAGGGGCACCACGAGCAACGGAACACAGTACAGTGACACTTCATCAAGTGAACACCTGTGCATCGAAGAACACGACCGTGGAGCGGACCGGCTGCTCAGGGGACGAAAGTGCCTGCCAGGCACGTGTGTGATGAGGGTCTCCTATGTGATAGGGACACACACGCAATGCAAACGGGCAGAGGACCCAAGGAGGCATCTCTCAAAGAAGAGTAATGATGTTCATGTCACTAATCATCCGGGAGAGGCATCAAAACCACAAGGAGACGCCACCTCAAACCCAGGACGGTCTCCCTAAGGGGCACACGTGCTGGCGGGATGCGGGGAAGGGAGCCCTGTGCCTCGGCGGGAACGCAAAGTGGTGCGGCTGCTGGGGGACCCTGTGGGGCCCTCAGAAGTTAAACACAGAACTTCCCTGTGACCCAGCAATCCACTTCTGGGCACACACCCAAGAGTGCAAAGGGTCTCGAAGAGACATGTGCACACCCGTGTTCACAGCAGCATTGCTCACTACAGCGAAAACATGGTAGCCGCCCGTGTGTCCGTGAGCAGACAGTGGGAAGCAAAGGTGGTCCATCCACACCGTGGGACATTACTGGGTAACGAAAAGGAAGGAGGTGCCAACAACCCACAGCACGTGTGAACCTTGAAAGTGTCATGTGGGTGACAAGCCAGACGCCCGGCATTGTAGCTGATCCTGCTGACACGCAGTGCTCCTGTGGGTGCCTCCCCGCCCCACTCACCGCTGGGTAGAAGAACAGGGAGAAGCCCGCGGCTGCGAAGCACAGCGCTGGGCCCCGGAGCACAATGTACAGGACATGCCGCCGGTACAGGGCACGGTGGGCGGAGCGCGCGATCTGGGGGTTGAGGAGGTGGGGGAAGTGGAATGCGTACAGGACGATCAGCACCTGTGGGAGAGCAGAGTCCTCGAGCGTGGCCCTCAGGGGCGCAGGCTGTGCCGAGGCTCACAGCGGCACCTTCTAGGGCTGCAGGGGGGACAGGAGCCCCTGCTCTGCTCTTGGGCTGCGTGTGGGGTGGGTCTCAGCTCTTCCCGCTCTGCCAAGGACCCGGGTGGTCCCGCTTCACCCTCTCGGCACCCAGGCCCCCAGCCTCTCCGGGTTCTCTGCTGTGGCCCACAGCAGGTGCTCCACGACGGGCAACCACCTGCACGGCCCTCCCAGCAGCCAACACGCCACATCCCACCTGAGCACCCGTGCTCCCGGAGGACATGCATGTGGGGAGGGGAGGGCAGGCCCCGGCGTCCCACCTGCACAGCCCCAATGGTGATCACACACACGCAGAACAACAGGATCCCCAGGGCCACCTCAGGGAAGGTCACCATTAAGGAAAACTGCAGCCAAGAAAACACAGGAGCAGGGTGTGCAGGCTCAACAGTCTCGGGGGGGCAGCCAGGGCCCTGGGGTCCCCTCCCACAAGAGCAATTCCCTCAGACGCTTTAAGCTTTGAAAGGTGACTGTCACCAGATTCACAGAAGCCACCAGGCCCCAATGCTGTGATGGGTGGCCCTGTGCACCCAGCCTCGGCTCCCATGGAGTTCTGTGAGTGGGGGCCACGTGCTGGGGCTGGGCCTGGACTGGCCCTGGGAGACCCCTCCTCCCCCCAGCCTGCAACCCCAGGCAGACAGGACCACTGGCCCCCTGAACCTCCTTTCCTCTTCCCAAGTGCGTTGTCTGACCCTGGACCAGCCGTGGGTCTGAGCCTGAGAGGGGAACAGCTTGAGTTTGGAGGCCCCTCCCCAGCACCCAGGGGCTGCTCAGCAAGGCCTAGGAAATCGCCAGTACTCACTGTGAACGGGAGAAACGTGATGGTCATCATGCAGGCCTGGGAAGCAGGAGGGGTGGCAGGCAGGTCACTCCAGGCAGGCCGGGCACGCCCTCCCGCCCGCCCGCCCGGAGGTTGTGGACGGCACCAGAGAAGCTGAGTGCTTGCTTTCACTCCTCCACAGAAGGCGGGGCTACACATGCAATCATTTCCAAAGAAACAAAAGGAAAAACTCACCAGGTTGAGCAAGGCAAGTGTGTCGTCTGTTTTCGCAACAACCTGGAACAATCTACAGGATTTAAGGAAAAGAGAAGATACGCCTTCAATAAAATACGGTCCTAACAGCATCAAACACATCTGCTATTCTCTTTTTTTTCTTTTTAATTTTTATTATTATTAGTTTCAGGTGTACAGAACAATGCACTAGTTATCCTTTTCACCCTCACAAAGTAACAACCCCCTTCCCCCATCCACTGCCCTCCCACCCCCGATATCATGCTTATCTATTACAATTCCATTGACTCCATTCCCACTCTCTACTCCACATCCCGTGACTATGTGTATATATAATTATAGTTGACATACAATATTATTCAATATCAGCTTCAGAAATACAGTGCAGTGGTCAGGCCTCTATACCGACTATGAGGTGGTCTCCCTAACAAGACATGAGTCCATCTGGCCCCCTAAAAAATATTTACAACGTTATTGATTATATTCTCCAGACTGTCTTTTCTATCCCTGGGGCCATATTGTAGTTACCAATTAATATTGTCTCATCCCTTCCCCTTCTTCATCCCCAGCCCCTCCCAACTAGCAACTATCAGTTTTTCCTGTGTCTCTGAGACTATTTCTGTTTACATTTCTCATTTATTCAGTTTTTTAGAATTCACGTATAAGTGAGATCATATATTTGTCTTTCTCTTATTTTACTGAGTATAATGTTCTATAAGTTTATCCACATCATTGCAAATGGAACGATTTCCTTCTTCTTTATAGCTGAGTAATACTCCACTGTGTAAATGTACCACAGTTTTGTTTTGTTTTTCAGATTTTTATTGGAGAATTGGGGGATGGGAATAGCACTGGGGAACTGGGGGAAGGGGAACAGACAAGTTGCTGTCCTTTTGTTTTTCAGTTTAGTTGTGGAGGACATTGCTTCACTGGCCCAAGTTGGCACCATCATTGCACTCTTCCTGGGTGAGGCAGATCAGTCGCCGGCTTCTGGACGGCTGCTCACGGCGGCTGCGGGCCGCTCACGCTGGCTGCTGGCTACACACGGTAGCCCATGGCAACCCACTGCTGCAGGGGCTGCAGCCTACGCTATCACTGGCGACTCACTGCAACCCAATTCCAGGTTGAGCTGTTGTTCAGCATCTTAGCTGTAGAGGACAATGTCACTGGCCCTCATATGTGGGATCCGAACCGGGGCCCTCTGGTGTCCCAAGCCAGCTCTTAACCAACGCGCCATTCGGCCGGCCCTGTACCACAGTTTCTTAATCCAGTCATCTACCAATGGGCATTTCGGTTGTTTAAAGTCTTGGCTATTGTAAATAGCGCTGCAATGAACATAGGGGTGCAGACATTTTTTCGAATTAATGTCTTGGGTTTTTCTGGATAAATATCTAAGAGTGGAATTGTTGGGTCATAAGGTAGTTCCATTTCCAGTTTTTTGAGATATCTCCATACTGATTTCCGTAGTGGCTGCACCAACCTGCAGACCCACTAACAGTGCACCATGGTTCCCTTTTCCCCACAACCTTGCCAGCATTTGTTGTTTGTTGATGTATTGATGATAGCCATTCTGACTGGAGTGAAGTGGTATCTCATTGTGGATTCTATTTGCTTCCCTAATGGTTAGTGAGGTTGAGCATTTTTTCATATGCCTGTTGGCCATCCGTATGTCCTCTTTAGAGAAATGCCTCTTCATATCCTCTGCCCATTTTTTAATTGGGCTGTTTGGTTTTTTTGGTGTTGAGTTGCATGAATGTTTTATAAATTTTGGATATTAACCCCTTATCAGATATATTGTTGACAAATATCTTCTCCCATTCAGTAGGCTTCCTTTTTGTTTAAAAAAAATATGGAACGCTTCATGAATTTACGTGTCATCCTTGCACAGGGGCCATAAATTTATGTGTCATCCTTGCGCAGGGGCCATGCTAATCTTCTCTGTATCGTTCCAATTTTAGTATAGGTGCTGCCGAAGCGAGCACCCACTGTTTTCTCTTTAAAGAACATTTAAAATATGTCCTCTTAAACCAAATTTAAAATACTACCCAGTGTATGAAGGTTGGAAAATACTGGAAACGTACAGAAAATGTAAGTCTGGGGGAAAACTGTCACACTAACATGCTCACATGTTCCCTTGTCACTCACAGCCGCTGCCCTGACCAGAGAGCCCGCCTGTACCAACACAGGAAGCCCGATAGCTGTAGGGCAGGCTGACCCCGCTCCCCGCAGCCGCAGCCACGGAGGGAGGCCTGTGTGGGGCCTACAGGAGGACACGTCCTCAGGGGCCACTGGCTGCCTGTTCCGAAGCTCTGGGACGTCCCCTGGCAGCCCAGGAGACCTGTAAAGGACTAGCTCTAACCTACATGAATCTGTTCTTCAGGCCTTGTGTTCAAACACCATTTTTAAAAAGGCAGTCCTTTCAGGACGGGTGTCATACACTAAACCCGATGGAATAGCCTACTCTGCAGAGAGAGGTTTTATGTCCTGCAGGAAGGCACAACTGAAAACTGAGCAGAGCCCGCCAGCCAGTTCAGGACCTAGAACAAGGCCCTGCCCTCCTCGCCCAGCCTCTCCAGGGGGCCCCTCAGGGCTCTGCTGCCTCTGAGGTAGTGGCCTTCTCCTGGACTGGGCTCAGCAGGCCTCGGTGCCCCACCTGGGTGGTCTGCATCCAGCCAGGGGCCAATGGTAGCCTCAGGGCACTGTCCTCTGCCAAAGTCAGAGGAAGGGGCCCCGATCCCATACAGACGCCAGCCCCGCCAAGCCCCGGGCGAGGAGCCCGACCATGAGGGCCGCTGTGAACCAGTGGACATGTGAGGTGCTGTGTGGTCCTGTCCTTGCTGTTAGTCTAACAGGAGCCCGGCCATCAGCAGGATGGGACAGAGGTGGCTGTGACCCACCCAGCTCTCTGTAAATAAGGGAGGTGGAGAAAAGCTGTCCCCTAAGCCTGTCCCCAGCAGGCATAGCCACTGTGCTGAAAACACTGAGATGCTTTTAATGCAAGTGCCAGCAAAGGCCCCTGGGTTTTCCTGCACACCCACCAAGCCTACTAGAGAGCATTTCCTTTCCAAGGGCACCCCACCTCCACCCCAACTCTATGCCTGGGTGTCCCACTTGGGGACACAGGAGTCCCCTGCAGCTATGGGGCCATTTCCCTCGGACCCTAGGGACCCTTTTCCTCCTTCACAGAAAGCTCGGGTCTCAGAGCCTCGTCCTTGTGGCCAAACTCCTGGGACTGTGACTGGGGCCGGGCATGCCATGTGATGGCACGGGGAGCAGGGGCGTTGGCTCACAGCCCTTCCCGAGCCCTTCCCTGTGCCGTCTTAAGATGGCTGCCCCACAGGGCCCAGACCTGCAAACATCACCCCCTTTCACCGTCTGGTGAGCCGTCACCCCTGTTGTTGCCAAGTGCCCCGGAAGAGGCAGAGGATTGGAGCGAGTATTAGTGTGAGGGGCAGGGAGGGGCTCAGCCCGGAAGAGGGGGGCTGCTGACACCCCATACCTCGTGTGTGCTGCCCAGGCCACGGTCACGATGAGAAACGTCATCAGGTAGACAGCAATCCTGGTTGCCAGAAGTTTCTGTATATTTTTGTCAAACTGCTGGAACAGAAGAGCATCACTTTCACACAGCTGTACTCCATGGTGCCTGGCGGCCCCCAGTGGGGACAGAGCTTTCCTGAGCCCACCGGGGTCCCTCTGTAGGGCGCTCCAGAACAGAGGAATTGGCGCTGGGCCCTCAGTCACCATGCTGTGTGCCAGCTGCCATG
This sequence comes from Hipposideros armiger, assembly GCF_001890085.2. Lineage (NCBI taxonomy): Eukaryota > Metazoa > Chordata > Mammalia > Chiroptera > Hipposideridae > Hipposideros > Hipposideros armiger. The sequence goes on from NW_017731632.1 coordinate 1,894,250, forward strand.
TCAGGCTCCACCTGCATTTCTGCTTATTATAATTCCCGGCAAAACCCTACGAGAAGCACTGTTACCTTTCCAGATGCAAAAGCCAACTCTAAGCAGCCCCACAACCCCCACTGACAGCTGGGCTCAGTGTGCTGGTCAGGACCGGATGGCAGCCGGGTGTGCTTGGCAGGCCCGGTACCGCGCACCCACTCCTCAGCCTCGAAGGCACCCCTCCACATTCAAGGAGGCCCCAGGGACTTTCAAAGTGCTTCTAAAAATCACGTCCAGCTTCTGTTGCTATTTAACTTACAGAACAGAAATATTCCAAATGTGCTATAAACTCTGCTTTAGAACATCCTGTTTCCACTCACCTCCGTGACCAAAACCACACATGTCCCTGTGCGTCCAGCAGGCCAAGGCAGGGCATCTCCCTGGAGGCTGTCAGCCCCTGGGCCGCCCGGTCAGGCAGGCAGGCCGCCCGCTGCTCTCTGAGCAGCCACTGCGAGGGGGGCTCCACACCAGACTGGATGCCTGGCAGGGTCTCGCACCTTTCTTCTCCGCCCACCCTGAAGGCTCCCCGAGGACTCTGCCTCTGTTCACAGGCCAGGCACCTTGAGTGGAGCACAAGTTGGGGCTCGAGGACCCTGACCCCGACCCCAGACATCATAGACTCTGCTCAAGTACCTGCTCCTGACCCCGACCCCAGACATCATAGACTCTGCTCAAGTACCTGCTCCGGGGAGATCTCTGTGTGGGTCACAGGCAGGATCTATGAGAATAAAGACACAAAAGGGACTGAAGATACTTCCTGGGCTGGGTGGGCACTGACTGCTCTCAAACGCCGCTCCCCCTCCCCACCCCCAGCTGCCTGAGGAGCTGGGGAGCCCGGGATGTGGCTGAGAGAAGTCAGGGTCTGCTGGGAGGGTGTGGCTGGGGCCCGTGGGGGGCTGGGCAGCCACACGGACCATCACGGTGGCGATGATGGACAGCAGTGCATCGCTGAAGTTGAGCATGCGATGGGAGTGCTGGGTCCCGTCGTCATTGTCCTCGTCTCTCATGCCCTTTGGGGAGTCTCCCTGCACGTCCAGGGCTGGCTCTGGGGTCCGGGGCCTGGACATGGTGGGGCCTGAGAAGAAGCACAGGTCTGAGCATGTCGGGGTGTCCCCAGGGGTCTGCCCCTGCTGGCTTCAGCTGTGACATGGGGTGGGAAGGGTCCCTGCCACTCTGTCCAACCTCCAGGAAGAGCGCTGTGATCTAGAAGACGTGCTCTGTGCCGCAGCCCCCCTCTAGAAACAGGAGAGGCACGTATGACATATGATGGGTACTCTACACCTGTGTCACCAGGGAAGGGGCCCGAAACCCTTGTCCAACACCAGACACTGTGCTGTCGGATGCTTTCATCCTAAACACGGGATGTCCGGTAGGACCGACTGCCGGAGGCCTTGTGGGGGTTTCAGGGAGCCACGCTCCACGTCCATCCTCCCAAGTCCCACCACTGCTACAGCTCAACTGTGCAGTGCGAGCGGCCATCCATTTCTCTTATGGGGGCCACAATGCCTTTGCACCCTTTGGGGAAATCAAGGCCCTGGGTAGTTAACCCACCCACACCAGAGGAAAGTGCTCCACCCCCCACTCCCTACCCCCCCACCTCGCTGCTGCCAAACAGGGTCCTGGACATCAGCTGGCCTGGGGCCGAGGCACACAGCCAGCAAACGCCGCAAGCTCAGAGCTCTCTGGACATCTAAGTATCAGAGGTGGGTCTGTGAAGACAGGTGAAAAGCCACTAAGGGTGGCTCTGGTGCCTCCTGGGAAGGCTCCAACTGTGGGGAGCCTCAGCTGCACAGGGCAGTGCCCCCGCTGCTGGGCCCTGAGCCGCCCCATGAACTCTGGGTGTATACTGAAGCAGGTAAGTGACCCCCGAAGTGGCCATTCGGAGAGAGCTGGGCAGCACTGTGGAGGTGCTGTGGGCAGTGGACACAGCACCTCCAGGTCAAGCTGGAGGTCAGGGCTGGGTTCCCAGCAAACGCTGTTGAAGGATGAGGTCATCTAAGAGAGTGTGGGGACAGCAGGATGGCTGTCCGCGAGGGACAGGCCCCTGCCAGGGGCAGCAGGGTCCAGAGTGCAGCATGAGCAGGGCTCTCAGACACGGGGAGGAGGGTGGCTCATCAGGACGCGTGGCGCGAGTGGCAGGCCTCCTGAGGTGAAGGAAGCTCGGGAGGGGGAGGGTGCAGAGGACACTGCTGATGCTGCAAAGCAGCAGGAACTGGGGCAGAGAGGGGGGTCACTGAGGTGCAGCCGCTGCTACCCAGAGCGCCAACCCTCACCACGATGAGACAGAGCAGACAGACAGCACCCAAAACCAGTAACGGAGGATTACCGGCAATTTCTGGACAGGAAGGACAGTGCAAATAAGCGTGTAATGGGTCGGTGTCACGAGCAACCAGGGGCCAATGAAGACGAGATGCCACTCTGGCCTGCAAGTCGACAGTTAAGAGGCAGCGTGTGGAGACACAGAAGCTTGGCAGGAAGGGGTGCACTTTCGCTCGGAGCCAAGTGAAGGCCTGCGGCCGCAGCGCGCATGCCCACAAGGCGGCAGCTGCGGTGTAGGTGCGGCAGCAGGTGTGTGCGGGGGAGCAGACGTCCAGGGTCCGCACCTGAAGCCAGCTCAACAATGAACGTCAAAAACTGACAAACGGGGCAAACTGTTACACCCTCCACGGACTGTCACAAAGTGCAGTGAACTGAATTTCTGCGTCCCCCCAAGCTCGTGCTGAAGCCCTAACCGACAGTGCGGGGTGTGCTGGGGGCCTCTGGGAGGGGAGCAGGGTTTGGTGAGGTCACGAGGGTGACACGGCCAGGATGAGATTAGCGCCCTTGTCAGTGGAGGACAGGACCAGAGCCCCCTCCGCTGTGGGGCGAGAGGCGCGGGCTGCGGGCCGGGGCCTGGGGGCTCACAGGAAACTCAACTGTGAGCCCGCACCCTGACCTCCCATCCAGGCTCAGTGGGTCGGAGGAATAAACTCCCTTCTGTGGCACTTGCTACGGTGGCCCGAGCTGAGCAGGGAAGGAAGGGAAAACGGATGCAACAGACCCACAGGGATGAAACTCAGAAAAACAATGCTGAGAGGAATAACCCGAGCTGCCAATGACGCACACAGTACTGTACCACTTATGTGAATGTTGACGCAAAGCCACCATCTGTCCTCCTCACTGCTACACCGGCATAACTGCAGGAATACAGAGCCAGAGAGAACAATGCTCACCGACTCCAGGGCAGCACTGCAGTGACGTGGGTGGGGTGGGGTGGCCACGCGGCTTTAGCTTTTAGCTGTCT
>NW_017731632.1:1900502-1905094 GCF_001890085.2 Hipposideros armiger
CTAGACTGAAGAACAAAAGGATAGCAACTTGTCTGCTCCCCTTCCCCGATTCCCCAACACTGTTCCCCTCCCCCAATTCCCCAATAAAATCTTTGGAAAAAAAATCAAATTTATTCATATACACTAGAAATAATTGATCTGAGAATAAATTTTTAAAAACACATTTATAAGAACATCAAAATACCTAGAACAAATTTAACAAAGGAAGTACAAAACTTTGTTGAAAGAGACTAAAGACCTAAATAACTGGGAAGACATCCTCTGCTCATGGACTGGAATACTCAATATTGTTGTCAATACTTCACAAATTGATCTACAGATTCAACGTCATCCCTATCAACATTCCAAATTTATAGTGTTGGATTCAATTTACTAAAAAATTTTAAAAAACGTTTTGTATGTATGTCTGAGGAATATCAGCCATTCATTTTCTTTTTGTGTAATGTCTGTCAAATTTGTTATCAGAATAATACTATCCTTATAGAGTGAGCTGGGAAATCAATTTTAAGTGTCTGTTTAGAATTTGTATTATTTCATCCTTGTATGTTTGGTGGAATTCCCAGTGAAGACATCTAGGTCTGGAACTTTAAGGGAATGTTTTGTTTTGTTTTTGTTTTTTTAAGATTTTATTGGGGAAATGGGGGAGGGGAACAGCATTGGGGAATCAGGGAAGGGGAACAGACAAGTTGCTGTCCTTTTGTTCTTCAGTCTAGTTGTGGAGGACGCTGCTTCACTGGCCCATGTTGGTATTATCATTGCGCTCTTCCCGGGTGAGGCAGATCGGTCGCCGGCCTCAAGACAGTTGCTCACGGCGGCTCTTCGCAGCTCATACCAGTTGCCAGCCACTTACACTGGCTGCCGGCCACACACGGTAGCTTACGGAAGCCCACTGCAGCAGGGGCTGCAGCCTATGTCATCACCGGTGACTCACAGTAGCCCAGCTCCAGGTCGAGCTGTTGTTCACCATTTTAGCTGTAGAGGGCAGCGTCACTGGCCCTCATGTGGGATCCGAACCGGGGCCCTGCTGCTCAAAGCTGGCATCCCAAGCCAGCTCTTAACCAACGTGCCACTCGGCTGGCACCTAAGGGAATGTTTTAACTACAAATTCAATGCTTTAATAGACATAGAGCTATTTAGGTTTTCTATTTCTTCTCGAGTGAGCTTTGGTACAGTCTTTCAAGGAATTTGTTCCTTTAGTCTGAGTTGTTGAATCTATTGGCATAGTTACTTGTGTTCTCTGATTATCCTTTTAGCTATGATGTCATTATTCTTATTCATGATATTGTTAATTTGTCTTATTGTCTTCTTCTTATTCAATTTGGCCAGAGATTTCTGTTTTATTGATCTTCTCAAAGGTCAGCTTTTGGTTTAATTTTCTCTAGTTTTATTTTGTTTCATTGTTTTCCACTGTGATATTATTTCTAATATGTATTGTTTATTATATTGATCAAGTATCAACATTTATTATTTGATTATAAATTACATTTTTGTACTTCCTTTGGATTTCATTTGCTCTTTTTTTCCTACTTTCTTAACACATTGTTTGCGGGAAACAAGTAAACTCGTCGTATAGAGAAAAATGCCCGCTTACAAAGTGTTAAGATGAATGCTGAAGTTACTGATTTGAGATCTATCGTTTAGTATTTTAGCCATATTCAACAAATTTTGAAATGCTGCATTTTTATTTTTTCTCAGATGTCTTTCTCATTTCCCTTTGACCCATGGGTAATGGGTCAGAAGTAAGTCATTCAGCTTCCAAATATCTGGATGATTTCCCAGGTACCTGTTGATTTCTAACTTCCTATCATTGTGGTCAGGGAACTTAACTTGTTTCATATTCCGTAATATGATCCATCTTGGTAACTGTTGTTTACACTTGAAAATGTATCTTTTGCTGTTTTTGTGTAGTGTTTCATAGATATCATTAGGTCAAGTTGATTGATGGTGGCTTCTGGGTACTTGTTCTAGCATTTACTAAGACAGGAGTATTGCAACCTCCAACTGCAACTGTGGGGCGTCTATCTCTCCTGGCAGTTCCATTAGTTTTGCTTCATATATTTTAAAGCTTTATTACTGGGTGCAGGACTGTTTAGGACAGTTATGTCTTTTTGATGAATTTACCCCTTCATCATCACTATGCAATAATCCTCTTAATTTCTGGTAATATTCTTGCTATGAAATCTACTACAGAAGTACAGGTTTGGGGATGAAGACCATAAATTCAGTTTCAGGCATATATGTATGAGGTGAGATATCTAAGAACAAATGTCTAAGAATTCAGGAGAGAAGTGTGGCCCAGAGCTACCGATTTGGGTCAAGATGGTGTAACTATAGCATCCAGGGCAGGGCCAGTATATAGTGTGCTCCATAAATACTTACAACATAAAAAGTCTGAGTAGACTCTGGTTTCCAAAGTNGCACACAGGTGTGTAGCCACGACCACATCAGACCTGTCCCCAAGCAGTCCCTTTGTGGCTCAGCCTTCCTCTACCCCAAACCCTGGCCACTGCTGTTCCCCGTTCCTGTCATTTTGCCTTTTCTAGGCTGTCCCATAAATGGACTGGGACCCCATGGCGCCTTTGAGTCTGGCTTTCTTTGCTTAGCAGGTGTACCTGAGAGTCCCCCATGCTCTGGGTGTATCATCACTTCTCCCTGCCATGCAGTTCTGCCACTGTGGGTGTGCCCGGGTGCCCACACGTTTACCAGCTGTACCGTAGGCAGTTTCCAGTTTGGTTATGAATAAAGCCACTGCAGGTACGTGCACACAGGCATTTACATAAACATGTTTCTATCCCTCTCAGATAAATAAATACCTCAGTATGGTCTGCTGGGTCATGTGGCAACTGCCCGAGTAGCCACCGCACTCTGTGTCCCCCAGCAGCTAGGAAAGGCACAGCTGCCCCTCACCCTCTCCAGCACTGGGTCGGCCAACTTTTTAAAATAGTTTTTATTTTTACTATACTGACAGATGTGTAGTGTTACCTCACTGTAGTTTCAGTTTGCGCTTCCGTATTGATTGATGGCATTTTCAGGTTCCCACTTTTTGTATATCTTTTGTGGCAAAGTGTCTGTTAGAAACTTTTATGTTTTGGGGGGGGTTATTTGTATTCTTACTGTTCTTTACATATTCTGGTTAAAAGTCCTTTGTTAGATATGTAATTTGCAAATATTTTCTTGCAGTCTGTGGCTTGTCTTTCATTCTCTTACTAGTCTTTAGAAGATAGAAGTTTTGATTTTGAATAAGTCCAACTCATCAACTTTTCTTGTACGGATCATTCTTTTGGTGTCATATCTAACAATGCTTTGCTTATTTAACCCAAGGTCACGAAGATTTTGTTTCCTTCTACAATTTTTAAGTTTTAGGTTTTACTTTTGGTCTATGACAGATTTTGAGTTTTTATATAACATTCAAGTTATGATCAAGTTTCCCCTTTTTGCGGATGGATGCCTTTTGAGTATTCCAATACTACTTATTGAAAAGACTAACCCTTCTTCACTGAATTGCCTTTGCACCTTGGTCAAAACTAACTGGTCATATTTATGTGGGTCTGTTTTGGAGTATTTATTCTGTACCTTTCATCAAGATCACACTGTGTTAACTGCAGCTTCATAGTAAGCCTGATATCTGGCAGAGTGAGTCCTCCCACTCAGCTTTTTCAAACTGGCTTTCATTATTCTATCTGCTCTCCTTCACGTGCTCCTCCTTTAGGGCCCCCTTTCACAGGTCCTCTAGGCAGAGATGGGGGTTTCTCTTAGAGATTCTGCTGCCTGTGCAACAACCCCCACAGCACAGCCCTGCGACTGGGAGCTGGCCTAGAGTCAAAGCCATGACAGAAAGAGGATCAATTGTGGAAAATTGACACTTATGTGTATCACTGCCCAAGTTTCGACTGCCCTTCCCAAACTATCGGCTTTTGCATACTTGTTCTCTTAATAGGCTGTCCAGAAATTTTACCTGTAACCAGCAGGAGAGGCAGCCTATAGGGGGCTTACTCCACTGTGGCCAGCACTAAGCTGTAATGCTTTACTTGTCAAAAGGGAAGGAGAGAGAAGGAGAAAGCAGTGGAAGGGGAGGGGGACAGCAAGAGGAGATCACTCTGACACAATAAGACAAAAAGTAACGTGTGTGTCCTTCCCCATTAACGTGGGGAAACAGATGTCTGTCATCTTGTTTTCTAGACTTATGTTTAAATTTTTTGAATTTTACAAAATCAGTAAATATCAAACATGGACACAAAAATCCTCAACAAATGGAATCCAGCAATATATAGAAAGGATTATATACCATGACCTAGTGGGCTTTATTCCAACATTGCAAGGTTGGTTTAAAATTAAAAATCAATTACTGGGCCGGCCGAGTGGCGCATTGGTTAAGAGCTGGCTTGGGAGTGTGAGCTCTGAGCAGCAGGGCCACTGGTTCGGATCCCACATGAGGGCCAGTGACACTGCCCTCTACAACTAAGATGGTGAACAACAGCTCGACCTGGAGCTGGGCTGCCGTGAGTCGCCAGCAAAGGTGTAGGCTGCAGTGGAGCTGCTGCAGTGGGCTGCTGTAAAGCTATCATGAGTAGCTGGCAGCCAGCTTGAGTGGC
>NW_017731632.1:1907589-1918409 GCF_001890085.2 Hipposideros armiger
CTCCGAGGCTGCTCAGCTCGGGCTGACTCGAACCACTGTTGCTCAGAGCTCAAACTCTTGAGCGAGCTCTTAACCAACTGAGCCACTCAGCCGGCCCTGATTACACTATTTAGAAAGCTCTACCCAATCCTAGGTCATGCGAGGATAACTTCATGGCCTCCAAACTCAAATGAACCCTCAAACTGTATCATGCTTTCTAGGTGCGTTTTCCACTATTATCGATCTTGCCACATTGTTTAAACCTTAGCTTTCTCATCTCCCTTCCCATTTTCAGTAGGTCTTTTCCTTACAGTGAAAATAGAGCCATCAGAGAATTGTTTCACTTTCATTCCAATAAACACATGAAATTACCTGCAACTACAGCCCATCTTCCTTCCCTCCTTTCACAGGGAAAAGTGCTTTCCTACGTAACAAGTGAAGGATGCCTCCCCTGGGCTCTGGAGGTCATTTCCTCCTGTCTTCGAGGGACCTCACTCCATTACTCCCCCCTCTCCTATATCAGCAAACCTTCTCTCTCTACTCTCTCCCTTCCATCAACTTTATGTTTCTCAAGACTATCCCATCTGAAAACGTCTGGACACCGTGTCACCAGTCTAGCTCCCACGCTTCCTTCTCCACAGCTGAGCTTCCTCTGTGAACGCCACCTCTTCGTTTCTTTGGGCCTCCCTCTGCCTATGGTGGCATATGGCTCCCACAGCACCACTGCAATGAAACTCTTCTTGGCAAGGTCACCAACAATCTCGTTGTCGCTACATCCAAGGCTCATCTTTTATTCCTTTTTTGGGGGGAGGGGGGGAATTGGGGAAAGGGAACAGCCACGTTGTTGTCTTTCAATCTTAGTTGTGGAGGGCACAGCTAGCTCAGCTCCAAGTCCAGCCACCATCCAGCTGCCCAGCAGCAGGTGCTGTGTTCGATCTTAGTTGCGGGTGGGCGTAGCCACCATCCCATGCGGGAGTCAAACCGGCAACCTTGTTGTTAGGAGCACGTGCTCTCACCAGCTGAGCCATCCTGCCACCTGTTGGCAGCTTAGCAGCAGCTCAGCTCAGGCGCAGCTCACTGGCCCATGTGGGAATCGAACCAGCGACCTGTGACTCAGAGCTTGCTCTCTTAACCAACTGAGCCACCTGGCTGGCCCCCTTTATTTCTTTTTGTACCTGACTGTTGAGTAGCATTTCACACGTTGCCTGTGTGTCCCTGGAAGCAACCTCTTTCCTTGGCCCAGGACACAGTGCTCCCTCGGTTTCCTCCCTGCTCCTTCTCCACATGCTGGTCTGCTGTCCGAAGGCTCTAGGCCTTTTCTCTAGGCACGCTGTCCTCATTGCTACTCTTCGGCTGTTAGAGTCAAGCGCCATCTACACGCTGAGGACATCGATACCTGTCTCTAGCCTGTGCTCCGTCCTGAGCTCCCCATCCTTGTACTCCATTTACCAAATGCACTAGCTGGAAAAGCCATGTGACTTGTGTGGCATTCTAGGCCTATAACGAGTTGACCTTGGCCAAGCAACAACATTGTTGTTTTCTCATCAAAAAAAGGGGGGACGGGCGATTATTCAGACTGTGCCTTCTTCTCCAAGATACTCTAGGGTCATTACAATGAACCACTACGTAGAAGGATATCATAAACAATAAAGTACTGTATAAACTAAGCTCCTGTTTTTATACAGATTGGTGACACATGTCAGCTGTCTGTCTGGAAAGGGGTTTTTAGTAGCTTGGAATTTGGGAAGGACTAAGATGTCGATGGAGGCTTTCGGATCCATTTCTCGGTTTGAGAATCAATAGGCTACGGAAGGGGTTCCAGCCGCAAACGCGCACATGAACCAGCGAGGTAACAAGAATGAGCCGAGCGGGTCGGGTGACTCCCCGCCTTACTTGAGGGGGCAACTCCGGGTGATTGGTGGTGACACACGGGATTCTGGATCCAATTTTTCTACAGAAGCTGAAAAACTGTTTGTTTTTAATTTGAGCTTTTCGGCCTTTTAGTAACAGCCGATTCTTTAAAAACAACACCTATGTGGAGCCCTCCACCAAACCAACAAGCCAGGCCCGTTCACGGTGCTACCCATCTTAACTAAATGTCGCTGGGAATTTGGGTCGCTATGAGGCAAAACGAAACCTTTCTCGAGGGCTGTTTCACCGCCCGCTCCTCGCGCCCCAGCGGGCCCGCCACACGCCGCGCACAGGGCCGGCTCCGCCCGGACAACCGCGGCGCGTATTTACACGGGGCACCCTGACAACCAGTCTCCGCAGACACGACCACCCAAGGGACGGTAGGGGCTGGGCCAGGAGCCGCACTACCTGGGCGGAAGTCGCCGCGGCCACTCTTCGGCGCGTCGGTGCTCTGGTCAGCTGCGGGCCGGGAGCCGGGAGCCGGGAGCTCGGAGCTCGACGGCCGGATAGTCTCCGCGAAACCAGCCGCGCGGCGCACGCGCGGCCGCGACCAGGGTTCTGCGCACGCGCAGCCGCCCGGCGCGGCGGAAGTGAGGCGCCGGCGTCCTTCCGGGCTTGCGTCACCGCGTCGGGGCGGAAGCTAGTGCGGTTTGGGGCCGGCGGTTGCTGAGCGGACCCGGCCGTCTCAGGACCCGAGTCCCCGCTCGGCGCCCGCTGCGGGCCGCCGCCATGTCGCTGCTGCAGTCGGCGCTCGACTTCCTGGCCGGCCCAGGGTCCCTGGGCGGCGCCGCCGGCCGCGACCACACCGACTTCGTGGGGCAGACGGTGGAGCTGGGCGAGCTGCGGCTGCGGGTGCGGCGGGTCCTGGCTGAAGGTGAGGCCCGGGCTGGTCGCCGAGGGTCAGCGCGGGGCGGACGGGCGCGGGGCCGAGCCGGGCGGGGCAGGGAAAGGTCAGGGGCGGGGGCGCGGGCCAGGCGGGAGCGACGTAGCGGTAGCAGCCGGCGTGGGGCCGGCGCAGAGGCTGTGGCCGTGGGCAGGAGACGGCGGGCAGGTGGGGAGCTCGGGGGGAGACGGAGAGCCACAATGGAGGCAGAAGGTGCGGGACCCGGAAGGCTGGAGCGTGGAGGGGAGCAGTGCGACACGGCCCTTCCCTTCACGTCGGGGCCGGTGTGGGGGCGGCGCGCCTCGTTTCGGGCGGTCGCGGTCCTGTTCTCCTTGGGTGTCGGGGCAGACAGGCAGCGTGTCCCCGAGCCTGCTTCCTCCTCTTGCCGCTGAGCGTTGTCTTGCCTCGGTCTGACTGGCCAGTAATGGAGGAGTTTCCGGGTCGGTTTGTCGTCGGTCGGCTTTCTTCCCGCACGGGGTTTCTAGCTTCCTGAACGCCCTCTCCCTTACTCACAGAGAACTTGTCGCCAGTGTTGGTGACAGCCCCCTCTCCCCCGGACTCGCGCTGCGTTTTGTTGGTCGGCGTCCACAGGGGCGTCGGGTTGCTCCAGTCGCGGTGCTCACCGGCCCCGCGAAACAGAGCTGTTTCCCCCGCGTGAACACGGGGCGAGGGAGCGGCTCAGCGTGAAAGACCGAGCCTGTCTGCGGAAGCTCCCGGGGCTGTAGCCTCAGCCGGTCGCCGTGCCACCCCTGCTGCCATCTGTACTCGGTTTGAAGCGGGAAACGGGCTGACTGCTCTGCTGTCCTTGGTCCTCAAGGCCTGAGGGGGTTGTCTGTCCACAGCGTGGGCACACACTTTTTCTCCACTGTGGTCAGAAACAAACATTTTGGGTGTGTCGTGGTGAGAAAAACCCCAGGCTCTTCTTTCAGAGGCGGGACCGGTACCAGTACCTCTCCTAACACGCACAAGTGTGGTGTTCTCTCACACCTGTGGGAACGACCAGCGTTTCCCCAGACCAGCTCATTTATTCTGAAAATACCGGGCAATGATCTTGGTTCTTTAAGAAATTCGCAGTGGACAGTAGGTGGCTTCTGCCTTATAGAACGTAAAATAAGATACACGCTCCAATGACAGAGGACAGCACAATGCAGGGGGACCCTTGGGGTGGGACAGAGAGTGGGGAGGGTCCCCGAGGGCTAAGCTGAGGAGGGAGGGGCGAGAATGCACCCCTGCCAGGGCCAGGAGTAGGGCCAGGGGCTAGGAGGGGCAGTTGCAGGTGGGAGGTGGGTCATGTAAAGAAGGAAGCCCGTGCCCATCGCTAGGCGCTCAGGATGAAGAACAAGCCTCCGGTTGTACAAAAGAACCCATTCCCTTTGCAAACTGGGCGAGTCAGGAGGTAAAAATACAGTTACGAGCTGTAAATGGCCTCTTTTTAAACTTAGTGGGTAGGTGGCTTGAAGCCTCGAAAGCTTGTCTTTCTTAACTGAAATAGTAAGAAACCTGTATGAAGTCTTTCACGTAAAACAGCAACATCGGCACGTAGGCTGTGTAATTCAAGCTGTCGTGTATAAATAGGAAGGTCCCAAGCCTAAACCTTGGGTAGCGATCTTGAGCATTTCTGAATCCTTCAGGTTTTTAGAAAGGTAATGTGTGTCCTTTATGTGCCGGGGTACTCCCACCGGGTTGGGAAGTGTTCTGTAATCAAATACGTGAATGTATCTGTAATTAAATGACTAAGTATCCTCACTGTGGGCTGCTTATGTCTTTAAGTGGCCCCACATCAGTTCATGTCAGGTCTTGCCCCGATTAATTTACAATAGATCATGTTTTGCTGTCAAACGATTTAGAAAAAAGAATATGGGTTTTCATAGCTTTTTGGAATTTGCATCTGTAGCATGAAATGGGTTGTGGGGGGAAAAAAGTTGTGGGCAGTGATCTATGTGGAGTCAGATAGCTTTCTAATCTTTTCAGGATTTGTTCTAAATTTTCATTTAAAAAAAGAGAAAGAAAGAAAGACTACTGGGTGGACCCCGGGTCCTCCTGCTGTGGAAGTGCTCACTCCCACTTCCTACTGCCAGAGTGGGTGCCTGAGGCGGCCACTGCTGCCAAATCGAGTGCTCGTCACACACAGCAAGGCTCGCTTGGGCTGCTTCCTCCGACTCACTGGTAGCAAGGTGGACAAAGTGGTGTGTGGGCAGCTCCTCACGAAACAAAAACAAGGCCACGTGCCTGTCATGGAATCCGAGTGTAACTAGTCACGTGTGTTTGCTTAGATGTTGCGTGCCCTGTCAGTCAGTCAGTACCTGTTTGCTAGGACACTTGTGTGCCATGCATGGTATCAGTGGCCTTTGGTGAACATAAGTGGTGCCTGCTCAAGGATGTGTGTTCTCTCTGGGGTCAGTGCTGGCCTGAGAAGCGGTGAGGGTATACCGCACACTAACCCCGGGCCACCTGTTTGCAGCCCTAGCCACCACTCCCCTTCCACTGCTTTTGGGGGGCTCCTCCCCTCACAGCATAGAACATTGTGATGGGGAGAGAGTGCAGGACTGTGATAGGACTCCTGGCTGCACGTTTTGGAAACCCCTGAAGCTGGCCTGATGGAAGGTGAGGACCTTTGTTGGACCAGGACGCCCTGCACAGGCATGCACAGTGCGGTGTGTTGTAGGTGGGCTTTAGAAGATGGTTTGGTGGTCACGGCATGCTGACATTACAGCATGTCCCCTTTCCATGGAGGAAGCGGGCTTGTGCAGTGTCTTCCCCTCTCATCATGGTTTATCGGCCTTGGTTCTTTGCACCTGTTCCCGGACCCAGAGGCCTGAGTTCAGGGGTTGCTCTCCCCTCTGTCTGCCCCACCCCAAAGGTCCCCTAGCACTGCGTGGTCCTTCTGTCATCAGAATGTGTGTCTTAAGTTCTACAAAACAGAAGCCACTCAAGGGTGCTGAGCGGCTGTCGTCATTCTCCAGTCCCCCAGAGCAGGTGACCAGGGTCTTCACAGCAGGGCTCCGTCCGGCGTGTGGCCCACCGTGAGCACGCCCACACGAAGCAGTAACCATGGCCACCACCCCCGCCTTTATGGTGCTCTGACTGTCTGGCAGTCACAGCCTGGTGCTTCATGCGGACTGGGATCCCGATGGTGGCTGAGGTCCAAACTTGCCAGAGCCACTGGCCAGTGGGTGTGGAGTGCAGGCTGGGGGCCGACGGAAGGCCACCTCGCCCAGGCTCCTCGGCACTTGGCAGAGTGCGAATTCTGAGTCTGTGTGATGGCCAGGCTGTCTGTCGAGTGTGTCCTGGGGGGAGCAACATCTCCAGCACATCCAGGTGGCAGTGGACTCTGGGAGCAGCTTGCAGTGGGCGTCGCCGGGGCAGGTCGGAGCTGAGCGCAGCCAGCACTCTGCTCTCCTCATCGGCATTGTGTAGTAACCAGCATGGGATGCCCTCCAGGCTCTGCCTGCGATGTGCAGGTGCCTGGAGTGGGATGCCATGGGGGGATGTCCCCCGGGAGAGGTCGCTGGGGGGGGGGGCTTGGCTTGCTCCTGTCTGTGGGCTCCCGCTCCATGGGGGCCTGTCCCTGTAAGACAGGTAGTGACCACGTGTGTGTAGAATGTGGACTCTGCTGACTGACCGTCATTGAGGTCACTGAGTGACGTGTGTGCTCCCGGTGCTCACTGTCCTGGCACTTGGTGCCCTGTGCCACCCTGTGTCTGGGCCCTCTGTGGAGGCCCTGCCCGACCCCCGTCCCCACACACGTCCCTTCAAGAGTGGTGTCTGGTTGTTGACCAGCGTGTCTCTGACTCGTGCGTTGGAGCATCTGTCAGTGCTTGTTGGCCTTCTGCCCTCCCTCCTGGAATTATGCACGTAGGTCCTGTGCCTAGTTTTTTTTAACTTAAAAATAGTTTAAATTGAGTTATATGTAGTAAAACGTGCAGAATTTAAGCGCTTTCACAGGTATGTGCACCTGTGTAGCCAAACACCTATTGAGCGAGAGAACCATGGGTCACCCCAGAAAGCCACTCATGCTCCCCCACCCCACCTTGTGGGACATTGCCTGGCGTGCCGTGCTCGCAGGGCCGGCACCGTGGTTCTCACAGTCACTCCCCTCCTTTGCTGCAGTTTGTCCATCCACTTGGCTGCTGATGGACATTCGGTATTTGCATGCAGCTGTTATGAATAAGGCTCGAGAACGCTTTCTTACAAGGTTCTGAGGACCTTACGCTTGCCTTTCTCTCGGGTAAAACACCTCGGTTGCCAAGCCTAGCTTGCGCCTCCAGCAGCACACAGCCCCTTCCCCCCACCCTCGCCAGCACGTGCTGCCGTCTGTCATTTTCGTTGTGTCTCTTCGTGTGCACATGCAGTCGTGTCTACTTGTGGTTGGAATTTCATTTTCCTGATGAAACCATGTTGAACATTTTTCACCTGCTTATTAGCCATTCGTATGTCTTTTGTGTGTGAAATGTCCATTCTAGTCTTTTTCCCATTTCTTACTGGCAGGAGTTGGGGGGGGTGTTTCTTCTTCTTCTGAACACAAGTCCTGTTTTTATATGACACACATGTACTTGAGGAAGAGAGGTGGGCGCAGGTGGGTCACTGCTGCCCCCGCTGGGCTGTCCTGGAGCCCACGCTCAGCCTAGGCAGGCAGACATCTGTGTCTGGTTTCTGGTTCAAGAACAGTCTCAGGGAAGCGACTGCACGCGTTGGTGTCTTAGTGTGCATGGCCTGTCCATCCCTGATTTGTTTTACCCGTTAGTGTTATTATTTTTACTTAAATTTTTTATAAAGATTTTATTGGGGGGATTGGGGGAGGGGAACACACAAGTTGTTGTTCTTCAGTCTTTGTTGTGGAGGGCGCCAGTCGCCACCTGGCTTCCCATCAGCAGCTCGTGGCCTCTAAGGTCAAGGTGCTGTGTTCAGTCTTAGTTGCAGGTGGGCGTAGCTACCATCCCATGCGGGAGTCGAACCAGCAGCCTTGTTGTTAAGAGCACATGCTGTATCCACTGAGCCATCCGGGTGGCAGCTCAGCTCAAGGTGCTGAGTTCAGTTTTAGTTGCGGGCGGGCATAGCCCACCATCGAACAGGCAATCTTGTTGTTGCACCAGCTGAGCCATCCTGCCACCTGTTGGCAGCTCAGTGACATTTCAGCTTGGGTGCAGCGTCACTAGCCCATGTGGGAACCGAACCGGCGGCCCCATTGCTCAGAGCTCACGCTCTTAAGTAAGCTCTTAACCAGCTGTGCCACTTGGCCGGCCCTACTTAAACTTTTAATTTTGAGAAAACTGCAGACTTACATCCAGTGGTAAGAAGTGATGCAGAGAGATCCCGGGACACTTTGCCCATTTCTCCCAGTGGTGACATCTTGAAAACTAGAGGGAGGGTCACCTCCAGGATCTCGACATTGACACAGTCAAAACACAGAAGTTCTTACCCAACACAGGTCCCTCATGTCCTTTCCTAGGCACACTGCATCCTGAGCCCCAAAACCACTCACCTGCTCTCCATCGCTTTTTTTGTCATTTGAAGAATGCTGTCTAAATGGAGCCCCACGTACGTGTGGAGTTGCCCCCCTGCCCCCTCCACACACACACCCCCAGCTCTGAGATCCCCCCGGGCTGGTGTGTCCATAGTTCATTCGGCACCAACTCTGCCTGTGAGAGGAGCGATCTGATGGGGGCGCTTCCTCTTTAGGATGCCAACCCAGGGGCAGGGCCTCTTCTGTGGGCCCTTCTAACTCTGGCCACCTCCCTTGCGCCCTGGCTCCTCACACAGTCACGTGGGGGTTGGGACTTCCACACATGACTTCTGGGGGGCAGACGCTGACCCAGTTTCTGGAGGCCTGGCTGGCATTTGTACTGTGTTTGCGTGTTTGCTCTAAGAGGCGTCGTGGCGCCTCACTGCGGTTTGCTTTGCGTTTCTCTAAGGCTGCCATGTGCCTACTCCCGCCCTCCTCGCCTCGCCGGTGAAGTGTCTCCGTGTCTCTTGCTTGTTTTCTAATCATATTTTTGTTATTGATGTAGATACGAGTGCTCTGTCAGACTGTCTCTTAGTCGGCAGCTCATATTTTCACCCTCTCAACAGGGCCGTTTGCAGATCCAGTTTTTACCGGACTTTAGCTGTTGCAGATTTGCCTTGTATGACTCCTGCATTGCTGCCGAGTCGAGGAGCTCTGCCTGGCTGTAGGGCTTGAAGATTTTTCCCTAGGCTTTCTTGAAAGTTTCTTAGCTTTACATTTGTACAGAGTTATTGTTGTAAAGTGTAACGTTTAGATCAGAAGTTCTTTTCTCCTTTGCCGAAGGGTGTCCGGTTGCCCCAGCACCGTTTATTGCAAACACCGCCCTCCCTCCATGGGACCGCCTGGCATAACTGTGTGGCTATCTTTCTGGGATTTCGCTGCTTCGTCCCACTGATGTGTGAAGCCGCCCTTACCCACACCAGTCTTCACTTCTGCTTGTAAGGCATTCCCGAAATGGGCAAGCTCTTTTCTCATTAGGAAATTTCAGCCGCGCAGACAAGCGGGCCGAGGAAGAGAACCCAGGCCTGTGCCCCACCACCCAGAACTAACAGGGTTAGCTTGGAAGAGTTCATTAACGGGACCTCACAGATAGCGTCGGGACTTGCGCTGCCCTGCCCTGCTGTGTTTCTCTCCAGAGGCAGCCGCCAGCGTGAGTTTGGGCCTGCGCCCCCTCTGTAGCTGGTACAGAACCTGCTGTCAGGGTGTCAGACGCAGTACGAACGGTGGGGTGCTTCACGTCTGAAGGCTGCTTTTCACTAGGGACTCTGTTACCGTGACCTGTTCATTTACTCAGTACACACCTGACTGCCCAGTGTGTGTCAGGCGCTGTTCTGGATGCTGGTGGCACCAATGTCAGTGACAGATGAAATTTCTGCCATGCTGAGTTTTCAGTCTGGTGGGAGGGACAGTAAACAGGTACCCAAAGGAATGTGTAATACAGTGTCATGTATCAGAAAGTGTTAGGGAGGAGGAACAAAATTGGGAACAGGGAGAGGCTGGGATGGGGGTGACTCGGGGAGGGCCCCTCAGAGCGGGGCTGGAGAGCACAGCCGGAGCCGTGGGCACAGGGGCATCCATCAGTGTCCAGGGTGGGGGTGCCGCCGGGCCTGGCGAGTAGAAAGGCCGTGGATGGTAACGGCTTTGCAGTGTCTGAGGAGAAGCCGACCATCCGTGGCTGAGGCTGAGAGGCCGCGGGGCCGGCGGGTCGAGGACCTCGGAGCCATGCTGAGGTTACAGTGCGGGTCCAGGATTTTCAGTAGCGTCCTTGGAGTTGTCTGCCTTCACAGTCGTATCACCTGCACGTAAGAACAGTTTTAGTTCTTTCTTTGCTCTTTTTCCAGCTTCCTTGCGCTGACTCGGACCTCCAGTAGCATGTTGTGGTGTGGTGCTGAGAGCAGACACCATGGCCTTGTCATCAGTCTTAGAAAGAAAGCACCTTCAGCCTCATGTCAGCTGTAGATTTTCTGTAGTTGCCATGTCTCAGATTGAAGATGTTTCTCTCAATCCCCACTTTGCTGAGGTTTTTTGGTTTTTTTTTTTTTACTATTTTAAAAACTCATGAGTGGGTTTTGCATGTTGACAGGCTTCCTCTGTGCCTGTCGAGCAGGTTGACTTCCCCAGTTCTGTTACCTGTCGAGCTCGGCAGCGCCTGGCTGCGGGGCTGCACCAGCCGTGCCTTCCTGGGCAGATGCCACGTGGTCCTGGTGTGTTGTCCTTCCTCGGTTCTGCCAGAATCGCTATGCTGGTGTTTTTTGAGTGTTCTTATGTCTGTATTAATGAATGATTTTGACCTGTAATTGTGTTTTTATTGCCTTCCCCTTGCTTCAAAAAATGACCTAGGAAGTATTTTCTCCTCCTCTGTTGTAGATTTTGTACAAAGTTGCTCTGCTTTCTTTCTTTTTTTTTTTTTTTAAGATTTTTCATGTTTTAAAATTGGGGACTTGGGGGAGGGGAACAAACAAGTTGCTGTCCTTTGGTTCTTCAGTCTAGTTGTGGAGGACGTCACTTCACTGGCCCATGTTGGTATTATCATTGCGGTCTTCC
>NW_017731632.1:1919589-1921697 GCF_001890085.2 Hipposideros armiger
TGAAGCCCGTTCCTCATTTTTGCACGGATGGGTCATACTGTTGATCTTTGTCTGAAGGCTCTCTGCCTGACCCAGGGCGTGTGGCGATGCAGCTGGTTCCGCACGCTGCTCCGATAGCCCTCCAGACTCGTGTATGTAGTGGCTTTGGGGGTCACAGAATTGCCTGCGCGCGCGCGCACACACACACACACACACACACACACACACACACACACACACTCCACGCTGTCTGCAAGGAAAAACGTTTTTGCCTCTTCCTTTCCAACCTGGGTGCCTTTCTTTCCTTTTCTTGCCTGGCTGCCTGGCTGGGAGTCCAGTGCAGCACTGAGGAGCAGTGGCGAGAGCACGTGTCCTGCCTTCTTCCTGATCTTTGGGCCCCACCCCCTCGCTCAGCCCCAGCAGGTGCTGCCCTCAGCTTATTGTGTCCTTTGTCAGGTCGAGCATGGTTCCTCCTCTTCCTGGTTTG
The DNA here is from genome assembly GCF_001890085.2 of Hipposideros armiger. Taxonomy (NCBI): domain Eukaryota; kingdom Metazoa; phylum Chordata; class Mammalia; order Chiroptera; family Hipposideridae; genus Hipposideros; species Hipposideros armiger. The sequence goes on from NW_017731632.1 coordinate 1,920,056, forward strand.
TTGGGAGTTTTTAATTTCAGGATGTAATTTTCCCTGTAGGAAGCTAGAAAAAGCTGCACAAATTAAACCTAAAAACAACAGAATTACATTGATTTTCAGCTGTTAAACCAACTCTGCTTAGTCATGATGTGCCATCATTTTTTATATATTGTTGGGTGTGATGTGCTAACATTTTAATTTATTTAGAATTAAGGATTTTTTAGGCTTTTACTGTCTTCTTCTCTCGTGTGCTTTGGGTGGGGCTGGTGGGCGCTGGTAATTTGTCCCCGTCACCCTTGCGCGCTCTCTGATCAGTCTGTCTAGAATTTATCAGTTTCATTGATTTGTTTTCAGAGAACTGTCTTTGGCTTTGCCTGTTTTCTCCACTTTTTCCCTCATTGATCTCTGTTCCTGCCTCTGACTCAGGATAATTTAAAACTGGCATTACATAAATTGGAGCCATTATTTTTGCAGAAAACAAATTGCTGTCCATAAGTCCTGTTTGTATTTTCCTTAGTAAAGGTATTTTACAAGCTTGGTATTGAGTAAACTCATAGCACTGACCTGACGTGTGTTTCCTTAATTTTCAGGAGGGTTTGCATTTGTGTACGAAGCTCAAGACCTGGGAAGCGGCCGAGAGTACGCGCTGAAGGTAACGGCGGCCGGATGCGCTGTCATCGGGTTCCGGGTTTATTTGAAAGGAAGTCTCAAAGTGACAGTGTTTTGAGGGTTTTATCCCTGTTACTTTGTTGGTTTCTTTTTTCCAGTCTGTGTGTCCTCTTGTCTCTTCTGATGGGTGAGAAGCCATCAGCATTTTTAGAGGACTTTAAAGCTGTGGTTTCCAACTTTGGGGTGAGGACTAGGCGGGCTGCCTGGGGAGAAAGTGACCTTACGGTGCTGAAACTGTACAGTAAAGGCCCCACAAATGGCAGAGGTTTAAAAGTCACTCGTGTAAAGTACGGGTCCACAGTATACCCATTAATAGGCGGTCACGGTGGGACAGCGGGAGGGGGCATCTGGGACACCTGGGTGCTGGCCTGAGAGCTTCCGGGCTTGTCTGGGGGTGGCGGGACGACTGGCCTTGGCGTGTGGCTGAGCTGCAAGTTGCCCACTGGGACAGGACGTGGCCCTCCTTTCTGCAGCGTCTTCTCTCTTTTTCTTTCATTGTCTTATTTTACTCCAGCCTGTTTGGAGAAAGGCTCTTACTTTTAGTTTTTCTTGTGTCCTTGGATCATCAAGGACCATTTACCAGGCGTCTTTAACCTTCTGTCAAGTCTTTACACAGGTCAGATGTTAACATACGGTTGCGTTTATTCCCCCGGACGTGCCGTAGTGACGAGAGGTTCTGACCTCATGTGTGTCCTCTTTCCTGATGCAGAGACTGCTATCCAGTGAGGAGGAGAAGAGCAGAGCCATCATTCAGGAAGTTTGTTTCATGGTATCCTTTTCCCGGACGGAGCTGTAGGGAGGCCGGCATCAGGCTTTGGCCGCCAGTTGCCCTGCGAGCTTCTTTCTAATGTGCTAGAATTGGCCTCTTGCTTTTCCTGAACTCATCTGCACACCACTTCTTTTTTTTTTTAAGCTGAGCCATCCTGCTACCTGTTGGCAGCTCAGCGGCTGCTCAGCTCGGGCTGGACTCGAACTGCTGTTGCTCAGAGCTCAA
>NW_017731632.1:1921897-1926380 GCF_001890085.2 Hipposideros armiger
CCAAGCGCTGTGCCCTGGCCATCACCAGGGTCCCTCACCGTCTCTGTGTTGCTTCTCTTAGCCAGCCGCCCAGCTGTCCCTTTGCCCCTGCCCAGAGCACTCGGGTCGAGGACTGTGTGCTCAGATGGCGGATGCTCCTTGCTTGCTCTCTGCTCTGGCACGCGCTCTCCCTGACCTGGGGTCTGCCCTTCGCGGCCAGAGCCTGTGCTCTCTTCTCTCAAAGCTCTGTCCCCGTGAGCCCAAGGGTGCTCACCTCACTGAGGTCTGGTGCGCTCCTCCACTCCCCACGGCCGCTCACACGCACCCCGTGCTGCCGCGCTGCCTGGCCTGCGGTCAGGTGTGTGGCCAGCGTGGGCGCGGCCCACCCCACCTCTCCGCACCCTCTTCCTGCAGCACCGCCTGCCTCTCTGGTTGCCCTGTTCTCTCTCACCTTTCTGCTCTGACGCACTAAGACTGTAAGGTCCTTCCACACACTTTAGGACTTTCCTGTCTTAATGTCCTGCACGCATCTGTTTCAAATGCGCGTTCTCCTTTAACGAGGCACCTGCAGAAAAAGCTGTCTGGCCACCCCAACATTGTCCAGTTCTGTTCCGCAGCATCAATAGGAAAGGAGGAGTCAGACACTGGGCAGGCCGAGTTCCTGCTGCTGACAGAGCTCTGCAAAGGTAACGTCCCCCCGGGATGGCCCCTGACACTGCTAGCGGCCCCCGAAAGTGCTGTTGTGGGGGACAGCGGCAGCTGTCTGGGCCCCTTAGGGCACGTGACTGAAGCAAGGCGAGGAGCTCACTGCTCTGGGGGTGGGGGCACTTCGGAGTCCATTGGTGGGGCTGGGGGAGGGGGCACTGCCTCTCGCGGAGTTTCCAGGGTGGAGAGGCCCACGTGAGGGGCCACAGTCCGTGGTGTCTGTGGTGAAACCATGGTAGGCAAGGGAGACAGTGCCTGGCCTCCTGGGCTCACAGTCTCAGTGGGTGACGGGTTCTGGCGTAGCTGTTACAGAGGAAAGGTGTGAGGGCAGGACTTGTCAGGCCTGTCCAGAGGGGCCACCATGTCGTCACAGGGAGCTGCTTCATCAGCCAGAGCCCAGGCGCCTCCCTGGGAGGGGCTGTCATGGAGAAGCTGTGGGCACTGGGTGTAGGCGTCCTTTGGAGAGCAGCAGAAAGCAGGACGTAGCTGGCAGGGGAGGTGAGCTCTCTGGGCAGGTGGCAGCAGCACTGAACCAAGATGAGGGGACAGCTGGCGGGCAGGTCCTCACCTCTGTGAAGGCAAAAGGTGGAAGTGGGCTGTAAAGTGCTGTGACGGGTGCTGTGGGAACCGCCTGTGCCGCTCCTGGGCCTGCGTCCTGTCCCGTCTGTCCCCTCACAGAGCAGGCACGCAGGTGTCAGCTCCGCAGCTCGGGCCTAGGACGCGGCCAATCACGTACCGTGTTCTCTGTCACCGCGCTCGTGGGATGCTCAGCACTGTCCCGTGGACGTGCTCTTCCTCTCCGGAAGGCTTGCCGCGCCCCGCTTGTCGCCCACACGCCCTGCTTGCTCTCCGAGCTCACGGCGTCTGTAGGTCAGAACCTGCAGCTCCTTCCTCAGCGCCCTGGAGGACACGCACCATCTCGACCAGGGGTGTCGGTGCCCGGGAGTGCCGCGCGTCTGGCACGTGAGCCGGGCATCCCTGTGGGAAGGATTAGCGGGGGGCTTGTTGGGTCAGGGCGTGTGGCACTCGGAGGCCCTGCTCTGCACACTTTGGGCGGCAAGATGAGGCCACCCGTGGCTTCCCACGCATCCTGCTGGTGACAGGTGCACCTGTCGGCCATGAATGTGGCCTGCTCGTGGTGCCCAAGGCTCAGATGCTTTTGTATCACTTTAGTTTTTGGTTTTAGAAAGCTGTGTGTTCAGCAGGACTTGTGCAATCCATTTCACAAGTGAGGCCGTGCACTGCAGGAGGTGTCAGGAGTGGGGCCTGGTGTTGGCAGCTCACAGCGCTCGCCCGCGTGGGGCAGTGCCTCCTGGTGACAGGCCACCTTGAGGAATGCTGCCCGGGTGCGGCGTGCCTGAGCTGCTCAGCTGGGCACGGGGCTGCCGGTCACAGGTGGGGAGGGGAGTACTGTGGAGTCTTCGGGAAGAAGGAGGATGTGGGTGCCGGTTCTGCTGAAGGAGGGCCTTGGGGGGCTGCTGGATGCCCGCCCTCAGGAGCCTCCCACCCCCCACCCCTTCCTGGTGGCCCACACAGGCCTTGCTCCCGTCTTGCCCTCCGTGGTGCCCTCTGCAGCCCCTCTGCCACCTACGGAAAATGGTTATTTTTGGAAATAACCATTCTCACTTCAGAGGCCAGTAGCACTGACTTTGTGACCCCCCCTCTGTGCACCAGCTCGTCTGCCCTCCCACAGCCAGCCTGGCCGTCACTTTGTCACCCAGGCCCTCTTGAGGGTCGGGGAAAAGCTTTTGAGGCAGGTGTGGCTGGGAGAGAGGACAGTGGCTGCTCCAGGGGGGTGAGGGTGTGACGGGTGCTGGAGACACGAACGTGGGTCCCCAGCAGAGAGCGTGTCATGGAGGGAGCCTGGGCTGTGTGGGGAGTCCCGGGAGTGGCCCGGGGCCTCTGTGCTGTCACCACGCACTTGTCCCACATGCGGCCTGTGCGTCAGTGTGCAGTGCGTGTTCACTGAGGGCTCGGGCTGGCAGGAGGTGACTGTCGTTCAGGGAAGTGAGCGATTGTAAGAGCTGGTTGCAAAGCTGGGGGTGTTTGTGGTCCCACTTGTAGCTGCCATGTCACCGACACCATGTGGTCAGAGGCCTGTATGAGCATGTGGGCCACGTGGGCGGTGGCTGTCCCTTCCCGTGCCACCTCTCAACCCCTTTCCTGCCACCCGCAGGTCAGCTGTGGGGGCTCTGGTGATGGGAGTTTAATCCTCTCTTAGGGCAGCTGGTGGAGTTTTTAAGGAAAAGTGAATCCCGAGGGCCGCTTTCGTGCGACACTGTCCTGAAGGTTTTCTACCAGACGTGCAGAGCTGTCCAGCACATGCACCGGCAGAAGCCACCCATCATCCACAGAGACCTCAAGGTACCGCCCACCCCACTCCCCGCACCCCTGCCTGGCCACTGGCCACTCCTGCTGGTGCGGCTCCGGCTGCTTTGCCGGAGGCTCTCAGCCCAGTGTGGGGGCTTCGTGACTTGAAGTGATTTCCCAGAAGCTTCCTGTTTGAAGCAGTGAGAGGAACCTCTTTGCATGTCACCGACTGCTGATGCAGACACCTTTCTCCCTGCCGCCTGGTCCTGGGGCTCCCCCCTCTGGTTCCCTTAGCCCCCCAATACTTCTGGGCCGCAGTCCCTTCTTCCACTTCATGGGATGGAGGAAAGTGACTCTTCCTCAGGACGGCTCGGTGCCACTGCGTATCCACTTCCCATCCCTGGGGTGACGCCCCTGCCTGGGTGTGGCCCATGCCTGCCTTTCACCACATGGTTGGCTGTCCTGGGGAGGCAGTGCTGACGCACAGGAGGGGCTCCTGGCCATGTTCCCAGGGTCAGTGCCGCCAAACTCCCACCCCACGGGCTCCCAGGCCTGGAGTGGCCCTTTCTCCTTTTATCAGCCTGCTGGGGAAGGGAGGGCAGGGGACCTTACATGTAGTGATTCTGCTTTTCCCTGGTTATTAATGAAGTTAAATGTTTTTGCTGTTTATAGTCATTAGCATCTTTTTCAATGAGCTTTGTTTTTTTGCCCTTTTTTCTGATTTTTTGTCTGTTTTGTTTTTGATTAATCAGAGCTTTTCTGTATCCCTACAGTAGCCTTTGAGTTATATGTGCTGCGAAGCTCTCCGGTGTATGCCCTAGTTTCTGTTCCCCCATTGTGTCTTTGAAAAGCCCAAGACTTTGGACGTTGTCCGGCTCCCGTGGAGCTTGCGTGCCAGCTCTGCCCACGTCTCAGGCCGGAGCAGCCTCTCATCCCACTTGCCCGTGCAGGTGGTTTCTGTTACAATTTGCAAGTAGACCCCAAACGTTGCGCTGCTGCCCTCGCAGGCTCTTGTGCACACAGCTCTGGAGAAATGAGGCTGTTTCTGACAGAACAAACACCATCACTGCTCAGCAGGATCAAGACACTCCAGTGCTGTCTCACGGCCGGTCCTGGTTTTCCCCAAGTGTGGCCTCTAAACCCCGCTTGTCTGGGACACGGCACCGGCACCTTGTCGTGGGGTGGCCTCATCATTAACTTGAACTTGCGACGAGCCTGGCCTTTCTCTTTTGTCCCCTGAACCCAAGAGGCTGGTTAAGGCGACTAGTTGGCAGGCGCCCTGTTGTGGACACCTGTGGGGTCGGGACCCCGCCTGGGACCCCGCGCCTGCAGAGTTGTGAGGGGTGCTTGGGGAGGGCGCCTGGGCCAGTGGTCCCGTGAGTGTGGAGGTCCCTCTCTACCCCCTGGATAGGCCTCCTCGGTCAACCAGGAGGCTGCTGGGTTCTGGCGCCGTCAGGACTGTTCTGACTCGTGTGTGTGTGTGTGTGTG
>NW_017731632.1:1926495-1929575 GCF_001890085.2 Hipposideros armiger
TGTCCCCGTGTGTGTCCGTCCGTCCCCTTGAACCCATGGTCGTGACCTCGGCTGGGATTTACGCCCCTCGTCTCAGTGCCCCTGTGTGCCAGGGACCGTGGCAGCCGGCCTCCCTCAGGCGTCCCCATGTGTGGCTTGTTGCTCAGCGCTGTGGTTTTGAGACCCGCCCGTCTCGTGCGCCCACAGTCAGCATCATGGGTGCTGGGGGTCCCTGCTTCTGTGTTGGGGTGAGCAGCGCCGCCCTGAGCCTTGGGACGTCCGTGTCCCAAGGATGGCAGGCGGTGTTTGTGCCTCTGTGTGGATGTCCCCACTAGCAGCGCATGCTGGTCCCTGTGCCAGCCCTTGGTGTTGGCAGCAGGTGGCGTGGTTTTAGTGGCATTTTCCTGTTATGAATGAGTTTTAAATGCTATGTTAATTTTTTTTATCTTGATTTCTCTAAAGACTTTCATTGTATATCCCACATTATTAACTGGAGTTATTTTTGGTTTATGGTTGTTTTAACATTCTTTTATTTTTTGGATGTAAACTTTTTAAAGGTACACGTACTGATTTTGGTCAGAAAGTTAAAACACTGCATTTCCCCTTGCTGACCGCTCTGTGAGCCCCTCCCCGGGCCAAGCTGTGCCTGCCCCCCAAGTTCATGAGGACCACCTTCTGGAATTTTGCAGGTGGAAAACTTGTTGCTGAGTAACCAGGGGACCATTAAGCTGTGTGACTTCGGCAGTGCCACCACCATATCGCACTTCCCCGACTATAGCTGGAGCGCCCAGAAGCGGGCGCTGGTGGAGGAAGAGGTGAGCCCTGGGCTGGCCCCACCTGCAGCTCTGCACACAGCACCGCCTGGGGCAGCCTGCAGGTGCGTCCCTGCGTGGGACCTGTGTCCCCAGGGTGCCACCCTACAAGTGCGGCGCTGGCTGGGTGGAGGGTCAGTGCCACCCGCCGGGCTTCAGGACGTGACATGTTCAGCATAAGGTCATCGTGCAGTGGTGCAGGGCCACGAGCCTGCAGCCTGAAGGCTTTCCTGGGGACGCCCCTTCTCCCACTGCCCTTGTCTCCTTCCTGGTCTCCTGGATGAGCCTGCCTAAGCTGAGCGGAAGGGCAGTTTGGGGCAGGGCCTGCTCTCGGCCCGCACAAGCAGTCCAGCATGTTCTCGTTGCTCTCTGAGGGGTTGGTTGCAGGAGTCATGTGCATCTGGACACAGGCCCCCTGTCGGCACTGGGTGTCACGTGTGTGCCCGGTCTGTGGCCGACCTCTTCCAACAGCGGGTCTCCAAGTACACATCGGTCACACTATGCACGCGCCCGGTTTTCCCTGTCCTGCCCAGGTCATGGGGAATCTAGGCCTTGGGGTTGGCGTGTTTGCCATTTGCTGGGGCAGGCAGCTCTTATCCATGAGGTGCCTGCCCTGCGTGCGCACCTTCAGGTTTTGCTACCTCTCCCATTCCCGAAGGCTCTTTCAGGAGAGTGCTTCCCTTCATACACACCTGCGGCCCACCTCGCAGAGCTCGCCAGGGGCTGCCCTGGACGTACTCCTGTCAGGTGCACACATAGTGAGGTGCCCGTGGTGGGTGTTGGCATGGCTGCTTTGGCAGGCACTGGATGCCACGTGAGACAGGTGGACACAGGCACCGTAGGGGTGAGGAGGGGCGAGCAGCCCGAGGCCTTTCGGGAACGCAGTGGGGTGGAAGTGAGCGCACGCAGTGTGTCTGGGAAAGCTGTGGGCATCAGTACACAATAAAAATAGTGTGTGCAGCGGACTTTCCTCTGAAATGTGTGTGTCTTCAGATCACCAGGAACACAACACCCATGTATAGGACGCCGGAAATCGTGGACTTGTACTCAAACTTCCCAATCAGTGAAAAGCAGGACATCTGGGTGAGGCCCACCGCCTGTGGCTCTGGGGTGGGCCGGCCGCGGGGCGGGTGAGAGGCCCTCGGGCACAGGCCTGGCTCAGGAAGCCACATTCCTTTTGGCCTTCCTTCTGCTGTGACTGGTTGGAGAAGATGGATGAGTAGGACCTGGGTGGGAGTCAGTGTGGAGTGGAGGCAGCATGGGCCCCTCCAGACGTTCTGCTGCTCTGCTGACACAGGAACACCTGCTGTCCGGGCCAGAGTCCCCTCGGGCTGTATATTCACCAAGCCATGGGGCACGTGGCCAGACCCTGGGCATGCACACGGCTGGGAGCTCTGTGCTGGCTGGTGGTGGCCTGGGTACGGTCTGGCGTCGGTGGGCGGGCGTCATGCCTAGCTGTGCTCCTTTGGTGTCCTGCAGCCTCCCTGGCCTCCCTAAAAGCAGGGACAGTGGTGCCACAGCTCTAGACCTTCCTGAGCCCCGCGCCAGAGCCTCCTAAGCCAGACTCTGTGCTCGGGCATGAATCAGACCAGGCCTGGCTTAGCCACGGGCAGGCCAAGACTGTGCCCAGACCGTCCCCTGGAGGGTCCAGGACGGGCCATCCCTCACCTCCGTTCCCCCACAGGCCCTGGGCTGCATCCTGTACCTTCTGTGCTTCCGGCAGCACCCTTTTGAGGACGGAGCGAAGCTGCGGATAGTGAACGGGAAATACTCGATCCCGCCTAACGACACTCGGTACTGCGTGTTCCACGACCTCATCCGTAAGTCCCGTGTGCGGGGCCGTGGAGGACACACCTCTTGTCATGTCTGATGTTTGGCAGCCGCCCTCGTGGGCATTTCCATGGGGTGCCCACCAATCGCGCTTTCTGACTACATGTTGATAAGTTTACTCCATTTTGTTGTTGTCTTCATGTCGTCATTCCCTCACTTGCTTTTAAAATCAGTCATGGAAGTAAAACAAGGGGCCTTGTGGGTGCGTCACCTCCACCAGGGCGGGGCACTGGGACACGGATGCTGAGCACGCGCTGCCTCCGCTATAGGCGCCATGCTGAAGGTGAACCCGGAGGAGCGGCTGTCCATCACAGAGTTGGTGAACCAGCTGCAGGAGATCGCGGCTGCCAGGAACGTGAACCCCAAGTCGCCCATCACCGAGGTAGGCCTCCCAGGCGTTGCTTCGAGTGCACGGCCGAGAGGCCCCACCTGCGGTAAGGCTGATGCATCTCTCGGGGC